>NW_027185616.1:14134520-14180961 GCF_028583685.1 Petaurus breviceps papuanus
CCTGTTCTTCCCCAGTGATTTGCTTGCTGGTACATTTTTTTGTTCACATTTACCTGTTTATTGAAATTGCTGTCAATTTTCATTAAAATAAGCCCTCCCCTGAAAATAAGCCCTCTGATGTTTTTCTGTCCAAAAAATTAATAAGACGGTGTCTTATTATCGGGGAAACACGGTAAGGCCAACTTGAAACTGACAGGAGGTGGTATCAAAAAGAATAAAAGGCGTTTTTCATTTAAGCAGATCTTGATAACTATTGAAGATTATTCATCGGAGTACCATATTGTTCCTAGGTTTTTGCATTTCTTTAAATCTTTCTCTAAACTGTGCCATTCATAGCTCTAGAGTATCATGAAAATCATCTAGTCTAACCACATTATTTTATAGATGAGAAAACTGGGGTCCAGAGAAGTTAAATGGGGTATCCAAGGTTGCACAGTAAGAGGCAGAGCTTGGATTGAACCCAGATCATCTAAATAGAAATACAACTCTTTCTTTTCAATAAATTTTTGATCATTTTAACTAATAGCAGTATTTACTATAGGATAGATCACATGGTATTAGTCAGTTAAGCTTTTTCTACATATAACAAAGCTTTCTAAATATAACAGAGCATTAATAGGTTTTTCTTTTCAGAAAATCTATGTGACCAAAGCCTAGGTATCACAGCCCACTTGCTGGGAATTAGCTAAATTGTGGGCATAGGGCCTCTTAAGTGATTTTTACCAAAGCATATATCTGACCATATCATTCCCTTGTTCAGTTGACCCCAGGGGCATCCTTTTCCCTAGAATCAAGCACAGACTTCTCTGTTTGGCATTTAAATTCTTTCACTGCCTGTGTCCAGTCTATCTTTTCAAGGATATGCAGTACCCCACATAGTCCAACTAAACTGGCCTTTTTTTGGGGGGGGGCAGTTGGGGTTAAGCAACTTGCCCAAGGTCACATGGCTAGTTTTGTGTGTGTGTGTTAAGTGTCTGAGGTTGGATCCAAACTCAGGTCCTCCTGACTCCAGGGCTAGTGCTCTCTTTACTGTTCCACCTAGCCACCCCCTAAACTGGCCTTTTTTTTCCCACCTTTTTTGGGGAGGGCAGTTGGGGTTAAGTGACTTGCCCAAGGTCACACGGCTATTTTTAGTGTTAAGTTTCTGAGGCCGGATCTGAACCCAGGTCCTCCTGATTCCAGGGCCAGTGTTATATTCACTGTGTCACCTAGCCGCCCCTTAAACTGGCTTTCTTGATGCTTCTCACATACAACATGACATTTCCCACCTCTGTGCCTTTGCTTAGGTTATCCTTCATGCCTGGGATACATTCCTACTTAACCTCTAATTCTTAAAAGCTTTAGTTCCCTTCAGTGCTTATCTCAAAGTATACTTCCTGTGTGAAGTAAATCTTCCCTTCAGTGCCTCTTACCTCCAAATTTATTTCATGCACATTTTGTATATGTTCATATGTGAACATAATGTCTCTCTCAGTAGAGGATTAGTCTTTAAGGGCAGAGACTGTAACGCCAACATATTCACAGCTCTGATGGCGACTGAATATGCCAGTATAGTGCTCAATCACAAAATATAACAGACTCTTCATAGAGAAGACAGAAACAAACCATTCAGACACCAGAAAACCAAATCCCAACACCAGGAAACTGAATCCATCATAGCAACATAGAAGTTAATACACCACCATGCAGCAGAGAGCCACACCATCCTTTAGCCTTCCCACAAACCAGCACTCACAAGCCTAGCTGTCTGCCTGGGTGTGTCCTTTCCTCCCTCCACTGTCTAGCTGGTCTGACTCTCAGCTTCCTGTGGGATCTGCTACTCTGTTCAGCAAACTCCTCCCACCATAGGCTCCATGTAATTACATTGAGCCTATTAGGGGGCAGGGAAGATCTTCAAATTCCCATTACCATTACAGGGACTTTTATATTTCTGCCTTTATAGCCCCAGGGCCAAGCACATTGTTTGACATCTAGTAGGAGCTGAATAAATGTTTATTCGATTGATTGATAGAGGAGGAAATAGACTACCATGAACATACTAGCCTTCCAAACCCAGACTGTCCTACCCGTCTGTAAACATGAAACCACCGCCGTTAGACTTCATTTGGTCTTAGCATGGCCTGGCAGAAAAAAACATCAGATGGGGCGTCTGGAGACCAATCTGGGTCTTAGCCTTAGTTCTGCAACTGCCTCGTGTGTGATCCTGAGCAAATTATCTGTGGGTCTCAGACTTCTCATGGGTAAAATGATGGGTGAGAATGGATCATTCCATGGTAACACCCAACTCTGAAATTCAAGGGTTATGGGATATATTGACTCAGTATCCATTTGAATCCAAAAGACTATTTCCAGCCTTTAACAGGGACTTGGAAGGGGAAAAAAGTAAAATAAAATAAAAGATTGTGAAATGGGAAATGCATAGAAAGCTTGAAAAAACTGTAATTATTAGATTGAGAGAACTGTAAAGTTGAAGGGTAACTTCCAAATTACTTCAGGCATATGAAGTGTTAGGAGAGTTTATTTGGAGGCTATTCTCTGGTAGTGCAGTTGTATACAACATTGGAGCTGGAGTCAGGAAGACCTGAGTTCAGTTCTTGCCTCAGACACTCAGTGTGACCCTGGGCAAGTTATATAATGTCTTGGTGCCTTAGTTTCCTAATTTGAAGAATGAGGATAATTATAGCACCTGCCTCACAGGGTTTGTGAGGATTTGAACTCAGGTCTTTCTTTTTTTTTCCTCTTTTTTATTTTTTAGTTTACATCATTCACTTCCCCAAGATTTTGAGTTACAAATTTTCTCCTCATTTTTCCCCACCACCCCAAAACAGCGATCCCACTAACTATTCCCTCCCCCAATCTGCTCTCTCCCCTATCTTCCCCTGTCCCCCCTCCAACTTTCCAGTAGGGCACAGTGGATCTCTAAGCCCCAGTGCCTGTATATCTCATTTCTCGAACTCAGGTCTTTCTGACTGCATGAGCTAGATGCCTGATACTTTTGCTGCCTATTTTATAAGGTTTTGAGGAAAACACTTTACAGATCTTAAGAAACAATATAATTAAGAATTACTGTTAGACAGTTTGTGATATTGTGACCAGAATAATCTTTTAATGCATATCTTATCATATAATTCTGCTCAAACATGTCTAAGGGTTCTCTATGACCTTGGTAAAGGTCAGGCTCTTTTGCCTGACATTCAAGGCTTTCTGAATTTTAGTGTCATCCTGCTTAAAGATAAGTCTTCTGATGCTTCAGCCCGAAAGGACTATTCCTTGGGAGTTCCACTTTTCTGACTCTGTTCTTTTGCTCCTACTGCCCCCTGCAATGTCTCTCGTCTCCAAATTGACCTTTCATATTCTTTCGCATCCTTTAAAGCCCAACTCAGATGCCACCTTCCCATAAAATTTTTCCTAATTTTCTACCTTTTGGTAAGGACCTTCCTTCCCAGCTCTTAATGTAATTATAGAGTCCATGTTGGTCCATGGAAAGATCATTGACCCTAGAGATTTAGAACCTGAGTTAAAGTCACAGGTCTGCCATTGTACTTTCTGTATGACCTTGGGCAAATCACTTAGTCCTTCTGAGATTTAGATTCCTTGTCTGTAAGATATAGGGGTTGGGCTAGATAACCCTCAGTGTCCTTTTCCAGATCTAAACCTCTGATCCTGAGCTTGCAACTCTCTAATGTATTTATTATATATATACTGATGCATAATTATGTGTATGACTTATCCCCTTAACAGGCTTGTGACAGCAAATGTGGTGTCTTATTTAAACTTGTGTATCTGCTTGGTGATTGATTGAATAAATTAATTAATAAACTAAACTCTGTAGTAGGGCATGGTATTATAAGTCAGGAGAACAGTATTCTAATTCTAACTTTGCAAATCAGTGACAGTGTGGCCTTGGCAAATTATTTCATCTCTCTTTAATAGCAATAACAACAGTAATAGCTGGTATTTATATATATCATTGTAAGATTTGCAAAGCACTTTACAAATTTATCTCATTTACTCCTTATTTGAGTTTCCTTATCTTCTAAATAGTGGCAGGGGCTGGGGGTGTGATGGCAGTGGAGTAAATGATCTTTGTATTTTTTGTAACTTTGAATTGAACCTAGTTTCAAATTTAAGCTCTTCTATTTTCCCTGAATCATTCTGTTAGAGTTTTGAGTGGTAATGATGGGGTACTGGCTCTGGGAAACCCCTGGAACTCTCCTTGAATCTTTCCACTTGATGAGGAATTTGCCTGAGGCCATAAGCCTTTCATCTGTGTCAGACTATTCTGGCCTGCTTGTCTAAAAAGAGCATGGCAGATACCTAGGCTACTTAAGAGTCTACCCATCATGTCAGATCTCTAATAAACTTTGCTTTACTTTGGCTGAGAGAAGACCTGAGTTGAATTCATTCATCAGGATCCGGCATGTTGGTATTTTGGGGTCTTGTGCACCCCTAAACCTTAAACCTCAACAGTAACATCCTTTATATTTTTATACATATCTGTCTGTGTGTCTCACCATATTTAGAGAATGCCTGACCTACAGTAAGTACTTCATAAATGCTTGTTGACTGACTCATCTCATAACCTAGGGAAGAGGCTGATGCAAGGAAGAATGTGCCTCATGATTTCTTACTCAGGATAGGGAGAGGAAGTTCTCCCAGAAACTCCTGTTTTGCATTTTGCTTCATTCAATGAAACCAGGTGTGTCAGCCCAACTTTCTAGTCTTAGTCATAATTAAGAGTTACTGTTAGTCAGTTTGTTATATTGTGACCTTGCTCTCAGGTTGTGAAAATAAGGGGAGAAGCTTCTGAGGGAGTTGGAGGGAGAACAGTACATTCCTTCTTGACTTTTAAAATTTGTAGCTTAATTTTTTTTTGTTGGATGAGTGGAGTTAAAGTGCTGGTTGTATGATTCTGCTTAGAGGATACAATCCATTCCAAATAGACCTTTTGCATAAAACAGCCTAGAAGCCCAGGCTGGGCTGAAAAAGCAGTAAATCTTAACCTCTGACTTAAAAGACCGAGGCCTCCGACTACATTAGGATAAAATATGTTCGGTTTTGTTTGAAGACACCTTAATGTTTTTTTCGCTGGAAGATTCTTTCCTTTCAATGCCAGTGAAATGTTTATACAGATGAAGGTGTGATGAGAGACAGGATACTGGAATGGTAGGTGCTGGCAATGGGAATATCACCAGCCCATTTTTAAAAAAAAGTTAGGCTGTTTTTCCCCCGAAAGTATAGCCTGCTATGTTTAAAGTTGGTCTATAGTAACGTAAAGGGGAAGAACAAAAAAGTCCCACCCAGATGCTTTGTAATTATTATGGCCAAGCTTGGCCCCAAAGAAAAGATGAGAGAATGCAGTTAACCCTTATACTTTCAAAATGATCTTCCAGTTGTGAACATGGTCTTACCCTGTCTGTATCTTGTTTGTTTGCATTTGTTCCCCCCCCCCCCCCGAGACTGATCTTCTCCAGAGCTGGGACTGTTTTGGGATTTCTTTGTCTCTCCAGTGCTTTAGCATAGTTCCCAGCACATAGTAGGTGCTTAATAAATGCTTTTTCACTAACATTTCCTTCCCTTTACAGAGATAGAGAAGTCTGTTATCGGACTGAGTTCATATTTTGCTTAGTTTTGCTGAACTGCTTTTTTCCCCCCTTTAAAAATTCTTTCTGGGTAGAAGGATATATTTATAAATAAAAGTGATATAAAATCAGAGATTAATAAAAATGTCTAAATTCTGTTGAATGCCCTTAATGAAAACAGCAGAGCTAGACTTTTTTTTAAGTATCGATATCTTCACTTTTCATATTACCTTCATTTATAAATATAACCCTCCTCATCCCCCTACAATGGATAGCTCAGCGCAAACCCATCATCTCCATTGGGCAGATGACTCCGAAGTTCATGCTTTAGTATGGTGATGGGTTGGTACTTACTCTTAGTGGGTGTATGGTAAGGAGTTTGTGTGGGTGTCTAGGACTTTGGAAATCGAGACTCTTTCTCCCTGCAAAAAATTGTGGGGAAAGTAGGTAGTATTTTTTTGCATCCTTTCCTTAGTTCCTAACTTGATAACTTGGGCCACCTTAAGATATTTGATCCCAATTCTTTCACTCTTTTTGAAAAATATCTTGCAATGTAATAATCTTCTTTTTCCACATTTTAAAAAATTCTGAACTTAAATACCAGAAAAAAAGTATTTTTGTAGACACAGTAGAAAACAAAAAGAGGACATGAAACTATGAATCTTCATTCCACGTTGCTTGCTTAAAATAGCATTCTATCTTACGTATTACTTTCAAACCTGTCCTGCTTCCTCCAGACTTTCCTTCTTTTGTCTTGTGTACGTTAAAAAAAAAATGTTTCAGTGGCTTTCTTTTGGGGGGCATCACTTGTTAACCCTCCTTGCCTAACATTTCCCTAATGAGTAACCAAGAGAAAGCAAAAGAGGTCCTGTAAGAAATGAACGTAGTCAAGCAAAATGGATCCATGCACTACTCATATTCAACAATGTTAGGCTCTACTCCTTGAGTCTTTGCCTTTGTTGAGAGGTGATTCTCATGTGTCATCGTAGGTCCTCTGGAGACGTGGTCGGTTATTACATTGGCCAGAGGTCTTAAGTCTTTCAAAGTAGTTTTTCTTTACGTTGCTGCTGTCTGCACACTTCTCTTCAAGTTGCATTCACTTCACTCATATTGGTTCACACTACCCAGGACTCTCCCAGGAGCCCATTTTGCATGTTGCTTCATTCAGTGAAACCAGTCATTATGGGTGTGTCCACAGTTTGTGCAACTATTCCCCAGTTGTCCGGGAGGCGATCTGAGGCACATCCTCAGATGCCAGTTCTTTTCTTTTTCCCCCTTTTAGTGCCCACTTCAGACATAGGAAGGTTGTTTTGCTTGGGACTACTTTTGTGATATAATCTTCCTTCTTATTCTCCCCTCCTTCATCTCCATTTGTCTTCCTATTCAGTTTCATGTATTTCTACACCAAACCATTTGTGTGTGCAATGTACTAATCTTCAAATATGGTGCTTCTGATCCACTATTATTAGGACACATTCTTTGAGGGTTTTTTAAAAAAATTTATTACTCTCTATTGAATTTAACAGGCTATGATTAAGGTACCTATTAAGTTACTCTCACTGTGCTGATACTTTGGAGGAATCAAAGTATATAGGATGTAATCATTCTCCTGAAGAGTTTACTGAGTAACTCAGTGGAGAGGCAAGGCAAATCACATATGTATGAGATGAAGAAGAGGCAGTATGTGAAGTGTAGAAATGTATGATGCAGACAAAGTGTTGTAGGAAGGCAGGAGAAGGAGAGATCACGGTAGGCTTGAGTCTTCTGTGAAGGGTACATAGCATGTGTGGAACTTAAAGCTGAACCTTTATGGATAGGTAAGATTTCATTAAGAGATGAAAACAGAATCTTCTGCTCTATTGGAAGAGATGAGAACATGAACCAAAAAGATGTGACTAAAAATGGGATATTTATGGGAAGGTGAAAAAACTGGCCAGCCTGGAGTGGATCAAGCACTTGAATTAGTGGCATAGGTGAGATTCAAATTTGAGTCTCCTATTTTCTTGGCCCAGTGCTTTCTTTATGTAAATGTAATGCCAAATTGATTCATTTTGTTCAGTTAAAAGGCATTTATTTTCTTATTCTCCCACCTTACTCCCCTTGTTGAAAAAGAGAAAAACTGGGGTGGCTAGGTGGTGTAGTGAATAGAGCACCAGCCCTGGAGTCAGGAGGACCCGAGCTCAAATCTGACCTCAGACACTTGATACTAACTAACTGTGTGACCTTGGGCAAGTCACTTAACCTCAATTGCCCTGCTTTCCCCCCTCCAAAAAGACCAAAAAAAGAGAGAGAGAGAAATGAAACCCTTGTAACACATATTCAGTCAAGCAAAACAGATTCCTACATACGAAAATGTGTCTCATTTTCCCCCTGATTTATTTTTATGGAAAAAGCTTCATAGGGCACAGTGGAGGATAGGTCCATTAATCAGTCAGGAAGCATTAAGTACCTGTCATGTTCTAGGGGTTAGGAATACAAATAAAAAGAATTTTTATTTTATTTTATTTTCACTCTTCAGGACACTATGTATTATCAACGGGGACAACAAATACACTTATATTCAAGGTTTTCCAGAAGTCTTAGTAAAGTTTTAAACTATTAGAGCCAGGACTTTTGGAACATCCTATATAAGGAAGGAAGAAAACAATAATTTATTAGGCAGTTACCATGTACCAGGAGTTGTACTAAGTAGCAGGGGTACAATTACAAGCAAAATGGACCTTCTGATGGAGGAAAACCATCCATAAAAGGGAGAAGAGGCAAGGTAGCTGGCACAGGGGCATGGTTTTGAAGTCCAGAGAGACAGTTACAAGGCCTGATGGAGAATGAAGGCAGGGTGATCTGGGCCCTTCCACAAAATTGAGGCTCAAGAAGGAGCTCACTAGTGGGAGAAAGGAATGGGCCTGGTGGAGGAATGTTCCAGGGCGGAGCAGGCCCCATGGGTGGTAAGCTGTTCTATGGCAAGGAGCCCTCAATTGGTGAGAAAAATTCCAGGATGAGCTAGCAATAGAGAAGGCATGGGTTTGAAGTCTAGAAAGGCAGGGCCAGGAGGAAAATGAAGGTGTAAGTCTATACTGAATAAATACAAAAAGAATAAATACCAGGTAATTTAAGAGGAAGGAGATTTAGCAGTTAGGGGAATCAGAAAAGGCTTCATGTAAGAGGCAGGGTTTAAGATGTGCTTTGGAGACAAATGGAGATTCTTTGAAGTAGAAACGAAGGAGGTACAGGATGGCCAGTGTGAAAGCTAAGGGACAGAAGATGGAGTAAACAAGATGAGGAATGAGAGAAGGCCAGTTTGACTGGATCCCATTGGGAGAGTAATGTGCAATGAGGCTTGGAAAAAGTAGGTTGAGGTCAGGTTGTGAAGGGCTCTATAAACTGACAAGTGGAATTTCTGTTGTGTCCTAGAGGCAATGACAAACCACTGGCATTTATTGATCGGCAGGGGAGGGACATGGTCAGATTTGCACTTCAGGAAAATCACTTGGCAGCTGGTATGGAGGATGGATTGGAGTGGAGAGAGAGACTTGAGGCAAAGAGACCAATTAGGAAGCTGTTGCAATTCTGTGGGAGAGGCAGTGAGGGCCTGAGGTAAGGTGTTGGCCTATGAATAGATGAAAGGGATTGGAGAGGTAGAAATGGCTAGATTTAGCAACCGATTGGATATGCAGAATGAGGGAGAATGAGGTGAGGAGTCAAGGACTATACTGACCTTATGCTTTTGAGAGAGATACAGAAGTTCAGTGAATGGGAGGGAGAAAGAGAAAGTTCTGTTTTAGACATTTTGAAATTGAGATGTCTCTGGGATGTTCCACTTCATAATGTCCATTAGGCAGTTGATGATTGAGACTGAAGACTAGACTCATTGGCATAGAGATAATAATTAAAGCCATGGAAGCTGATGATGTCATTTAAGAGTGAGTAGAAAGAGAAGAAGGGAAGGCCCAAGCTAGAGCCTTGGACAATGTTTAAAGTTTGGGAATGTGATATGGATAATGAGTCAGTAAAGAAGACTGAGGAGGGCTCAGACTGATAGGAGGAAAACCCATCGAAGAGAGAAGAGCCAAGAATAAGTGATCAGCAACCGAAATGTTAATCAAGTTGAGGACTGAGAAAGAGCCGATCATTGGCAACTTTAAAGAGAGTGGTTTGTGGTGAGGTCTGAAGCAGGAGGGCGCAGAGGGTTGTGGCGTAAGGAGAGGAAGCACAGAAGGAGACAATGAGTGCCGTTAGCTTTTTCTGTGAGTTTGAGAAAGGCAGGAGGCATGAAGGCAGAAATAATAACTAGCAACAGTTGAGTTAATGTGGGTGGTTGTGAGTGAGGAGCTGATCAAAAACACCAAGGCTTTGGGCCTGAGTCACGAACTGGGGAGGCTGGTGGTGCTCTTGAGATTAACAGGAAAGTTAGAAAGGAAAACAGATAGTGAGTTCTGTTTTGCCGTGTTGAATTTGAGCTGCATCTGGGACGTATAGATGGACATGTCACAAAGGCAGTTGGTGGTGCAGGATTGGAGCTCACGAGAGAGGCAAGGGCTGGATATTTAGTTCGATGAGTCATCATCCCTCAACACCTAGGAGCTATTGAGATCACTAATCAAGATACAAAGGAGAAAAGTAGAGGAGGCCCAGGAGAGACCTTTGGGGGATACTCACTCTTAGTTGGCTCATGGCATGGATGAAGATGAAACTCTGCATACATATGGGAGTGGGAGGAGGAGAGCCAGGAGAGAGCAGGGTCATGAAAACCCAGAGAAGAGAGTATCCAGGAGGAGGGGGTGATTGTGTCAGAGTGCTACAAAGGGGTCAAGAAGGAAACATTTGGTCTTTATTATTTCCTGCCTTTGAGCTCTTATGTTTGTTTGACTTACTTATTTTTTGGAGGGGCATTGCTTGAAGACTGTTGTACCTTGTTGTCATGGTAGAGTAGTGTAATGGGAATGTAAATTTTAAAGATCTTCCCTGCCCCTAGGCTAAAGTGCACCTGGAGCCTGGGGTGGGAGGCTTGTTTTTCAGTAGATACTTCTTGATTGGCCAGTGGGTCAATAAGGTTGTTACATTCTCTGAGCCAGGAGAAGGCAATATAAGCCCTGATGTGTAGCTTTGTTTTGGGGCTCACTTTGAGAAGTGTTCTGTGATTTGATCTGCATTCTGGGAAGCCATTGTTGAGAGCCCCTCCTCGGCTTTCAAAAACCCAGATGTTGATTTGATATGGATGTAATGGTTGGACAGTTTGGAAACTGTCTACTTGATCTGTTTCTCTGTCTTGATAATTCTGCCTGTATATTCTGAAGTTCGGGGTGCTGACCTTTTTCCCCTGAACTAGGTAAACGATACATTTTTGACTGATTAAAGTAAGTTTGTTAACCCATTTTGAGTTGCTTTCCTTTATCAAAGCAGATCCAAGAACCTGTGTTGGCAGACACCCTGGGGATGCTTGGGGTGCTTGCTGCTACAAGTAGTCAAAAGGCCTGTGTTCAAATCTCAGCTCTATCACTTATTAACTACTGGTCCTAACTACTCAATCTTTCTAAACCTTAGTTTACTCATTTGTTTAAAAAAAAAAAGAATACTACTGCTGTGTGTACTAACTTACCTGATGAGGTTGTTGTGAAGATTGAATGGGATGGCATATGCAGGGTATTTGGTCCTCTATAAATAAAAGGGAGCTGCTGTTGTTTTACCCACGTGCCTCTTGGTAGAGTCTGGAAGCACCAAAATTGGTTGGTAGTGATAAATAAGATTGTGAGTTTCAGGGAAGAAAGCTGAGATTTTTGTCTTTTGTTTTCAGGTGGCGCTGTCTACTTTTGCAGTCTATGTGACGGTAGATAAGAACAACGTCCTGGACGCCCAGAAAGCTTTTGTTTCCCTGGCCTTATTCAACATCCTCCGGTTTCCCCTGAATATTCTTCCAATGGTCATTAGCAGCATTGTACAGGTACAAGTCTAGACTGGATATATGATTTCAGAGATAGGGAATTCTTAGAAAAACATTGTTTTTTTTTTTAAAGAAAAGTATTTCTCTACAGCCCCAGTTTACTCTTATATGTTACAGCTTTCTTGAACAAGGGTTTTTTTTTTTTTTGCCTTTTGGAGGGCATTTGGGGTTAAGTAACTTGCCCAAGGTCACATGGCTAGTTTTTTTGTGTGGGTGTTGTGTCTGAGGCCGGAACCGAACTCAGGTTCTCCTGACTCCGGGGCCAGCACTTTACTCACTGCATCACCTAGCCACCCCTCTTGAACAAGGTTATATAGCATTTTGAGTCCCTCCCAAAGTGCCTGTTATCCAGAATATTTACATGTTAAGAGTGAACTATAGGTAGAGATTGGCAAGTAGGATTTTGGAAGTGACTACAGGGAGGAAGCCCTGGGACTTTGGCTTTATGTGCTCTGTCCTTCACACAGGGCATAGAGCCAACTCTGGGTCCTCAAAGACTGTGCCAGCAAAACCTGAGGTCTGGAGGGGGGAATGTCCTAGTCCTGGTGGGGGACCATACATGCACTTGCCTATTATCTGTGGACCAGTCTAGTTGAGTTCAGAGAATATCTTTGCTGGAGGCTTGGCCATAAGGTCACCCACATAAGTAATTTGTGGAAGCTATTTGCCAAGGAGGGGCTCTGTATTGTTGGAAGGGGTGGCCCCCATAGATGAAGTCCCAGATCCTTGAAGGAGAGTTTCAGCATCTCCACACTTTGAACCAAAGGTTCACCTTCTCTTAGAAGTCTGCTTGCAAACTTCAGTTTCAGAAAAATTTGGTGAATGTGACCCAGGGCTATGGCTTTGTTTGTCTTGGGTTTTTTTAAGAACTGAAACATAGAATCAAAGCCATTGGAAGTGAGCATGGCAGAGCCACCAGCTTAAATGGAGTCATATATTGACATACCAGTCGGAATGAATTGCCTGAGTTCTGCTATAGCTGGGCAGGCTGGCTTTTGAAAGGCACTTTGAGGAGCACAAGGGTAGCTCCCCAAATGAAACATTTGAGTCTTTGAGGGGCTTCTGTCTGGGCATCAAGGAAACTCATGCCCATCAGACTGAAATTTGGGGTTGCTGACAGCCTTTTTTACTTTTTGGTAAGGGGGTGGCTGATAGGCGGGCAAGGAAAAGCTTCTGTTTGTTGTTTTTTGGGGTTTTTTTTTGCCTTTTTGGAGGGCAATTGGGGTTAAGTAACAAGGTTCCACGGCTAGTTGTGTGTGTCTGTGTGTGTGTGTATGTGTGTTAAGTGTTTGAGGCTGGAACCGAACTCAGGTCCTCCTGACTCCCGGGCCAGGGCTTTACTCACTGTGCCACCTAGCCTCCCCTTGTTTGTTTTTTTAAGTAGCTTATAAATCTTATGCTATTTTTAAAAAGTGCAACCACCACCACCTGTAATTATTTTCTGTTTAGGCAAGTGTTTCCCTGAAACGCCTCAGGGTATTCCTTTCCCATGAAGAGCTAGAGCCAGACAGCATAGTGAGAAAGCCTATCAAAGATGGTGAGTATTTGTTTTCTCTCGCTGTGTCAAGACGCACTGTCTCTTACTCCTTCCTTCTCCCCTCCACACCCCTTCTTTTTCTTGGCTTCCTTTGTTGTTTAGCTCTACCCGAGGACAATGCCAAGGGGAGGGAGGCCGGCAGAATGGGGTATGGAGTGTTGGCCCTAGTAGCTTGTTGAATTTCCGTCCTCTCCCCAGTCCCCCAGGGATGCCTGCAGTGTGAACATTCTTACAGGGAGAGGGCTGCCCACTTTGTCCTCCTGCCTTCCAGCTCCGGGCAGATATCCTCAGGTTTCCATCTTCTTTATACCTGGTGTTGTACTTATTCTCTGCTGGCTTGAGTCAGATCCTACATAAACAAAGGAAGGATGCTGTTTCCTCTCAAATCAAATTGGTCTGTGAAACTGTGGGCTGAAACTTGAGGAGGATGGGGGCAGGTTTCTCATTACTGCTGAAACTTATTACCTTCAGGTGTCTAAAATCTCAGAGTGCAGTCTCTTGAGTAATTTGTAGACGTCCTTAATCATTTTGTTTAGTCTGGCGAAGCCTATGAATCCCTTCTCAGGATAATGTTGTTAAATGTGTAAAATAAAATACATAAGACAACTAATTATTGAAATAAAGATATAATTGTTTTCCAACCCGAGTTCACAGAACCCTTAAAATCTGTTCATTAGCCCTCTCTCCCATGCCTCCCCATGGGGGCATTCTGTGGACCCCAGGTTCTAAGAACCCTTGCTTTAAAATGTGCATTTTAGGCACCAAATACACTATTATTTTGACTTTCTGAAATGAATCTGCCCCCTCCCCTTGTTTTTCTTGGCATCTTTCTTTTTAAATTTTAAAAAATTTTTGAAAATTTTAATACTTTATTTTTCCCAATTATGTATAAAAACAAATTTTTAACCTTTGTTTTTTTTTTTGCTTTTTTTTTACAGTCTTGAGTTCCATATTCTGTCCCACCCTCCTCATTGAGAAGCTAGCAATTTAATAAAAGTTGTATGTGTGCAGTCATATAAAACATATTTCCATATTAGTTATGTTATGAAAGTAAAGACAAAAAAAAACAGGAAAATAAAGTAAAAATAGCACTTCAGTCTGTATTCAGGCTCCATGAGTTCTTTCTCTGGAGGTGGCTGGCATTTTTCAGCATAGGTCCTTAGCATTGTCTTGGATCCTTGTATTGCTGAGAAAGTCATTCACAGTTAATCATTGTACAGTATTGTCATTACTGTGTACAGTGTGCTCCTGGTTCTGCTCACTTCACTTTGCATCAGTTCATGCAAGTCTTCCCAGGTTTTTTTGAAGCCTTCCTGCTCATCATTTCTTAGAGCACAATAGTGTTTTATCACAAGCATATACCATAACTTGTTCAGTTATTCCCCAACTGATGGTAGTCTACTTTTTAATTGTGAACTTTTGGAGGCAGTAGGTGACATGGTGTCTAAAGTGCTGGACCCAGAGTCAGGAAGACCTCGTTGAAATCTTGCCTTAGACTCTTGGAGTATGTAGGTGTAGTGACCTGGGCAAGTCATGCAGTCAGCCTCAGTTTCCTCACCTGCAAAATGGGGATGACAGTAGCATTACCTTGCAGAGTTATTGTGATAATCAAAAGAGATAATCTTTGTAAACTGCTTTGTAAGCCTTAAGTTGCTGTTATTATAAGAGCTAGCTCTCATCTTCATCATCTGTTAACTATGGTAGTGGTTGTCAGCCAGACCTTGCACTTTTCCCTGTTTTATAGGATATGCAGCCTTTATTAACTTTCTTAAATGTTTTGTTATTTTCTTATTTCTTTTTTTTTGTAACAAAAATTTAGGTTAAGTTATAAGTTAATTTTCATTTATCAAATGAATTAATTTTCATTTATCAAATGAGAAACATGTCTTGCATAGAAAATTCCTTCCCTCATCGAACAGATGTCCAGGTGCCCTAAATGTGTTTATTACTTTACTGAGTCTGTAAGAAATAATGAGTATAAAGCATATATCCTGGCCTCAAGCTTCCTATCATCTAATTCACAGCATCATAGATTTAGAAGTGGGAGAGACCTCAGAGGCTATCCATGCCAACCTCCTCATTTTACAGATGAGGAACTGAGGCCTGGGGAGGTTAGTATTGGTAATGCTAGGATTGGAACCCAGGTCCTTTGACTCTAAATTCATCACTCTGTGGTTATTGAGATGAAATTTACTTCATGACACATAGAAATGTTAATATAAAAGAATATGGTTAAGTTATAAAATTAGTGTCAAAACCAGTCATGGCCATAGGAATTTAGGTGAAGGACAGATGAGTTTGAGCTCCATTAATTAGGGAAGGGTGAGATGATTTTGGACCTCAGGACCAGGACTGGAATAGAAGAGAAAAGAATGGTTTGGGCCTAAAGCATGGCAGTAGGAATATTTGATGGCACAGAGGAATGATGGGGGATTGGGCAGGGGGAAGAAGATTTGTAGATTAGAGAATTCATATAGGGTCATAATGGGAGATAACTTTGGAAATGTAGACTGGGTGGTGGAAGGCCTTGAATGCCAGCTTGAGGAATTCACATTTTATGATGTAGGTAAAGGAGTAAACCATTGATGGCTTTTGAGATTTTTGAGGAGATCATGATGAAATCAGTACTTCATGAAGATTGATCTGGCAGTGGGGTACAGAATAGGCTAGTGCAGGTTTGTGTTGTCAGATAATACTATATAAAGTCTTACGTTAACGTTATTGAATAATTCTCCCCGTGAAGCTTTATATCTTTAGAATACCCCAGAACTCTGTTAGGTTTCTTTCCCTGCACTCAAACACGGTGCAGTTTCCTCTGCTAAGCTCCTAGTCATAATGATTTCAGTTCCTCTTTGGGTTCCAGCAACCATAGCTTGTTGGAGGAGACAGGAAGCCAAATCCCACATTGCCTGACCCAGCCTTGATAAGTCTTTTTCTTTTCCTGGTCCCTGTGACACCATCTGGTCCCTGCTGATTTGTTACCATTGTGTTTTAGGTGGAGGTGCCAGTGTCACTGTGAAAAATGCCACATTCACCTGGTCAAGAAATGATCCTCCGACTCTGAATGGGTAAGTTAAGGCAAGCATTCCAAACTGACCCAGAAACTCTGCAGCTGACCTCAGCTGTAGATGTGTATCATGGGCCACTGCAGATACCTCCTGCTACTGGGTGGGAGGTAGCAGGGGGATGGTCTCCTGTCTCTCCCCTTCCCTCCAACCCTCAAACTAACAAGACTGAAATAACAAATTGGAAGGCATCTATGCATGTGCCTGCTGTTGAAGAACACATATAGGCCACTTTGGTTGCCTGCAAGGTAGAATGGGCCCTCTGAAGAATGTTGCCTTGCCCTACCAAGGACTGCTTTCTTTTTGCATCCACCCCTCTGTCTTCCTACCTCTTCCCTTTCAGCTGCTTATCTTTGTGAGGCAGCATGATGGTGTGACCTCTGGGCCCTTGGCAGCCCGTCTGCGGGTGGCTTGTCAAGCGTGTCATATTTCTTTCAAAGTCAGTGCATTTCTTAACTGCTTGTGTGCTGTAGATCCAGTGTTCAGTATTAAAGCTTGATTGAGCAGGTTCTAAAAATGCAAAGTCTAGAAGGAGCTCATAAGGGTTTTATTCATCTTGTCTCCTCAAAAATATATGTATTTAGTTTTACATGATTATATTTGTATTAACTATTATCAGATTTCTTACCATGGCGGGGAGGGGAAGGGAGGAGGAAAGGATAGAATTTGGAACTCAAACCTGAAAAAAAAGTGTAAAAATTGTTTTAACATGAAATTGGGGGAAAATAAAACATGATATTTTTAAAAGTACTTTGGACTTGACAGATAGTTGCTTAGGTATTTCTGAAGAGTTTCCAGAGGAGTAGTAGATATTTTTTGGTTGCACATTCTTTTATCGTTTGACATCAGAAAGGCCCTCCCTTTTGTTGTCTGTATTGGAGAGAGAACAGGGCAATCTCTCTTTTAAGACGGAAGGGCTGGCCTCGTCGTCATCCCATCCTTTCTCTTCTTCAGTTCTCTGGCCAAGGATAATTAAACCAGCCCCTTGCCTGCCTTGTTTTCCTCTTGTTTCCTTTCAGCATCACTTTCACGGTGCCAGAAGGTTCCTTGGTTGCTGTATTGGGCCAGGTGGGCTGTGGGAAATCATCCCTGCTGTCTGCACTCCTGGCTGAGATGGACAAGATAGAAGGGCACATTTCTATCAAGGTATATTTATTTGGCTATTCTTTTTAAAAAATTTTATTTATTTTTGGTTTTCAGCATTCATTTCCACAAGATTTTGAGCTACAATTTTTTTTCTCCCCATCTTTCCCCTATCCCTACTCCAAAATAGCAAGCCTACTGAATACTCCTTCCCCCAGTCTGTTGTCTCTTATATCCTCCCCCTTCACCCTCTTAACTCTCTAGCAGGGTAAGATGGGTGCCCAGTACCTCTGTATCTTATTTCTCAGTTGCATGTAAAAAACCAGTTTTTAAACATTTGTTTTTAAAACTTTGACTTCCAGATTTTTTCCCCCTTCTTCCCTTCTCACCTGACCCCACTGGGAAGATAAGCAATTCAATATAGGTTGTACATGTGTGGTTACCCAAATCATTTCCATAGTAGTTATATTGTGGAAGACTAACTATATTTCCCTCCGTCCTATCCCGCCCCCCACTTTTTCTGTTTTCTCCTTTGACCCTGTCCCTTTTCAAAAATGTTGGCTTCCAACTACCCTGTCCCCCAATCTGCCCTCCCTTCTATCATCCCCCCTCTTATCCCCAACCCCCTATTTTATGTTTGGCTATTCTTAGGAGCTAGAATAGAAAGGAAGGGGGAAGCTGGGGAAAGATACCTTCTGACTCTGCCAGAAATATGAAGGATGTACAAATGGGGATAATGATGGTGATCATAATAGCAGTAGTAATGAGAATGATTATAATGATAGTAAGAGTAATGACATTAAGTAATACTAATAGGTATTGCTTTAATGTTTGCAAAGCACTTTACAAATATTACATTATTTAGTCCTCATGACTAACTAACTAAATGGCTAACATTTATGTAGCACTTACTGTGTGCTGGGCCCTGCGCTAAGCACTCCACACCTATTTCTTCATTTGCTCCTCACAGTAAACCTGGCAGGTAGGTGCTGTTATCATCCCCATTTTACAGATGAGGACACTGAGGCAGATAGAGGCAAAGTGCTTTGCCCTTGGTCACACAGCTAATAAGTGTTTCAGGCTGGATTGGAATTCAGGTCTTGCTGAGTGGAAGTCCAGCAGTAATATCAAAAGGCAGCTAGGTGGTACAGTGGATAGAGCACCCTCCTGAAGTCAGGGAGACGTGACTTCACATTCATCCTCAGACCCAAGGGCGAGTCATTTCACTTGTGTTGGTCTGAGTTTCCCCATTAGCACTTACCTCCCAGGCTTGCTGAGAGGGTCAATGAGATAATTACTGCAAAGCACTTAGCATGGGGCCTGGCACACCGTAAGCGCTCTGTAAATGCTAGTCGTTCATTTATTTTATGTAGCTGGAATGCCACAGGTAGATGCTTGTGTTTCCGTGGTGGGCTTAGCCTACGCTAGAGCTTGTGGCAAATAAATGAGGACGGTTTTTATTGAGCTGTAGAATCTGAGGGTAATCCTTGAGGGTAAGGGCCACTTCATTTATGTCTTTGTATCCCCGCAGCCTCTCGTCATAATAGGTGTTTAATAAAATGCTTGTCGATTGATGGGTTCCTTTCTGTGCTGTGTTGTTGTTCAGTCATGCATAGCTCTTGGTGACCCTGTTTTCTTGGCAAAGATCCTGGAGCAGTTTGCCATGTCCTTCTCCAGCTCACTTTACAGATGAGGAAACTGAGGCACACAGGGCTAAGTGACTTGCCCAAGGTCACACAGCTGGTATGTGTCTGAGGCTGGATTTGAACTCATTCCTCATGACCCCAGGGTTGTTGGTATATCCACTGCCACGTGGCTGTAGCTGCCCTGCCATGCTCTCTAATACTTCAAAGTACTTACTACAAAACCCTTACATATAGAGGCCCTTCGAGAGTAAATATGTGACACTTATTTGCATTGTGGTTATAGCAGAAATTTGGTTTACCTAGGTTTGAATCTGGCTTCTGCTTACTGCCCGTGTAAGTCACTTCTCCACTCTGGGCCTTGGTTTCTGCAAACTGAGAGGACTGGACTAGATGATCCCCGAGCTGTAAATCCTAGCTGCCTGTGACTTATAATTAATACTATCCTTTTATTTCCTTTGAAAGTGCCTTTAAGTAGGTTAAACATAGCCCCTGCAGTCTTATTTTCCTACTTTATTGCTTTCTAGCAAACTCCGCTGAATCTGTGGCCTCATCTGCATGGGTATTACTTCTCTGCTATAACCTGAAATGTATCTCTGCTCCGTCATTCTGTCCTATCCTGGAACATGTCATCCTGGCCCTCATGCTTATTATTAGCTGCGTGACCTTGGGCAAGTTGCATGACCTGTCTGGGCCTCATTTTCCCCACCATTAAAATAAAGAGCTCAGACTCACTGACCTCTATGGTCCCATCCAGCTCTACGTGTTTGAGTCTGTTGTGATTCCAGAAATCTCCAGAAAGAATCAAACAGACTTCAGCCCAGCCCAGAGAGAATGTTCACAAATTAAAAATTATAGGAGCAAGATCTGAATGAAAAGGCTTTACTGCTAAAGAAATGCTGCTTAATTTCTGTTGAGTCAGATACACACTCTGAGACAGTTGGGCAAAACGTAAAGTAAGCTAATGGGGAAAATGCCAGTTCACCATCAGCCTACTTTGCATAGTAGATCATTATCATAAAAGCCTTCAGCACCTAAGACTGAATTGCTGGAATTCTAGATTCCTGTGTTGGACTTGAAAAAGTTGCTAATATTTTAGTGTGTGTGTATTTTTTTATCCCTTGCACATGAGCCCAGGCAACTTGTTAAAGAAGATACTTTTTCTTATGTCTTGTTTGGCAAGAATTGTGTTTGTTGTCCCCGAATTGTCCTAAATTTTCAATGAATGAAGGCTGTATTAATGAGGTTTTAAACCTGTTATAGCCTTATTGGAGATCTCACCACCAAAGTGGTCATATTGGAAGCGGCTGTCTAGACGGCAGTGCCATATACTCTACTGGAAGTAACACTGGGCTAAGAGTCAGAAAGTAGAGATCAGATCCAATCCCTGGAAATAGCTGTGGGCCTGTCACCTTGTGGGGGAGGAATGCGTAGACAGCAGTTTTGTCTGAAAAACCTTAGGGGTTTGGGTAGACAGAAACCTCAGCATGAATGAATGGTGAGTGTGACGGCTAAAGAAGACAATATGATCTTGGGGTACATCAGGCGAAGCACACTTTCCAGGAATAAGGAGATGATAAAGCAGAAGCTGGCCTGACTTTGAGTGAAGCATCGTGTTCAGTTCTGCTGTTGAGGAGTAACTGATTGCTGAACAGCATCCATAGGCAGGCAGCGAAGGTGGTGAATGGCCTTCTAAGAGTCCCTGTCCTATGAGGATGGAAAAAAAGACGTGATCTTTGTGTTCAAGTATTTGAATTTATTGGGGAAAAAAGGGTTAGTCTTGTTCTCTTTGGCCCCAAAGGATAGAAGTAGAAACTGTGGGTAGAAGTCATAAAGTGTGAGGGATAAAACTTGTAACTCAGAACTTTAAAAAATATGTTAAAAATTGTTTTAACATGTAATTGGAGAAAAACAAATTAAATAAGGAAAGCAAAAGAAGTTGCAAAAGTGGCAAATGTAAGCTTGATATCAGAGAAAATTTGACGATTAGAGGCATGGCCAGGCTTGGCAGCAAGTATGTGTTAAGTCCTTATTCTATTCCAAGCACGTTGCTAAGTGCTTACAGATATAATTTGCAAAAAAAAAGACTAGCTTTTGCCTTCAAGGAGCTTAAGTTGGGGTGGGATGGGGTGGTCAAAGGTCCTTGGCAGGTCCCTGGGGGGAGTATGAAAGTTCCCAAAAGTCAGAAGCAGATGCAGAAGGGGAATGAAAATTGACTGACCTGGGGCCCTCCCCCAAAATGGAGGCCTCAAAAGGAACTCATCAGTGGAAGAAGAAAGCAGGAATGGTGGAGGGATGCTCCAGAGTGAGGAGACCCTGGGCACTGAGATGGTGGTGGGCTTTCCTTGACTGTCATCTTCAAGTAGAGACTGACTGACTGCTTGTTGGGTCTGTTATAGTGAGGGTTCTTTTTTTCAGAGGTGGCTTGAACTAAAGTCCTTTGCAACTCAAAAAAAATTTCTATGCTTTATCTTTGTCTGTCTGTTTCCATATGTATAAAATGCACTTGACTGTTCTACGTAACTCCTAGGAAACGCCTAGAGCAATGGTGTCAAGCTCATTAGACAGATCCCTGCAGAGGCCACATGTTAATTTTAAAAACCGCATATTAACATTCTCTGGGTTCTAATTATTGTCTCTATTTTATTAAACATGTTATCTGGTTTAAGCAGCACTGGGAGTGGCGGACCCGTTGGCCTGTGTTTGACATGATAGGAACAGTAGATCAAGTCTTGTCTCCGGTTCATTCCCTTTCTCACTCTTTCCCTTTTGCCTTTGATAGGGTTCTGTGGCTTACGTTCCCCAGCAGGCTTGGATCCAGAATGCTTCACTTAGGGAAAACGTTCTGTTTGGCCGACAGCCCCAAGAGCGGTTCTACAAGGAGGTGATTGAAGCCTGCGCATTGCTCCCAGACTTGGAGATCTTGCCCAGTGGAGACCGGACCGAGATTGGAGAGAAGGTCAGTAGGATGTTGACTTTAGCCCCTTTGAGCAAAAAATTCTGCCCTGGGCGTTCCCGGGTAACTGCTGTGAGAAACAACAAAGCAGCAAACTGGACTTGCAGTTAGAAGGCCTGAGTTGGAGTCTCTCCTCTGCTACTTAGTGGGCTGGTGGCCTTTTGGCAGCTATTTAACCCCTCTGATTCCCTCCTGTTTCCCTCCTCCGTAATATGGAACTGATAATAATCCTGCCACCACCAGCCTCAGAGATGCAAGGAGCCTATGGCAAGGAGAGGGTGACCTTGGACGAGTCACAGCCTCATTAGACCTCAATTTCTTTATCTATAAAATGAGGGGGGTGGACTAGATGACCTTTGAGGTCCCTTCCAGCTCTAGAACTATGAACTAAGTTGCTGGTGTCCTGTTTAGCTCTCTAAGACCCTAACTCGCAGAGTAGGTGCAGAGCTGACTTGGTAGATGGAGTTTACTCATTGGTAGTTCTCTATGCCAGGTCAGGTCCAAAAAAAATATTTGTACTACCAGCCTTATAACATTGATGCTGCTGATAATAACAATGGTAACAATAATAGCATTTATATAGTGCTTTTTAAAAGTTTGTAAAGGACTTCTACCTATATTGCCTTCTTTGATCCTTATAGCAACCCTGGGAGGTAGGGTTTTTTATTTTTTTTTTTGCTTTTTGGAGGGCAATTGGGGTTAAGCGATTTGCCCAAGGTCACACGGCTAGTTTTTGTATTAAGTGCCTGAGGTCAAATTCGAACTCAGGTCCTTCTGACTGCAGGGCTGGTGCTCTATTCACTGCACCACCTAGCCTCCCCAGTAGGGTTTTTTATTATTCCCATTTTATAGATGAGGAAACAAACTGAGGCTGAGAAAGGTTAAGTCACTTCCATTCAGTAAACATTTATTAAGCGTCTACCTTTGCCCGATGCTGCTAAGTGCTAGGGATACAAAAAGAGGCTTTAAAAGACAGTCCCTGCCCTCAAGGAGTTTACAGGGAGGACAGTATATAAATAAATATGTGCAAAGTAAGCTTTATACCAGATAAATAGGAAATAATTAAAAGAAGGAAGGCATGGGAATTAAAGAGGGGTGATAACTAGCTAGTAACTGTCTGAGGCAGGATTTAAGATTGTGCCTTCCTTATTCAAAGTCTACTGCTGTATCCACTTTGCCGCTGGGTTGTTATGGGGATTCAGTGAAATAACGTGGAAGGGTGCTTTATTAAGTGCTGTAGAGATATGAGAAATAGTTCTTTGGAGGTGGGGACAGTGGCCTTTTTTGAGCAGTGCCTTGGCATAGTCCGCACCTGTCACCATCTGGAAACACAGTGGCATTTGAGTGAAGTGAACAGCTTGCTTAATGGCTTTGAAAACCAGTCAGATCTCTTCTGTGAAGTTGGGGGCTCTCAGTGCCTGACACGGAGCTCAGTACCAGTGAATCACAGCATAGCTGAATCAAAACTTTTCACAGGCAGTTTAAAATTCCAGACTGGCCCATGTGCTCAGGGATCGAAAACTTAATTTAATAATAAATGATACAAATCTGCTCTTTCCCTACCTTCCCCCTCAAAAACACCAAAACCAAAGCCAACATCATAAAGCAGCTAGCACTGGACCTGGAGTTAGGGAGATCTGAGTTTAAATATAGCCTCAGGCAGGTATTAGCTGTGTGATCCTGGGTGAGTCACTTAACCTCTGTCTGCCTTGGTTTCCTCATCTGTAAAATGGAGTGAAGAATAACATTGAGCTTCTAGGGTGGTTGTGAAGATAAAATGAAATACTATTTGTTATTAAGCTCTTTTTTTTTTTTTTTTTTGCTTTTTGGAGGGGGGAAGGCAGGGCAATTGGGGGTTAAGTGACTTGCCCAAGGTCACACAGCTATTAAGTTGTTAAGTGTCTGAGGTGGGATTTGACCTCAGGTCCTCCTGACTCCAGGGCCAGTGCTCTATAGGTACTGCGCCACCTAGCCGTCCCTGTTAAACTCTTTATAAACCTTAAAACACTCTAGAAATGCTAGTTATCATGATTATTTTATCTGTAGTTTGGGGTCATCCATGCTACTAGAATGAATGGACGAACATTCAGACCCTCCCCTCCATTCATAGACAGACTGGGGCACAGCTGAATTTCTTATGGCTCCCCTTGTTTCTTTTTTCTTGGGGACTAGGGGCTATTTTTCATTATCCTGAACTTAAACACCAAATAAAATGAGCATTTCCATATACACAATAGAAAAGAATAGGATTGTATAGGAATCTCTGAACCCCCATTACAAGTGGCTTGTTTTTCTTTTAGAATAGATAAAAAATTCAGTTTTTTCAAATGTAATTTTTGAAGCTGGTCTGCTTGTCTGTTGAGTCTTTTGACTTTCTTTCTGTTCTCTTCAAGCTCACTGCTTTTCTTGAGGAGCTCATGTGGAGCTTGGTTTCAAAAACTTTTTTTTTTAACCTGCTTTCCTAGGGTGTAAATCTGTCTGGTGGCCAGAAGCAGCGAGTGAGCCTGGCACGGGCAGTTTACTGTGATTCAGATGTGTACCTCTTTGATGATCCCCTCTCTGCAGTGGATGCCCATGTGGGAAAACACATATTTGAAAAAGTGATTGGCCCTCAGGGGATGCTGAAAAACAAGGTATTAAAGGGTTGGGGTTTTGCAATAAAAGAGAGAGCCGTAGATAGAATGACCATTGCTTTAGACAGACCATTGAAACTATGTATCGTGGTACAAGGAGGCAGGAGGTAAGAGTTGGAGAGAGGGAAATCCCTTTAATTTTTCTTTCGTTTTTTGTTTTTTGAATGTGTTCCCTTTAGGACTTTTTAGCTTTTCCTTTCTTTCTGAATGTGATTTTAATCATTTTGGTTTGAATCCTTCCTCTTTAAGTGTCCCTGCAATAGTCTTATCCAACTTTAGCTTGTTTAACATAAATTCTCCCATCCCTTATCTCCAAAATGATTAATTCATTCATTCTGGCTGGCTGAAGGGAGGTGTGAGAAACATGCTTTTGGGGATTACAGGACTTCCCAGGCAAGGTTAAGGAGGTAGCCTGGGGTGAGCCTCTGCTGCCCACTGCTTCCCTTTGGGGACCCTTAGGAAGATCCACATGATGTACCCCTTAAGATGGCAAACCCCTTCTCATTGAAGGAACTCAGAAACAGAATGTGCAGAGAAAGGGCAAGGAAGCTGGTGTAGTGCTCACCAGGAATACACCCACACAGATATAGAAACAGGACCCTCCTGTTAGACTTAGGGTTAGTCCAATTCCTCAAGGTCTTTACTTTATTTCCCTCTCTCTGTATATATATTCTACATTTATATAGTCAAATTCCTGGAACTCTTCGTTTTATTTCCCTCCATATATTCTACATTCCCTCTATATATGCACACCCCACCTTTCTAGCTCCCTCTGGCCATTGTCATAGTTCCAGGAAGGCCAGGGTTTTAGTAAAGTAAGATAAACGAGAGCTTCCCCATAGCTATTGATTATCTTCCAGTAACTTTTGTGGGAGCAAAACAAGATGCTATTATACCCCTCTTAGAGGAGGTTTCTCTTTTAATTTAAACAAAGATGGTGGTGAGTCCTCAGAGACAAATTTCCATGCCAAGACCTCAGTTACTTGTAAAGATTGACTTGTTATGCAGGAAGAGCCATAGGCTGTGGAGTTTGAGGTTGGAGGCCAGAAATTGACAGTGGCTTTCTAGAATAATGAAAAATGGTTTCCTTCCTGCTTTGTTTTATATTTCAAAGTACCTCTTGCCAGACACTGACCCTAATGACCATTTTCTTGTTTGATCCGTTATGCCATAGAGAGTTTATCAGTGACCATTTGCATGGGGATGTTTGTCTGCATCTGATGGGGTCTAGTCGGATTTTTGTTTTGTGTTTGTGTTTTTAGACCCGCATATTGGTAACTCACAGCATCAGCTACCTGTCCCAGGTAGATGTTATCATTGTGATGAGCAATGGTAAGATCTCTGAGATGGGCTCACACCAGGAGTTGCTGGACCGAGATGGAGCATTTGCAGAATTCCTCCGAACTTATGCAAATGCAGAACAGAACATGGAGGATGGAGGTAAGGGCAGGGCAAGAAGAGATGCTACCTTGAGGTAGCTACTCTCTTCCAGTCGGAAGACTGCAGCCTTAAAATTCCTGTTTGCCTGTTTGGCCTCCTTAGTATGAGAGATGTCAGGGGCTGGCCCAGGTTCTGACTTTCACATACAGGTGTGGCTTATCCTTTTCACTGCTAAATACAGAAATGTCCTCACCACACTGATGGCCTTTCCTTTTTTCCAGATCACTAAAGACAGAGGATTAGATGGCCTTCTCTTAAAACAGGTGTCCTGATAACGAACAATTGAGAATCAGTCTCTTCTTGTTTCCCAGATGGCCCAGTCCAGAATCCAAGACTTAGGAAAGTCAGCAGAAGTAAAAGCTGGAAATGTAGACATTTTTTGTGTTCTTGAAGAATAGAAAGCAGAGGAGGCAGCTCTGGGCTGGCATGAACATGTTTCCTGTTCTTTTTGTATCAGATCTTAGGGGGAGGACAGTTTAGAGTGACTTAGGGAGAGCCGTTGTTCCTCCTTTTGTGCTCTTTGTGTTAATTCCAGGAAGCTTACCCCTATCTTGCTATCTTGCCCCTTTTAGGCCAGATTAAAAGTTTGGAGTGTAATTTTTTCCATCCCTTTTCGTATTGCTCTGTGCTAACATATGCTTATCATACTACCCTTAATTTTAGTAGCAAAACTGACATTGTGATCTTCTAAATCACGTCCTCCAGTCATTCTCAGACCTTGTCTTCACTGTGAGAAATGAAGCTGTCTGGGTTGTTTTATCTTTGCACCTTAGATTTTTCTAGGACTCGTGCTGTCAGCTTCTGCCTTCCTGGTCTCAGAGGATGAATGCTGTTGTTGTTCAGACCCCATTTGGGGTTTTCTTGGCAAAGATACCGGAGTGGTTTGGCATTTCCAAGTCTGGCTTGTTTTACAGATGAGGAAACTGAAGCAAACAGGATTAAGCGACTTGCCCAGGGTCCCATAGCTAATTAGTATCTGAGATCAAATTTTAACTTAGTCCTCCTGACTCCAGTCCTGGTGTTCGATCAATTGTACCACCTAGCTGCCTCTGAGAGGCTGGTAGCAAAATCTATCTGATCTGGTTGCTTCATAAGTAGGGGTAAGATAGTACATAGAACCACATTCTTCCTTTGTTACAACCAGCCACTGACCTTAGATCCCTCAGCAAGTCATCTCATAGACATCTCTCTGTGAGGCCTCCTGTCCTCAGCTGTCCTCAACTGTCCTCAAACACTTGAGACTAGTTGAGCCTGTCTCCTGACCTTCAGGATCAAGGAAGAAGTTTTTAAAACCTCCTCTTTTAAAAAAAAAACCCTTTTTTCAATTTAGGAGCATTTATTTCCCTCCCACCTGCCCCTCCCTCATGAAAAAAACAAAACCAAACCCAAGCTCTTGTAGCAGATATGTGGAGTCAAACAAAACAAGTATGACCATTTCCAAATATTACATCTCATCCTGCATCTTGATTGCATCACTCCTCTGTCAGGAGGGGCGAGTAGCTTTCTTCCTCATTGGTCCTCTGGCATCATGACTGGTCATTGCATTGATCAGAATTTAGAGCTGTCTGTCTTGACAGTATTATCATTGATTATCTAAATTGGTCTCCTGGTTCTGCTCATTTCCTTCTATATCAGGTTTCTCTGAAACTGCTTGTCATTATTTTGTACAGTCCCAAAGTATTCCATTACATTCATATACAACTGTCTCCTCTGCGATCTGTACAGATTACATCTGCTTTGTTTTTTTTGGTCCCTTTTGTATTGCTTTGTGCTAACATAATCTGTATAGATTGGATCAAGTACCATGGTATGTGAAAAGAGTCCTGGAATCCAGAAACATGCTTTGACCTGAGCTTTGGCAGTCATTCATGTAGAATGCCAGTCTTTTTTTTTCTTCACATCATTTATATTGGATAATTTAAATGTCATTGGTCACCCTAGCACCCAGCACAATTCAGTCAATTGTTTTTTCAGTCATGCTCAATTCTTCATGGGGTTTTCTTGACAGATACTGGAGTGGTTTGCCATTTCCTTCTTCAGCTCACTTTACAGATAAAGAACTGAGGCAAACAGGATTAAGTGACTTGCCCAGGATCACCGAGCTAATAACTGTTTGAGGCTGGATTCAAATCAAGGTTTTCCTGACTCCAACTCCAGTATGCTAGACACTGTACCACCTAACTGGCTAGCACCTAGCTCTTCATCTCCCCAATTCAGAGACCAGCAAGCCCTTCCTCCTTCATTTCTGGAGGCATATAGGGTTCTTCTAACCAGGATTGATTCAACCAATCCCTACCGTGTTTCCCCGATAAAATAAGACCTATCCCGAAAATAAGCCCTCCCCTTACTGTGTAAGATTCCTCTAAAATAAGCCCTTCCCCGAAAATAAGCCCTGTTGAGATTGCTACTGTAGTGAAGGTGATCCCCTGCGCAACACGCTACATTATGGTACCCTCTGTATGCACCGTGTCCGTGTCCCTCCCCCGTGAAACGCACGCCGCGCTCCGAGCTGCATCCAATCAGAGCTGCAGCAGTGAGCGCATCATCCTGTTCTTCCCCAGTGATTTGCTTGCTGGCGCCATTGAGAGCAGTGCTGCGGAGGAGAGCTGAGGCAGGACAACATAAGCCCTCCCCTGAAAGTAAGCCCTCTGGTGTTTTTCTTTCCAAAAAAATTAAGAAGACAGTGTCTTATTATCAGGGAAACACCGTAGCACCGATGTACCTGAATTCTTAATAATATTTTGTTTGCTACCTGAAGAAGCTTTTTTTCTTTTTGCATTTAATTTTAATTTTATTTTTTTCCCTAATCACATATAAACAAAATTTTTAAACTTATGTTTCTTTTAAAAAATTTTGAGTTTTGAGAAAGTTTTTTTCTGTTTGAATAGCCCTTCCTCCAAGCATCCCCATTTCTATTGAGGATTTTACCATCCCTCTTCCAGTAACCTGTGTTCCTAACCCAGATTCTTCATGCCCCTCTCTCATCCCATGTCCTCTCAGTTACCAAGTCTCATAATTTCTACCTTAACAACATTTTTCTCACTTTCCTCCCCTTGCACAGTCATAGCCTTCATTCCCTTTCACTTGGACAATTGCAGCAACCTCCTAATTTGGCCTACCTGATTGGTTCCATCTCCCCTCTTCCCAAAGCTGACCAAATGATATTCCCATGGCACAGACTTTTGGGACATCCCATATTA
This sequence comes from Petaurus breviceps papuanus, assembly GCF_028583685.1. Taxonomy (NCBI): domain Eukaryota; kingdom Metazoa; phylum Chordata; class Mammalia; order Diprotodontia; family Petauridae; genus Petaurus; species Petaurus breviceps. The sequence goes on from NW_027185616.1 coordinate 14,163,598, forward strand.
AATGAATGCATGTAAATACATACAAAATAGTTCAATACAAAGTAACTAACAGTCAAGAGTATCAGAAAATGGCCTCTGAGATTTGTCTCGTGGGAAGAGAAGGACTCTGTAGGACAGAATTCCTTGGCAACACAGCGCCAGCCTGATTTGCTAGCTGTTTTATAGCCAGAAACTTCATTTCTGAACAAGAACTCTGTATTCCAACCAAACTGGACTACCAGTTGTCTCTTCAACCTGACATTCCACACGTTCCCCCAGGCTGTGGAATGCCTTCATTCTTGCCCTTTTTCTTGAAGACTCAGCTCATATTCCTTCTCTGTGAAACATAACCTTGTCCTTCAGTTTTCTCCTGCTCCACCTTCACTCTCCTCCTCTCCTCATTAAATCACTCCTGCATTACTTACACATTTTACTTAATAGAAGCTTCTCAAGGGCAGGACCTGCTTCATTGCTGTTTCTCTGGTGCCTAGACAGGGCCTTCCACATAGTGGCAGTTTAACAGATGGTCATCGAGGTCAGATTGAGTCCAATTGAATAATGGCGCCCAGTGGTGGAATTCTTTTTAAGTTTTCCAGCTTTTTCCTCAAGAACCTGGTGACATAGATATATGGGTGTTATTATTCCTGTTCTGTAGATGGGGCCACTGAAATTGAGACTTTTCTCATGGAAAATGGCAAAATTTGGACTCCATCTCAGGTCTTCTGACTCAAAATCCAGTGTTCTTCCCTCCACATCAAGGTGCAGTGGTTGACTTCAAAGAAACTTGGTACTAGAAGTACTAAGAATGACACAATACTTAATCAAATGAGTACATATATAAATGTATGCAATATAAAATTGCAGGGTGTTTGCAAAAGTTTGCAGGACACTTTTCTTAGACATGGCATATATGTGAGTGTTATCTAAAACTTCTTATGAGATAGCATTGGGAAGTGAAAACTGAGGCATATTGAGGTTGCTTCTTTCAATCACTCTTGGCTTCCCCACCTGCATTTCTTTATACATTTTTCCTTCAAAATGATTTTTGTGGGGAGGGGGTACAGACATTCTTTATTCCATCCTACAGAAAATGCAGAAAGCACATGAGGATTTTTAATTAAACACTTGATATAGTTATTTTCCATTAGAACACCTTTCCCCAGGTGTTCTAATGTCCTCCATATTCATAGCAGTATTCCAAAGAATTTAAGACTTCCCTCAGAAAGAAGTATACTTAGTAGCCCCTTTTCTCGCCTTGCACTGGCCAGATAATGCACTGTATTGACAGGGCAAAGCCTGAATCTTTTGTTCTTCCTGTATTATGACTTAGATGCCCCTAGCTTCTCCAACCTTAGGGCCCTTTGTGTGATTCCAGTCCCTGTCCAGAAGTCTCGTGATGCCCAGGGAATCTTCCCATCTTTAAGCTTTTATAACTTCCCCTTCCATGACTGTTGACTCTTGGGCTGAGAGGTTTGCCTCTCTTAGACTGGGCCCAGGAGCTCTTCTCTGGACTGAGTGGGTGAGAACACATGCAGCTCCCATTCACACGTTCTCGGGCAAGTGAGGGGCAGGGAGTGATTTCTTTCCTGCTTCCCAGTACGGGTCTGTTCTGCTCTGCCATAGTTTTTCCTCCAAAAAAAGACCAAAACAGAGAAGAGCAACTTTTAGGCACTTTAAAGGAGACTTAAAAATGACTTTTAAACTTAACTCTTTGTAACTTTTGGTTTTCCCAGCTCTAGGCAAGAAGGACATGGCAGAAGAGGAAGGTTGGTGTTGCTTGGCTTAGACCCAGCTATAGTGCTTGTAGGTACAAGGCAGTAGACTGGTTTCTATTGTGAGTTGCATGACTGTGCCAAGAATACCAGTTAGTTTCTGCTCCTGCTGTCTTCACCTTAAAACAGTAATAATAATAATAATAATAATAAGCTAAGTGCATAAAAAAGTAATGATCTTTTGACTTGAAATAGGTACTCTCTACTCATATTTTTTTTCCATGACCCAGGCCAGTAGGGTCCTATCTGACCTTGCCCACCCACTTCAAACATTAGCTTACTCCTAAGAGGTGGAGGCCTCTGGTGGGGTAGGGGCAGGCTGTAGGGGAAGGGAGTCTCAGGTGAAGGGTTTTTTTTTGAGGGGGGAAGATAGGGCAGTGGGGATTAAGTGACTTGCCCAAGGTCACACGGCTAGTTTTTGTGTTAAGTGTTTGAGGCCGGGTTTGAACTCAGGTCCTCCTGACTCCAGGGCCGGTGCTCTATTCACTGTGCCAGCTAGCTGCCCCTGCAATGAATTTTTATAAGAAAAAAATTAAAACGATTTTTTTTTAAATCAGCAAAACTCAATCAGTACCTTGAAAGAAATCTGTCAATATATGCAGTGTTCCATACGCATGGACCTAGCCCCTCTGCAGAGTTGTGGGGAGGTGTCTTCTGCTGTTTCTTTCTTGTGGCCACATTTGTTCTTTGTAGTTCCACAATATTCTTTTCTGATTCTTTTCTAGTTATTTTTCTTTGTACTATGGTATTTGATTATTTGAAAAGGAAGGCCTCCAGCAATTTCATTTTCCTCTGGCCCTAGTAAAAGATAAAATATGTGTTGTTAGTTGGATCAGTGGAATGGAAGCAACTTAAGGACAAAATACAAATACTTATAGTATTTGTATCTCCAGGGCTTAGTACAATGCATGGCACATAGTAGGTGCTTAATAAATGTTTGTTGGTTGATTGACTGATGGGGGGGATAGGGATTGAGAGGAGGAAGTAAGCAGGAATGTCTGCCTGAAGAGAAATATACCCCTTGCTTTGTTCATCCCCTGGGATCCCAACAATATCAGACCAGGTTTCTTTCCTTTATGGAGCAGGTGTTCCAAAGGCTGACCAACTGGCTGTCAGAGAACCACTTCACCTATTCTGATGCTCAGAGTTTTTGGCTATTAGCAAAGCATTCTTAAAATAGCAACGCTTTCTTCCCAGAAACAGACTTAGATCTTAACATGGCCTTTGTGCCACAGCTAGGGAAATGACACATGGCTGTCCCAAGGCAACATGCCATGTATGTTTTGCAGGAAGATTCACCTGTCTCTGTTGGCCAGCCCTCCACCTTTAGATGTGGGCTTATCTGATCTGTCCCTTCCTTATCTGAACAGGGAATTTTCCAATGGGTGGAGTGAGGGTGTAATTTGTTTTCTTTATAGGCAGTACGCAGAATAAAGGTGTATCTTATTGCAAGCCAGCCCTGTATATGAGACCTGATATGCCAGAAGGATTAACCAGATTGGGTAGCTTGGGACTACTCAATCATCCAGCAATGACAACTAACAATAATATACTTTACATAGAACTGTAAGATTTGTAGAATGCCTTCCTCGCAACAACCCTGTGAGGCAGATAGTTTGACTATTATTACTTGTGTGAACTTCAGTTAAGTCAGGAAGTCCCTTCGTATCTCAGAGTCTCAGTTTCCCCATCTGTAAAATTAGGGGATTGGATAAGGTGATTTCTTCAGTTTCTCCCACCTCTAAGTCCTATATAAAATTTTTTTTTAGACAAACCTATAATTTAATTGATTTAAGGGACACTCAATGGGGAAAGTCTCTTTGCCAGTACAAAATTCAGCACCTGCTCTGCAGGTTATAGGCTTAGAGAGTTTCCTCGGTTACTGACAAGGTAAGTGACTGGCTCAGGGTCACACCTTCAGTATGCATCAGAGGTGGGAATGAAAACTAGTTCTTAACTCTAAGACCAGCTCTCCATGTCCTGTACCTTTCTATAATCCTGTTACTTTCTTTTTTCTTTCTTTTTCTGAAAATAAAACCTAGCCCCAGAGGGGTCAGAGTGACTTAAAGCCAAGGAACAACTAAATGTCAGATTCAGGCCCAGCTCTCCCAACTCCCAGGGCAGTGATATCACGATATCACTCCTATTCTACACTAACTATTTGCTTTACAAAAGGGTTCACTTAAAAATAGCAGGATCCTTGATATCTTTTAAAGATAATTCCCTTGACCAAAATTTTTTTCACATTCAGCTTTTTAGAAATACATCTTCTGAGTACAGCCCTGTCCCCTTGGGCTCTTAATGGGTTATCTTTTTTTTGGGTGGCAATCCAGGTTAAATGGCTTACCCAGGGTCACACAACTGATAAATGTCCGAGACTGGATTTGAACTCAGGTCTTTCTGACTCCACGGACAGTGCTCCATCCATTGTGCCACCTAGCTGCCCCTCTTTTTTTTTTTTTAAAGCAATTGGGGTTAAGTAACTTTCTCAAGGTTACACGGCTAGTTATTTTGTGTGGGTGCCAAGTATCTGAGGCTGGAACCGATCCTGGGTCTCCTGACTCTGGGGCTGGTACTTTTACTGTGCCACCTGGCTGCCCCTCTTAAGAGGTTACCTAAAGCAGAGGGGTCATACTCCCTGGCCTGTACAATTCCTAATGGAGGCCTGAGCCAGATTAAAATATAATTGGTAAATATTTTATAAAATACATAACTTAGGTAATGTTAATTTTGTGGTTTTCAAAGTCCTTATGTGGCTGCCAGGGATCTGTTTTCTCTTTGAGTTTGACACTATTCATCTAAAGCATTATATAGGGTGTCCCCAAAATTTTAGTGTAGTTTTAAAGCTTTTAATAACTTTAATAGTTTAAACCATAACAAAGACTTTTTGAATACCCTGTGGAGTGTGTGTAGAGTCATCCCAGGGACCTTTGCAATACCTGCCAGGCCTTTAGAACCCATTCGATCTGCCTCTCCTTCTCATTGGGTTAATAGATACCAGTGGGCCAGCCGTGAAGGAAGTAAAGCAAATGGAGAATGGAGTCCTGATGCCTGAACCCTCAGATAAACAGCTGAAGAGGTAGGCTGTGTGTGGGGGGGGGGGGTGTCTGTGAGTTTGAATTCATAGATGTCACTGGAGTTTCTCTGCCCTTTTTGTGACTGACCTGAAAAAGGAACATGATGCCGCTCTCATGGCTTAAGCTACCAAAAAAGGCCCTAGGTTGGCCCAGGACAGTGGAGGGGGCTGGTTTTCCTTGTTATCCCTGTTTTATTTGCCTCTCACAACTTTATAAGTGTACCTGTCTCTGAGAATCAAAAAACCACGGCCTCTTCCTGCCAAAATTGTGTGACTTACACGCCTCGTATTTTTGCAATAAATCCATGCTTCTGGACACTGAGGTTCCCTACATGGCGTGGATTCTTGGGCCATTTGGCTTGAGTTGTGAAATTTGAAACAACAGGGTCATTGAAGGAGCTTGAGAACAAGCTCGGGATGCTTACTTTTAGCTGGCTGATGAAGAGCAGCAGGCCACAGCTTCAGCGGAGGCTGGTATGTGATGTGACCTGGGGCTACGAGGAATTGCTTTATTTTAGCAAACCAAAAAAATAAAGATGAGAGTGTGGGAAGAACATGGCTGTTTGGAACACATCTTCCAGGCACTTTCCTGATGACCACTCAACTGCGGAGGTTATACTCTGGCACACTCAGTCATATCCCTTCAGGCTTTTACACATCTGTCCACTAGTCTCTGGGCATTTTGGAGGGAGGGTATGCAGGGAGCCTGTCATAGTCCTAGGAGTTAAGCTGCATAATGACGAATAGGCAGGTTGGTATCTGTCCTTGAGGAATTAACCATCAGAACAAGGGGATGTCAGCACTGGAAATGGGTGATTATATATAATACATACACATATATACATACATGTATATATATGTATGTATGTATAATACATGATTATAATGACAGCAGGACGTTCTGAGGTGGAAGTGAGGTCAGGGATTGTGCAAGGTCAGAGTACAGGTGGACAAAGTAAGCTTTGAGCTGCCACCCCAGCTAACTTTGTTGAAACTGCCCATAACTGAGATTTCCACTTTCTCAGTGAGGAAACTGACTTTTGCAGGCCTTACTCTGCAGGAAAACAGAAAGATTCAACCTGGTTTTTCAGTCTCACAGGTTTGGTGGTAAGCAGATAGGAGTGGGGGTCCACTTCACCCCCAGGGATCCCCAAACAGTTTGAGTACTTTTTGTCTAAGAGGGCCAAGCCTCTCTCCAATCATTTAGTCAAGCAAGAGTTTATTAAACTTATTTCCTGAACCTCCATAGCTGCTGTTGCCTCCCCATTTCCTTGTATTTCCAAAGATACCTTGAATTTGCCAATTATATGCTTATATACATTTGTGTTGTTTCCCTGAAGCAAAGTGCAAGGCACCGTTTTCACTTCTGTCTTCATTTCCTTGGGCCCTTAGCACAGTGTTTCAGGACCTGCTAGGCCCTGGGGAGGCAGACAGAAATGTAAGCTACCTCCCTGAGCTTAAGGAGCTTACGTTGCACATGTGCTCATATCTCTAAGCTCTGCCGGTTCCAGCTGCTCAGTAATAATATATCCCTCAGTAATATAATATGTCATTCTCTTTCATGAATTTTGGAGGTTCCCCCACCACTCTTTTTCAACTTCCCCCAAAAGAAATCGAAGCAGTTATGATGGATATGAGATCACCAGGCCTCACAGGTGTCTTGGGAAGGAGGAAGAGGAGTATTAGTTTCATAGATCAGATTATTTAAATATTTACTCAGAAGCTGTTAATGTATAAGGAAGTATTCTAGGGGCTGTGAGAGATGCAAAGGGAGGTAAGACAGAGTCCCTCCCTTTAAGGAGCTTACATTCCTGTAGGGGCAATTTTAGTTTTGTAATAATATAGGATTATATGTAGTGTAAGAATCATGACCATGCTTTACCTGGGGAGGAAGGAGGGATAGGTAACAGTGACAAAAGGAAGTGAGCTTACACAGGCTTGACTCTCTGAACTCCCTGACAAGGGTCTTTTGGTGTAAAAGGTCACAGAGTTAGAGGGGAACAGGCTTCAGTGGCCATCAAGCTCACCCTACTGTTGGATTTGTGCCAGCACTTACTTGGTTATCTCACCCCAGTCCTTCCCTGGGTTTCCTTGCAGTGTTGTTGAGTTTCACAGGAGAGAAGAATTGGCTTGACAGGTTCTCAACAAACAGATGCATTGCCACAGCTGTAGTGTTTGAGTTTTCCTAAATTTAGTTTCAAATGTACCCTCTAATAAAGAGTCAAGGAAAATGTGTTTTGAAGAACCGCAGATGAAACTTGGGGCGTGGTGACTGATCAGAGGGAGTTGTTCTCTCCAGAAGCAATGATGATAGCTAACATTTAGGGCGTCCCTAAAGTCTGGACACATAGGAAATCTCATTGGCTATGCATATTTTCAAGAAATGAAATGAATGAAATTTTCAACATTTTATTTAATTAGCATAAATGAGATTTTAAAGGAAGTCATAGGAGATACATAGGAAATCTCACTAATTAATTAAATTAAATTAATCTCATTAATATGAAAAATAGTCCCCAATAGCTAATGAAAGCTTTTATTCTATACGAAATTGTCATGGCTAAAATTTATGCTAATTATGGGGCGGCTAGGTGGCGCAATGAGTAAGAGTGCCGGCCCCGGAGTTGAGAGACCTGGGATCGGTTCCAGCCTAAGATACTTAATACCCACACAAAAAAACTGGCTGTGTAACCTTAACCTCAATTGCTTTAAAAAAAAAAACATTTGTATGCTAATTAAATAAAATATTGTTGAAAATGTCATTTATTTCATTTCTTGAAAATATGCATAGTTAATGAGATTTCCTATGTATCCAGACTTCAGGGACACCCTGTATAAATGTGTGTTGTTATTATATGGGCAGCTAAGTGGCACAGTGGATAGAGTGCTGGGCCTGAAGTCAGGAAGACTCGTCTTTATGAGTTCAATTCAGCCTCAGACACTGACTAGCTGTGTGACCCTGGGCAAGGCACTTTAACTCTGTTTACCTCAGTTTCCTTATCTGTAAAATGAGCTGGAGAAGAACACGGGAAACCATTCCAGTGTCTTTGCCAAGAAAACTCCAGCTAGGGCCATGAAGAGTTGTATACTACTGAAACATTATGTAGCACTTACTGGGTGGCAGGCACTGTCCTAGAGTAGAAATATGGCATAGTTCCCATATGGCCCAGCTCAAAGCCTTATCCAGTCCCAGCAGAATGCAAGCCTTTTTAGGGCAGACACAATTTATTATTCATTTTTGTCGTTGTGCATATTAGGTATTTAATAAATACTTTTTAGGTTGAATTGAATTAAAAATGCTATAGGCGTTTTGATGAGGGAGTGGCAGAGCCGGAGCACAGCCTATATCTCCTGACCCCCCCCCCCCCCCAGGTCAGTTTGCCAGCTACTTAGATCAAGTCTCCTTGTTCGAGTTTGCTCTCTGCCCAGAGCCTTTGCTTCTTTGCATCCTCGAACCCTGGGGTGGGCAATGTGGCCCTCCTTGCTCTCGCACAAGTTTCTCATCTAGTGTGTACCCGTGGAGATCCTGGGGGTCAGGCCCTGTAGGTGACTACACAGGTTTGACCCTCTGTGTTGTTTTCTCTAGACAGGTCAGTAACTCCTCTTCCTATAATAGCACAGAGCCTGGGAAACACAGTAGCACAGCTGATGTGCAGAAACCTGCCGCAGAGAAGGATACCTGGAAGCTGGTGGAGGCCGATAAAGCCAAGACCGGGCAGGTAAGAGCCAAGCGTTCCTGCCCTGCCTGCCCTTTGCCAATCAGTTAACTGCTGGTCAGATTTTAGCAACTTTTGTAATGGCATCAACTTCTGACCTTGCTTGCTTAAAGAAAAGTTAAAGAAATAGTGTTGTCTCAGATTTTAAAAATCTTTTGTTGTTTCAGTTGTGTCCAGCTCTTCATGACCCCATTTGGGGTTTTTTGTTTGTTTGTTTTTTGCTTTTTGGAGGGGAGAAGGCAGGACAGTTGGGGTTAAGTGACTTGCCCAAGGTCACACAGCTAGTAGGTGTTAAGTGTCCGAGGCTGGATTTAAACTCGGGTCCTCCTGATTCCGGGGCCAGTGCTCTCTTCACTGTGCCACCTAACTGCACCATTTGGGGTTTTCTAGGCAAAGATATTGGAGTGGTTAGCCATTTCCTTCTCCAGCTCATTTTACAGATGAGGAAACTGAGGCAAACAGGGTTGAGTGACTAGCCCAGGGTCATATAGCTAGTAAATATCTGAGGCCAGATTTGACTCCCAGTCTTTCTGACTCTGGACCCAATGCTCTATCCCCTTTGCCACCTAGCTATCCCAAATTTTAAGTTTTACAAAATTTAAAATACATACTCTGTTTAAAGCCCTTAATGGCTATCATGGAGTGCCATCACTTCTCCTTGTCCTTACTGACCCATTGATAGTGATGCCAGTGAGGGAGAAAATGACTCCCAAATCAGAAAACAAGGGTAGATGGAGGAAGAAAATGAGTCAATAGGTGACTCATGTATGACTACTCATGAATGACTACTCATGTAGCTTTACAGTTAGAAAAGGAGACCTTAGAGATCAACTGGTTTAATATTTTATAGATGAGGAAATTAAGGCCCAGAAGGCTAAAATCACTCTCCCATGGTCACAGAGTTAGTTGGTAGCAAAGCTGCAACTCTTCCTTCCAGTGCCCTTTCTAGTAGTCAGTATTGCCACTCACATTGGCTGTTCCCAGAGACATAAGAATAGTGCACTTAAGTCAGAAAACTGGGGTTCATATCCTGCTTTTACTGTAACCTCACTGGCCAGTGGTGACAATAGGCAGGTCACTTAGCTCCCAAACCTCAGTTTCCTCACCTTGTAAAATAGGGATAATGTTTATACGCGGGATTTGTAAAGCAAATCACTCTCTGTGAACTAGGGATGTATGTCATTGAAGGTTGCAAGACAGCCATGTCCACAAAGTGTCCCCTGTCAGTGGGGCTTGGTTTCACGCATTGAAAGATGGTACCCAAGGATGGGTTGAGTAGAAGGTGAAGAGACAGAAGATTGGAAAGGGAGAACTTTGGGATCTGTCTCAACATTGTGCTACCTTTCTTTACCCCATGACTTTTTTTGTTGGGGAGCTGACCTCCAGATTGCTATTCCTTTTATCTCAAGCTGTCTTCTGATAATTTTGGGATGTCTTTTTCCTCTTGCTCACTAGCCTTTCCTCTGTTTCCCTCTTGCCTGCCAGCTCAAAGCCTTCCTAGGGAGTTAGGTCACCAGCCGTGAACAATTATACCTCCCTTCCTGCTGCTTTTTAACTTCTATATCTGTTCAAAGAATGAGAATAATTGAGGATTAGATGTGTACTGTTGAGTTATCCATTTCCCTTAATTTCATGGCTCATTTCCCAAAGGAGGATCACTTGAACCGGAGACAGAGATAAAAAAGACGTATACAATTTAGTTTATAGTAGTTCCCTCCTGGGTCACTGTATTTACTTGCTTAGACCAATATACTGTATAATAAAGATGTGTGAGGGAGGGTGGGGCCTGCTAACTGTACAGTTCTCAGAAAAGCTAGAGCAGCGTGCTGAGCCAAACCAGGTTATTAGGAAATAAACGTTTTTTTATGGGTGAGTGGAGTAACATCAGTACTATAAAACTTAATTGATCAGGGTGGCTAGGTGGCGCAGTGACTAGAGCACCGGCACTGGAGTTCAAATCTGGCCTCAGATACTTAACACTTACTAGCAGTGTGACCTCGGGCAAGTCACTTAACCCCGATTGCCCTGCCCTACCCCCTCCAAAAAGCAACAAAACAAAACAAAAAAAAGCAATAGAAATTTTCAAAAACAAACAACTTAATTGATCAGTCAACCTGCAAGTGTCTTTGACGTCTTACTGAGCATTCACCATTGCAATAGACACCACAGTGGTGTAAAACATGGTTTCTATCCTCTCTCTGGTTGAGGAGACAAGATTAATGGACATGAAACAACAGTATGTACAAGACTATATGATCACACTCATGCTAGGCTAAAGACTGCGCACTGTAGGAATTCTGCCCAGGAGGCTGGTGAGGGCTGGAATGGTAAGGGAAGGTTTCTGAGAGAGGCTCAGACATATGCCAGGTATTGGAGGCCAGACGAGGTCGAGATAGGTACAAGAGAGAGGAGAGAATGTTCTGCTTAAGGGAAACAGTAACAGCAGAGGCCGGAAGGGGTTGCTGACATGAGGTTGATGGTCTAGACCTGCTCTAGGGCCTGATTCTGGAACCTGCTTGCTAGGCGTTCATAGATTTTGGGGGGAAGTGGGTGCCATCCTCTATTTTTGTTTTGTTTTAATTTTGCAAAGTGATTTTTCTCCCTTGTGTTTTTAGGTAAAGCTGTCAGTGTACTGGGATTATATGAAAGCTATTGGACTTTTTATCTCTTTTCTGAGCATCTTCCTTTTTATCAGTAACCATGTGGCCGCCTTGGCTTCCAACTACTGGCTCAGCTTATGGACTGATGATCCCGTGGTCAATGGGACACAGCAGCACACGGATGTCCGGCTGGGCGTGTATGGAGCACTGGGCATTTCTCAAGGTGAGCCTGCTAAGATCCCGCACCGCTGGCTACAAGGCTTTACCTCCTCTTATTCTTTTGAAGCCAGTGTCAGAAGGGTGATGAAAAGAATAGCCAACACTCATTGTTTTTCAGATTTGGGGTTTTTGTTTTGTTTTGTTTTTCATATTTTAAAACTCAACTAGTTACTTTTCACCTCAGCACTCTGAGATGGGTAGGAAGGAAGGTTCTCCTGTGCCCATTTTAGAAATGAGGAAGCTTAAACTCAGAATGCTAATAAAGAAGTAACTGTGTTTGTAGAATTACACTACATGTCTGTAGCACGGATGAGTGAAATCTCCTTATTTTTTCCTCATTATTTAGCTTAATCAGAAAGGGAAAAACTACTCAAAGGGACTTCAGCAAGTGTGTCTTGACTGTTGCACCCGTGGAGATTTTTTTAAAAATTAAATTTCATCTATAGAGTTTAAAGATTAAAGGTAGAATTCTCACCTTCCTAATAGGTTTCTTTTCAGTCTCTTGGAGACTCCCAAATCCCTCTTGGACTTGAGATGTCTTTCTAGAATGAGGGAGCTTAAGGCTTCACAGGGCATCCTTCATATAAAATTTGTTGTTGTTCGGTCATTTCAGTGTCTGATTCTCTGTGACCCCATTTGGGGTTTTCTTGGCAGAGACACTGGAGTGGTTTGCCATTTCCTTCTCTGACTCTTTTTACAGGTAACAAACTGAGGCAGACAGGGTTAAGCGATTTGCCCAGGATCACACATCTAGGAAGTGTGGATTTAATTTAACTCAGGTCTTCCTGACTCCAAGCCCAACACTCAATCCACTATGCCCATTTTGCACTCGTGCAAAATACTCTTTTCCCAACAAAATCAGTGTATGTCGGTTACAAGAGTCATTATTTAAGTTTATCTCTGCATACACGAATACAAGAAAATAGTTTTTGTTTTTTTTTCATTTTGTTTTTAAATGTGAAGTTCATTCTTGAGCTATTTTCCAAACTCTTTCGGGGGACCCATGTGACAAGGAGAGAAACAAGCCCACCTACCAAATAACATCGGAGGGTGCCTGAGGCCTAGAGAAACGATGCAGCTCACTCAGCAGCAGGTCTTGGTGTAGTGAAGAGCTCCCGTGTTTTCTGGTTTCTCGTAAGCCAATCAGTTAGTAAGCAGGAAGCATTTTGTTAAGTTCCTATGTGCCAGACACTGTGCTAGGCACTGGGAATGCACAGAAAGGCAAAAGACAGCCCCTGTTCTCAAGGAAATCACAGTCTAACTCGGGATTCAGCATGTAAGCATGTCATTTATGTACAAACAGGTGTAGACTCTCTCTGTCCTTTGCTGAGCTGATCTCCTGAGTGATGGTGTGGTGTATTCCAGGTATTGCTGTGTTTGGCTACTCAATGACAGTGTCCATTGGGGGCATCTTAGCCTCCCGCCGCCTGCATTTGGACCTGCTCCATAATGTCCTCCGGTCCCCCATGAGCTTCTTTGAACGAACACCCAGTGGGAACCTTGTTAATAGATTCTCCAAGGAGATGGACACGGTGGACTCAATGATTCCTCAGATCATCAAGATGTTTATGGGATCCATGTTCAACGTCATCGGTGCCTGTATAATCATATTGCTGGCCACACCCATTGCTGCCATCATCATCCCACCCCTTGGCCTCATCTATTTCTTTGTACAGGTAAATAGCAGGAAGTTTGTATCATGTTACACTTAAAACATTAGAATAGAACTGGAGTTATAGGCTGAGCTGTGTTGCAAAACTAGACAAGTAATCAGGGACCATTATCTTGACATGCAAGCTCATACCAGTGGTGTCAAACTCAAAGATAAATGGGCCCCTGTGAACCCATGTTGACCTAGAAAACCACAAATTAACATTATCTATGTTTTATGGTATTCACATTTACTTTGTTGAATATCTCCCAATTGTATGTACGGTAATCTGGCTTAGGCCCCACTCAAGAGTGTTGGGAGATGCCGGTTAGACACCTGTGCTGATGACAAGCGGAATTCTCCAGGGCCTTACTATGAGGATCAAATGAAAACACCCCAGAAAATACTTTAGAAAGTATGAAGCATTATCCAAAAGCAAGGCATAACAAGTTTAAGTTTTCCTTGTCCCTTACCATAGGATGTTAGGGAATTCCCCACCTCTAAGAAGGAGGGAGATTGTATGCTGGGGAATAAAATAGCAGCCAGTGGTTTGACTGATGTGGGCCCTAAAAAATGTCTGCTGGTCAGTATTAGCTAAAAATTTGGGGATGAAACAGACCCGACAATCCTTTTGTATGCACACACACACACACACACACACACACACACACGCGGCAGTAGGTAGACTTATTTCAGCTAAACCCTTAAACTTTCAAAATAGCTGAGAAAGAGTTTCTATTGTATGCACTTTATGTTGAGATATAAAATATCTAATTGCCTGAAGTTATCGGAGACCTTAAAGATCCAACAAAGCACTGGATTTATGTTAAGAATCAAATTTGGTCTCAAATCCAGAAGTAAATAGTCAAGGCTCTAGTGTGATGACTGCTCACTCCTAGGCTTTCCTGGAGTCTTTGGGGTTGCTTGGCCCCATCAGCTTTTAAGAGATTAGTTGAATTGGACAGTGCATTATAAGCGTTTGCTTGATGAAACCTTAGTGGCCGCCCTCAGTTTTCAGGGGAAGAATTTAAACTTATTCACTTATAAAGAGTAACTTTCTGCTTCTTAACGTTCTCCCCCAGAGGTTTTACGTGGCCTCCTCACGCCAGCTGAAGCGCCTGGAGTCAGTCAGCCGATCCCCAGTGTACTCACACTTTAATGAAACTCTCCTGGGTGTCAGCGTCATCCGTGCTTTTGAAGAACAACGACGTTTCATCTGTCAGAGTGACCTGAAGGTGGACGAGAATCAGAAAGCTTATTACCCCAGCATCGTGGCGAACAGGTGGGTTAACATTCTCTGAGATCCAGCCTTTCTCTTTCCTAGGAGACCGCCTTGTCTTCTATTGGAATCAGTGGGAGACAACACAATAAGGTTTCTGGGAACCCCTAGCAAGATAACAAAATTCCATTTATTTTGTTGTTAAGACTTTGGACAACCACCATAGTCAGGAAGTAAGCAAAGAAAACATCCAAATAGCACACGTAAACCCATCCCTTGGTGCTTACCCAGACGTTGTTTCAGTATTTCCCATTGATGGACAGAGGATGGCTTCCTGCTTTCCTCTTAAGTAAACTGTACAGGCTTTAATTCCATCCAGAAACTTTTTATCTCTTCCAGACATTTACGTATAAAATAGCATGGTAGTTGAGAAGCTGGAAGACACCAGTGGCAGTAACTAAGAAGAGAGGAGACATATCCCTACAGAAAAAGAGATAGAGACATTTTTCTTTTTTCTTTTCTGTTGTTAGAAAAATTTATTATTTATTTTAAATATTTTTTCCAATTACATGTAAAAAATTTTTAACATTTTTTTTTTTTAATTTTGAGTTTCAAATTCTCTCCTTCCTGAGTCGGGAGGACCTGAGTTCAGTTCCGGCCTGAGACACTTAACACCCACACAAAAAACACTAGCCGTGTAACCTTGGGCAAGTTACTTAACCCCAGTTGCCCTCCAAAAGGCAAAAAAAAACAAAAAATTCTCTCCTTCCTTCCCTTTTCTCTCACCTTATTGAAAAGGCAGACAGTTTTGTTATAAGTTATTTATGTACTTTTTTTTAAGGGTTTTTTTTTCAGCTAAGAAGTTTTTTCAAATTAATCTTTCTCTCCTAATATCTCTCCTTCATTGAACAAATTTTTTAAAAGACAAAATTCCTCAACTTATATCTGCATAGTCCAGCAAAATAAATTCCCACATTAGCCACATCCAAAAATGTCTATCTCTTCCTGAATTTTCAGTTTATCACCTCTCTCTCTGAAGGTGAATCGTGTTTCATCCTCATTCTTTTGAACTTGTGGTTTATCATTACATTGATGATACAGGAATTTGAAACAGTAGAACATCAATGTATTAAGAAACTATCACAATTGATGTTCATAATAATGCCTCTGAGTCATCAGGAGAAGGCGAAATTATATACTGGTTATTTCACCAAAAAACCAGGAAGGTGTGATGCATTTTAATTAGTTTTGATATCTTGTTATTTTAGTGACAGTCCTTTATCAGTGTGCCACCCTTATATGATAACAAAACAAAAGCAACTAAAAAGTGACTTCATCTGACAATATGCAGCATTCCTAACCCATGGGCCCCTACTTCTCCACCTATAGATCTTATGTTTCCTTGTGTCTGCTGGATCAACATCAAGGTTGATCGTTGCGTTTAATCTTAGCTGTGATATGTTTTAGAAAGGTATCCATCTCAGAGATTCGTCACTACCAAGGGACAGAGCAGATCACAGAAGATTAAATGGACAGTTTTGACTGTATGAAATGAAAAAAATTTTGCACAAAAAGGCTAGTGCACTTAAAATTAGAAGAGAAGTAGGTAATTGGGGGAAAAAATCTTTGCAACAAGTTTTTTTCATAAAGGTGTCTAATATGCTTTATATACATATGCATATATAGTATGTACATATATATGCTATACATACATGTGAACCTTCTTAAAATTTATGTGATTAGGAATGGTTCTCTAATAAATACTCAAAGGCTGTGAACAAGGATTTTTTAAAGAAAAAATCCAAGCTATCAACAGTCAATTAAAAAATGTTCCAGATCACTAATAATTAGTGAAATACAAATTAAAGCCACTCTGATTTTCCAGGTCATACCCATTAGCTTGGCAAATATGTCAAAAGAGGAAAATGATGAATGTTGGAGGATTAATTAATTTAGTATTGTAAGAACTGTGAATTGGTCCAGCCATTCTAGAAAGTAATTTGAAACTGTGCTCAAAAAGCACTAAGCTGTGCATAACCTTTGATCCAGCAATACCACTGTTAGGCTTATATCACAAAAAGATCAAAGAAAGAGGAAAGGGACCAATATGTACCAAAATATTTGTAGCAGTTCTTTTTATAGAAGAAGCTAAGAGGGTGCCCACCTGTCAGAGAGTGCCTAAACAAATTACAGGTTATAAATGTAGTGGAATATTATTGTTCTGTAAAAAAAATGACAAGATGGACAGGGTCGGAGGAAGCTGATAATATCTTTATGAACTGTGCAGAATAAAAGTGATCAGAACTAGAAAAATTGATAACAATGACATTATAAAGAAAAACAATTTTGAAAGATTTTAGAACTCTGATAACTTTCCAGTGAATGGAAGATAAAGCCTCCTATTTACCCTTGACAGAAACAGACTTTTAAAAATGCAAAAGGAGATGTATATTTTTTTATGACCAATTTATTGGGCCATTTCCATGAAGGGGAATTTATTTTAATAGACTATACATATTTGTTACAAGTGTAACTTTTTTTTTCTTTTTTAATTGTTCAGAAAGTAGGAGAAAGAAAATAATAAATGCTTTTTAAAATGATCACCCTCCGGGAACAAGCTTTCGTTTACATGGAAAATTCCCCTCGTTTCCTGATGATACTGGAAAACTCAAAAGTTCCTTTTGTCTTTGTCATTTCTTCATATCCTTTCCTCTCTTGTTCCTAAGCCAGGCTGTTTCAGACCAAGAGATTGAAGGAGTCTTTCAAGCATAAAGGATGTTTTTTGCTTTGATGGGTCTTGGAGCCCAGGGCTGACTTGTTTGTATGTGTATGTATGTCTTTGCAGGTGGCTGGCTGTCCGACTAGAATGTGTGGGAAACTGCATAGTTCTCTTTGCAGCCTTGTTTTCTGTTATCTCCCGACACAGCCTCAGCCCTGGCTTGGTGGGCCTCTCAGTCTCTTATTCTCTGCAGGTAAGAGGAAGAAAATCTTCTGATATTCAAAATTATTTTTAAAGACTGCAGGGGGGGCGGCCAGGTAGCACAGCGAGTAAGAGCACCAGCCCCTAACTGGCCATGTAACCTTCAGCAAGTTACTTAACCCCAATTGCTTAGGGGTGGCCAGGTGGCTCAG
>NW_027185616.1:14180971-14184595 GCF_028583685.1 Petaurus breviceps papuanus
TGTTGGGATGACCTGGGGATGGAATCTGGGCTCAGATACTTAGCACCACACCCAGAAATAATTGGCTTGAGCAAGTTACTTAACCCCAATTATTTTAATAAAAAAAAAAGAGTGTAGGGGATGGAAGGGGATAAAATTGTAACTTCTTGCATCCCAATTTTGAGTCCATTATAATCTAGGAAGAGGAAAGGTCTGGGAACAGGTGTTGGGGGCAGAATAAAGAGGAATTAAATGTCTTTGTAGCTTTGGTCATCTGGGGCACCTAGGTGGAACAATGGATAGAGTGCTAGGCCTAAAGTTGGAAAGATTCATCTTCCTAAGTTCAAATCTGACCTCAGACACTTACTATCTCTGTGATCCTGGGCAAGTCACTTAACTCTGTTTGCCTTAGTTTCCTTATCTGTAAAATGAGCTGGAGAAGGAAATGGCAAACCACTCTGGGATCTTTGCCAAGAAAACCACAAATGGGGTCACAAAGAGTTGAACGTGACTGAAAAATGACTGAATGACATCAACAACATTAAAAGCTTTGGTCAAGGAGATGAACTTGTCCCCCCTTCCAGCTCTGTTCTCAATTATTTCTTTGATCTTTTAATGAGGAGAGGCCTTTCTTTGCCTTTGATGTTGGTTCCCAGAAGCACAGGAGATGTTGGAAATGTGGAAATTACCTAAAATCCCAGAAGCCTAGAATCTGAGAACCAAAAGGGGATTTTGAGATACTTTGATCTCAATCAAGGTGAACATCCAGAAGAGCTGACAGGCTGGCCTTTTTCATAAATAGCCTCAAACCCTTGTCTTATGTTTATCTGACATTGTTCTGGAATTCATTGGCACCTTTTGCCCAGGACTGCTTTTGGACTGGGGCTTTGGATCCCACGTTTGCAGCTCTTTCCAGCATAGGACAGTCTGCTTGGCATTGGTCTATTCACCCAGCCATACATGTTGACTTTAAACCCCTGCTGATTTTGTGCCTTTTTCTTTTTTACTCCATGATTATTTCCCAGTGGACTTTCCCTTCCCTCTCCTCCCTACCCAAACGAGAACCCTCCATTAGAAACAAAGAAAAGCAATTAATCAAAACTGACTGACACAAACTTCTGCATCTTGACAATTTATGTAACATTTAACACCCCGCCCATGAAGACTGGGCTTTGCCATTAAGATGAGTTCAGTAGTTGCTTGCTGGCCAGGTACCTGGACTTTAATTCCTTTGTTGCCGCAGCATCTCTTATCTTCAGGTTAAACTCCCTGAATTCTATTTGCCTTTTTTCCCAAGTGAGCTAGGTCACCAGGAAGTTAAAAGACTGGAGGTGATATTTACATTCATTCACACCTAAATCAGATCACCTGATTCTGTAGGGCTTACAGGAAGAGTTCTACTCCAGATTTCCCCAGACTTCCCAGGTTTGTAGTTAGCCTAAGCATCGGTATGTGGCAACATACTGGTTGTGGCAACATACAAGGGACTTCTGGTCCAACCCCTTTATTTTACAAGTAAGGTCCAAAGGAGTGAAAACTTCCAGAAGATATTAATGGCAGTGCTCAGATTAGAACCTGGGTCTCTCCTGTCTCTTTGTCAAGTACTTTCCCTGCTTCTTCATACGCTATGAATTATTTTAGTGGACTGTATGGGTAGAACTCCTTTTAAGGTAATACAGTGGCACTGTCTGCCCCTCAAAGGGAGGGAGGACTTAAAGCCAGAGTTGTGTAGCCTCATTAGAATCAGAATTAAGTTGTCATGTTTGATGTCACTTGGATTTGGAGTCAGGAGACTGGTATTCCAGGACTGGGTCTGCCGTTAACTCTGTATATGATCTTGAGTAATTGGCTTAAGACCTCCTACCGTAGTATCCCTTTCCAGTAGGGATAATGCCGCTTGCCCTGGCTATCTTACAGAATTCTGATAAGAGTAAAATGGGGTAATGCAAGGCTTCTTAATCTGGGGTCCATAAATGGTTTTTTTAAAAAAATATTTTGACAGCTATTTCATTGTAATTGGTTTGCTTTTAATTCTTTATATTTTATTTTATGCATTTAAAAACAGCTTCACCAGAATGCCAAAGGAGTCCATGACACAAAAAACTCTTGGAAAATATTTTTTGAAATATAAAACATAATAACAGATGCATAAAATTATTCTTTTTTTTTTTTCCTATTTGGAGGGGGGGGGAGGTAGGGCAGTGGCTGTTAAGTGACTTGCCCAAGGTCACACAGCTAGTGTGTTGTGTGTTGTGTCTGAGGCCGGATTTGAACTCAGGGCCAGTGCTCTATTCACTGTGCCACCTAACTGCTCTGCACAAAATTATTATTGAGGACTTTCAAATATGCTTGAATTTGAGAATTCTTTGTCATTTTCCTGTCACTATCTCTATACTCATGTCCCATGCCAGTAGAGTTTGGCAAGACAATGAAGATAGAGGTGCTTTAAAAGGTTGCCATGGACTATATTTTTGAGGGATTTTTCAGAATTTCTTTTCTTAGAGATTTTTGGGATAAGGAGTGTTTGTGGGCAGAGTGGATGAGGACCTTTCACCGAGATGAATTCTGCTTTTGTAGGTCACCACATACTTGAATTGGTTGGTACGAATGTCCTCGGAGATGGAAACAAACATTGTTGCTGTGGAGAGACTCAAAGAATATTCAGAAACAGAGAAGGAGGTAATGGTTTGGATCCCATGCTTGCAGCTGTTTCCAGCATAGGAGAGTCTGCTTGGCATTGGTCTATTCACCTGGCTATACATGTTGACTTAAACCCCTGCTGATTTTGTGCGTTTTGTTTTTTACTCCATGATTATTTCCCAATGGACTTTCCCTTCCCTCTCCTCCCTACCCAAACTAGAGCCCTCCATTAGAAACAAAGAAAAACAATTACGCAAAACTGACTGACACAAACTATTGCATAGTTTTGCATTTAGGGAAGGTGCTTGACCTTCACCTTGAGTCATCTTGCCCAAGGGCATTGGAAGTCTGTTCTGTTCCTAACCATAAGCCTTGACTTAAAACCCTGAGACACCAAGAAAATGCCCAACAGACATAGAACAAGGACCCAGGGTTATCTGCTGAATCAAAAGGACCACATTCCACTCAGAAACACACTTACTCAAATTTTCTGAAATGGCTAAAGTTGTCCATTTTCTTGGAACTGAGCAAAATTCTTACTCCTAAATCAAGGATGGGTTCTTCCAGCAGAATAGCATGAGCGCCCTCTAATGGAAATATGGGGTATTGCACCTGGAGTTTTTCCCCTATCGACTGCCTGACCTCTAGTCACTGGCATATTATCCATGGTTTAGGACCCCGAGATTCGAAATGTTGAATTGCCTCTGGAAACACTTTCTTCTTGGCTTCATTTTTGTGAAACATAGCCCTACACAGGCTGCCTAAAAAGATTTTGCAATGACTACTTAGTGAAGTTGAATTAGCCTCTCCTCCCTTTCCTGAAAACTGATAGCTGGGATGTGGCTGTCTCTGGATGGCGAGCCCATTCCTAATGTCTGGCGTCTTGCGCTGTTCTTTGTCCCTGCTCTATCTCCTCCTAGAGGGCAGCTGAAGCAGGTACAGTATGGGTAGCAGCCCTTCAGTCTTCATTTGAGGCCCGCTCTTGGGAGTCTCACTGGATATCAG
>NW_027185616.1:14184605-14275397 GCF_028583685.1 Petaurus breviceps papuanus
TGCATCACTCTAATTGTTACCCACAGTTCCTCTAGTCAGTCTTTAATAGGAAGCACAATTTTTATTATCCGAGTCACCATCTATACTTGATTTCCAGCTTATCAATTTCCTTCAGTTCTTTGGTGTCCAGAACTAAAAGTAAATATTCTAGGTGTCGTCCGATCAGTGTAGAGTATGCATAGTCCTGAATGTTACAAATTGTAGCCAAAAATTGTATTAGTTTGTTGGGGGTTTTTTGACCACCATAGGAGTCTAAACTGTTGACCCATATTGAGCTTTGGATTCTACTAAAATCCTCCCATGCCCCACCCCTTTCAGATTAACCATTGCCAACTATACCTCTACCATCTTGCATTTGATGAATTTGATTCATCAGTCTTCCAGAATGGTTGAATAAGTTTTCTATAGGTGGCTTAAAAGGACAAAAAAAGCCTATAATATGACAGAAAGATCTCCAGGTAGTCAAAACAAAAACAGATTTAAGGGTTTAAATGGCAAGCTTTTATTACTTAGAAAATTCAGTTACAAGGTCTTTCTTTGAGTATATGACTGTTACTTGTAGCATCAAGTTGAGTTGCCACTGATTGATTCTTTTCTTAAGACTCAGAAGTTTCCTGGGCTGTGTTCATTTTAGTAGCAGCAACAGCCTGCGCTTGCCCTTGTTCATTGTAATCCAGCAAAGATTAATTGATACCTACTGTGATCCAGGCAGAATTAAAGCAACAGTTTGCCCCCCTTAGCTCTATTAATGACCCATACTAGCAGAGAGGCTTCTTTCAGTATTGAAGCAGAAAGGGCTTTTGTGTTCCCTTCCTACTTGTCTCAAACTGCCAAGAGAAGCTCCCCCGCCCCCCCAAAAAAGTCCAGACATTTTAGTCATTATGGTACAATGGTAATAGTAACGAACAGGGAGTCATGATCTCAGTTCAAATACCAGCTCCCCTACTGAGTGCCTGCATGACTGAGGATAAGGCAATTAAACTCCCTGGGATCTAGTGGTCTCCTCCACAAAAAAAGATCTCTGAGGTCTCTTCTGCTTCTAGGTCCTGTGATCTAACACTGTGATTGCATCTCTAAAAGCTCTTCCAGAGTTTCTCTAGGTTTATGTCAACAGAAGCTTCATCTGTGGCATCTTCCAGGGCAGACGTGTGCAACTCACTAGCAGGCTATAAAAAAAGTAATGGGAGTGGGGGGGCGGTGGCTAGGTGGCTCAGTGAATAGAGCACTGGCCCTGGAGTCAGGAGGACCTGAGTTCAAATCTAGCCTTAGACACTTAACACAAAAACTAGCTGTGTGACCTCGGGCAAATCACTTAACCCCAATTACCCTCCAAAAAGCAAAAAAAAAAAAAATCAATTGGGAAATGTCTAACAAAACAAATTAAAATGGACTACACCATAGATGATGTTAATTTGTGGGTTGTTTTTTTTTTTTTTAAAGCAATAGGGGTTAAGTAACTTGCTCAAGGTCACACGGCCAGTTATTATTTCTGGGTGTGGTGCTGAGTATCTGAGCCCGGATTTGATCCCCAGGTCATCCCGACACTAGGGCCGGTGCTCTTACTCGCTGAGCCACCTGGCCGCCCCTAATTTGTGGTTTTCTAAGTCAGGATGTGACCTGCAGAAATCAGATGCCCTGTCCCAGAGAGTAGTGCCATTCCATGAGACTGTGGGTGGGGAAGGAATCAAGATGAATAGAATACACTAACCCACTGATTTGAAAGTTTCTCTGACTGGCTTTGGAGTGCTTGACTGCTTCCTTTAGTCAGAAGTCTCTTGAAAGCCCATGGTATTCAGGCCTGGGGAAGGGATTGTGGCTCCCCTTCCTCATGGATATCCAAGAAATCTCCAGCTGCCTTCCGGTTTCCCCTCAAACATCACCTCTTATTCAAGTCCTTTCCTGATGCTTCCAGATTGTTAGTGCGTCTCCTTCAGCCCCCTAATAACTTTGCATTTAGTTATACACCTTCTGTGTATACCTATCTGTGTATATTGTGGCCCTCCAGTAGATTATAAACTCCTGGAGGACAGGGACTGTCTCTCTTTTGGCATTGTCTCCTTCGTGCCTAGCAGAATTTCAGGAACAGAGTAAGCGCTTAATAAGTGCTTGTTGAATTGGA
The DNA here is from genome assembly GCF_028583685.1 of Petaurus breviceps papuanus. Classification (NCBI taxonomy): domain Eukaryota; kingdom Metazoa; phylum Chordata; class Mammalia; order Diprotodontia; family Petauridae; genus Petaurus; species Petaurus breviceps. Next base: position 14,186,725 of record NW_027185616.1, read on the forward strand.
TTGCTCTCTCCCCAACCATCTTCCCTGACTATGATTTCAGGCTCCGTGGTATATTGAAGAAATGACCCCTCCCAGCAACTGGCCGCAGCAGGGCCGAGTGGAATTCCGAGATTTCAGTTTACGGTATCGGGAAGACTTAGACTTAGTTCTGAAACATATCAATATTACCATCGAAGGAGGAGAGAAGGTAGGTACCTACCCTCCACCTGGACCTTGACCTTCCTCTTCCTGACCTGCATGAGTTGTTTATCCAGCTTTTAAGCTGCCTCGTCAGCACAGATGTGGGTGAGATCCTAAAAATGTCAGCTCAAAGGCCACTATGGCCAGACAAAGGATCCAACTAAAGTAACTTTTCTCAGACAAGTGACTGTTCGTCTTTCTGTTGATTGAGTGACCTTCTTTGCCAGGTAACTTGTGGTTTAGCTTTGACTTAGGAAGATGTAGAGAGTACTGTTGTCACTCTTGGCAGTATTTCACAGAGGCAGATTCCAAGATGACCTCTTGCTCCAGAAGAGAATGCATGCCTAGAAGCTGTCTCCAGGAGGTTTTGAGAGAAGGGGACACTGTTGTTGTGGGTGTAGCACTAGGCTGATGACTGAAATAGCTTTCAGGGAATACATTTGGAACAGGAGTAGGGGAGGTATTGGAGTCATTTCTGTATGGTCCCCAGGTAGCCCGACATTTGGGCATCTCTGTATGGTCTTATCCAACAGGTTGGGATTGTAGGTCGAACTGGAGCAGGCAAGTCATCACTCACTCTGGGCTTATTTCGTATCACCGAGTCTGCAGAAGGAGAGATCATCATTGATGGTGTCAACATTGCCAAGATTGGGCTGCATCACCTTAGATTCAAGATCACCATTATCCCTCAGGTACAGGGCTGGGGGAGGGAAGAAGGCAACTTTTGAATAGCTTATGTTGCTGAAATTGACTTTTAAAATTATTGTTTTTTTGTTCTAATGTCTCAGATGAATTTGATCATACAGAGTTGGAAGTGAAATTTTAGAGGTCATCTAATTATACCTTCCTACCCATTATAAGAATTCTCTCTGTAGCACTCCTGTCAAGTTTTTAGACTGTGATCTTAATTGATTTTTTTTATTATTGACATGTGTTTATATGAAATTTTTCTCAGATAAATATGATCTTTGCATATATTTTATGACTCACTAGGAGGATTGACTTCTTTCATCATCATCTATTTTCAAGTTAGAAGTTTCTGCCCTCTATTTCATAAAGCTTGAAATAGTTTCTAAATTGATGTTTGCATATAAACCATTGTTTTAAGATTTTAAATATAATTTAATTTCTATAAATTAAACTTTATTTAAAACTCATTATGCTACAATAGTTTTCATTGGCCAAAGGGAGCATAATCTGTCTTGATTAAGACAGTTTGTCTGGAATTGGACAGGGTTAAGTATGATAGTTGTGGGAACCATGTTCAAGGTCCAATTGCAGAAGGCCTTAAAAGGAGTTATTGATTCTTAAAGAACCCTGTTTGAGTTATTTGTTGCTTCCTCTGTCTAAGGAGGATTTTCTTTTTAAGTTGCTGGTTGAGAAACTTATCATTGGCTGGGTGATCCTAGGCCCCATCCAGGTCTGAATTCAGAAGTAGTTGCTAGATTTGGACTCAAAATAAGTTCTTAAATTTGCTGTTTATCATTAGCACCCTAGGTTAACCTCCTGCAGACACAAGGGTGTATGGGGGATCAATTGTAGCTAATGATGTGTGAGAAAGAAAGAAATTACCTGATGCCTGGGACATTTTTTGGGTAGGAAGTCAAATGGTGCATTTAAATAGTGATTGGGGGTAAGAAAAATGATAGATAGGTAGGGATTGATGGCATTTTCAGGCCAAACATCCTCTAGCAGGAACCGTAAAGAAATGTATTTGCTCTTCGGCTTCCTGTTTGATTATTTGCCATCAGAACGGAGTGGGAAGACCTGCGGACTTGGGACCACAGTACCTGGGTTTGAATTGTGACTCTTACACTCGCTTTCTGTGGAGCCCTAGCATGCCTCTTTATGTGAGCAACAGCTCGTGCTTATAAATCACTGCATAAGTTACAAAACTTGCTTCTCATTTCTCGGCCCTCAGTTTCTTCATTTCTAAAATGGGGTAATAGTCCTTGGCTCTGTCTGCCTCCCCAGATTATTGTGAGGAACGCACTTCGTAAACTGTGAAGTGCTTAATAGATGGGAGCTGTTATTCCTTTCCACGGCACTATCCCTAAATGCCATAAATGGGCTGGCTCGGATGCGAATAGGTGCAGTGTTTTGTGGCCTGCATCACTCCTTCCTTATACATCCAGCTCAGGCTTCGGAAGTCCTGGAGCTCTTGGTGCTCGGATGGTAAAGAACACTCTCTGATCTGGAAGTTAAAAGGGATTATTGGATTGGCATCATTCCGGTTTTCCCATGAATAGGCTCTTTTTATAGACTTTGTGAAGAGCACAAAACCTTATCTTGCTCTCTAGGCCCTTGGGTTCAAATCCCACCTCTGACACTTACTCCCTGGGTAACTCTGGGAAGGTAACCATTGTTTACTTCAGTTTTCTTACGTGGCAAATTAGATCTGTCTTCGAAAAGGGAATGAAGCCTGTCTTTTAGCTAATGGTAAAGGGAATTACTTCACTGGGCCTATAGGTCAGGTCTTCTAATATCTTCTCTACCTTGAGTCATGGTACATTCCAAACTTTCCTCTGAATAGGATCCAGTCTTGTTTTCTGGCTCCCTGCGCATGAACCTGGATCCATTTGACCAGTACTCAGATGAGGAAATCTGGACGTCTTTGGAACTGTCTCACTTGAAGAACTTTGTGTCAGCTCTTCCTGATAAGCTGAATCATGAATGTGCAGAAGGAGGGGAGAATCTGAGGTAGGGTCAGAGGCATGGACTTCCTCCTCCCTGTTAAACACAGACACACACACACACACACACACACACACACTCACACACACCCTAACAACCAACCCAACACCACATTTAAAAAATTATAAATTTCAAACACTGTTAACAATAACAAAATACAAACATGCAAGATAAAGAATAAAATAATATATAAAACACTTAGTATTTAATAAAGTAGAACGAAAGAGAAAATAAAAAGCATCAATAAAATATTAAATGCAACAGTTATTAGGACTGTACAAATGTAGCCTAGGTGAGGAGGTCATCCCTCTTTTTAACTGTTACTGGCTCATTTTCCTGTTCTGTCATCCTGGATTCTCAGGTAGGTTAGATTCTCAACTAAAATTGAAACATCTTTCTCATTAATAAATTAAATTAATAAATTTAACTTTAAATTAATATTAAAGTTATAAGTACCCACCTCAATTATTAAATAGTATTTATTAAAGAAACTGATAAAGCCTCCTTTCCTGTAAGTATTTACTTACTCATGTGTATGTATGTGTGTATCAAACCTAATCTCCTAGGCTTAACTAGACATTGATTATTGTCTAATGTAGGGGAAACTAGGTTAAACAGTGGATAGAGTGCTGGGCCTGGAGTCAGGAAGACTCATCTTTCTGATTTCATATCTGACCTGAGTGCAAATCTGACCTCAAATACTTATTAGCTGTGTGACCCTGGGCAAGTCACTTAACACTGTTTGCCTCAGTTTCCTCATCTGTAAAATGAGCTAGTGAAGGAAATAGTAAACTGCTCCAGTATCTCTGCCAAGAAAATCCCAAATAGGTCAAACACAGCTGAAAAGGTACTGAACAACAACATTGACTATACTATTTATTTATTAACTGTGCCATGAACAAAAAGTCACCTTTAATGATCTCTGTAACTGCTGACTTTTCCTCACTTCTGTAAACAATCCCACTGTTCAGGTCTCTTAAGGAACTAGCTTTTCCCAGGTCTCTAAAGAATCCTCTTTTTAATGTTTCCTCACAAGATGAGTTAAAATAATTTTGAAGATGAAGTTTTTTTCATTCTCTTTCTCTCCGTCTTTCAGTCTCTCTCTAAACAAGAGAGGTTATACTTCCAAATTGTCAGTTGAATTGCTAGTCTCTGAAGATTTTGTTTTCTCCTAGAAACGCAGAGTAATGCACCAGAACCGATCACTTCAGGTTTGAGATTGGAGTGAAACTGAGGCACCCAACAGTATATCTAACCAGTTAGCCAAAGGAGGTTATCATTGTAGGAGAAAGGGCCCTCAGAGCAGGGAAAAGATGCTTATTGAGGAGAGAAGTCCCTTCAACGTAGTTTTCCCGGTTTGGTCACTCAGGCCACCAGGAACGTTTGTCAGAACCCTGAGCATGAAGCCTCTGAGCCCGTTAAGCCTCGAGCACCTTTTCAGTGCCTTTTAAGGAAAAGCACTTGCCTATGCCACATGTTTGGAGACTCTGGTAGATGGAGGCTCCTACCATTATACATACAGATATCAAGTATTACGTTATTAATTTATAGTAAAAGGATGTCTATTCTCTGTAGGAAAGGTTGTTGAAGCTGATATTACATTACATTAAAATGTGCCTGGCATGTAATAAGTGTTTAATAAATGTTTATTAATTGATCAAAATGGAAAATGTTTTTAAAATCTCATTGAAGGTGAGTTGAATCAGCGAATAAGAGCACTGGCTTCAGTGTCGGGATGACCTGGATCAAATCCGGGCTCAGATACTCAGCACCACACCCAGAAATAACCTTGATCAAGTTACTTAACCCCAGTTGCTTTAAAAAAAAAAATAAGGTGAGTTGAACATAAGGAAGTAGCATGGTTCACTCACCAAGAAGGTTCTCTTTGTCTGGAATAAGTGAGAAAAAAATGTCTTTTTTTCTCTCTGCCTCAAGGTCTGTCTTGGCTAGTGTGTACGTTGGATTATTGTTTTCTAATCTCTCTCTCTGTCTCCCTCCCCCCTTTTCCTTCTCTTCTTTTCTCCTCTCCTTTCCTCTTCCTCTCCCCCTTCTTCTCTCCCTCCCCTCTCTTTCTCTCTCCTCTTCTTTCTCTTTCCCTGTGGGGTATAGTGTCGGGCAGCGCCAGCTCCTGTGCTTGGCACGGGCTTTGCTGAGGAAAACCAAGATCTTGGTACTGGACGAGGCTACCGCTGCAGTAGACCTGGAAACAGACAACCTCATTCAGTCTACAATACGAACACAGTTTGATGACTGCACTGTCCTCACCATAGCTCACCGGCTCAACACCATCCTGGACTACACCAGGTAAAGCCCACCTTTTTCTCTGGCTCTCTGCATGGCCAGCAGCAGTTAATGAATTCTTCTGAAAGTTGATCTTCAGGAACTAGTGACCATAATCTGATAGACTGCCTCAGATCTTTCCAAAATCTGAAGTCCAAATTTTCTGACTCTTCTGGGAAATTTCCTTGCTTTTATATCCTCAGCTAGGTCATTGATATAATTTCCTCCTTTTTGTCTTTCCCCTCAGGAAGGTCATTGGCTTTTTTGCTTGGAGAAGCTGATAATACTGTGACTAGAGCCCTAGGCCTGGAATCAGGAAGACCTGAATCCAAATACTTATGCTGTGTTTCCGAGCAAGTTATTTAGCCTCTGCTTGCCTCAGTTTCCCCAGCTATAAAATGGAGATCCTAAAGCACCTTCTTTCAGGGTTGTGAGATGATATTTGTAAGGGCTTAGCGCGGTGCCTGGCATGGAGTAGGTAGCATATAAATGCTCGTTTCTTTCCCGCTCCCCTTTCCTTTTAGATGACACCGTCATGAGCTAAGCATCCCACAGCTCCCTGGGTCTGATTCCCTCTCTCTTACTTTCATGTTGTTTTTATTTTCTCCACCCCAGGGTGATCGTACTGGATAAAGGAGAAGTCGTGGAGTGCGATTCACCTTCTGTCCTCCTGCAGAAGAAGGGCATTTTCTACAACATGGCTAAAGATGCAGGCTTGGTGTGAGGGCCAAGGTTTTCTCCTCCAGGCAGAACTGAACAAAGCTGACGCGCATTGGACATGGAGAAGATCTAGCAAGGCTTCCTGGACTTCCTTCTCCTCTGCCACCTCACTCTGTCTCTGCCCGTCACCTGCGCGGATTCTGGGATGAATGAGGGACAGATGCTCCACCTGCCTTCTTGGCCCCCTCCCTTCAGACAGACTCACATTCTCGCATCCATAAATGCTTCCCCCTCTGCCCCCAGGCTTTTGTGTTCCCCTCTACATCCCTGTGCATAGATATGCTTTGTGGAGCACAACTTCCCACATTTTTGCCCCTCTTTTCAGAGGACTTCTTCTGCACGTTGGTCTTCAGGAGAAGTTGATTGCACATCCAGTAGACTGCCTCAGATATTTTCAAGATCTGAACTCCTAAGTTTCTGACTTTTCCAAGAAGCTGCCTTGCTTCTATATCCTCGCTTAGCTTATTGATTTAATTTCCCCCTTGCTGCATCTGTACCATCTAGATTTTTCTGTTTTGCAGTTTTTTGGTGAGGATTTTAATCACTGTACTTGATGATACTGTTTTAAACTTGATTTACCACATTGCGGTGCCATACAGAATGGCTGACAGTTTCCAGGGAAGTGGGAGGGTTTATTTCTTAACCTTCTCTGTCCCTAGCACTCACTTCACTGTCTATACTCTCATGCATTTATACTTCAGAAATTGCACTTATGGGACGCCTTCTGAAGTGCACTGGCATTGAGAGGACTTCCAGAAGCTAGAGGCTGCCAAATCGACCCAACCACCTCACTGTGCATCCACGAAATTTGGTAGAAGTTGTTGATTCTTCAGGGCTAAAAGGGGAAGGGTGCAAAACTAACCAGAGCTCTGAGTTTTTTTATTGCTGACTTTTCTGCCTTGGGGAACTCATTGAATCCCCTGTCCTTTTTTTCTTTCCCTACCTCCTTTTTTCCATCTCCAAAATGGTTATAGTACTCTAGGTGTCTACATCACTGAAATGTGCAAAGACAATTTATGGTTATGAAATGTTCAGAGAGAAGAGGATTGTGGATGTCCCAAATATTCTAAGTTCTTAAGAATAAGAACCCAGTTGATTCTTACAAACATTGTTTTAAATTGTCAATTCCTGATCCCAGAAACCTAGGATTGTATCAATGGAGGTAAGCATGGAAATCCTGACTCTTGGTCTCAGATTCTTATCCAGACCCATCCACAACTTCTTCAGGGAGAATAACCACCTCAGACTTGTGCCCTGTTGCTAAGAAATATTTGACAGTGCTTAACTCCCAGCAGGTGGCTGAGCTGATTGTGCATTTGGCCATCCTTTGCGTTCCTGGGAAGAAATGGAGAAAACATGATTCCTCAGTGTATGTTGTCTCAGGAGGAGATTACAATGGTATCCAAAAGCAAAGAGAGCTTCCTTCCAGTTTCTCAGAGATGCAGACTTTGAATTATGTTGCTGACCCGCAAACCAGAGAAATGTCTTCTCTAGGATGGGAAAAATATTTATTTTTTGTAAATTATATAATTCCTTAAAGTTGGATAAACCAAGTTTTTCTTGGGTATCTTTTTGTAATGAATACACTGGAAACATAAACATTTGCAAATAATTTGCAGTAAAAAAAATTTTTTTTTTTGTTTTGAAATGGTTGTCTCCATTTCTTAAAAGCTCCAGCAATAATCCCATACACATCCTTAAGTCATGCCAAGGTGTTAATATGCTTTGTATTGGCTCCTATAGGAGCTTTGTATTGGCTTCCTATAGGAAGCAGGGAATGGGCAGAGTAACTGAGGATGAGAAGGTGGCAGCCAATGGACAGGTGGAAAGGACACGATCATCGGTTAATTTCAGTGAGCCTGTACCACAGTGCCCAGGCTGCTGAGGGTCTGGCCTTTGGGTTGTGAAGCTTTGATTTGAAAATGCCAAATTTGGGATTCCAGATTTGACGAATTTTAAATACCAGAACAGGGCCCTAGGTAGCCTAATTGAACAGTTTTTGTGAACTCTTCCTGGCATTGAGCCAGGAGAAATCTCAGGATCTAGGTGAAAGTTGAATCAGCTTCATGAGGGTGAGACTGAATGTATTACTAACTCCTGGTTTCCAGTGCTACAACCATGGAAATTAGAGCCTGTGAGAGCAAAAGGAAAACTACAGATGTTCACTCATCTAGATAAGTGCTTTAATTCATTGTGTAAGTGCTTATCATAGAGCCTGGCACATAGTAAATGTTTAATAAATATTTATTGACTGACTATAAGAGCTCCTAACTGCTACAGCAGCTAGATGGCACAGTAGATAGAATGTTGGACTGGGAATCAGGAAGACCTGAGTTTAAATACAGTCTCAGAACTCACTATATGACCCTGGGAAAGTCATTTAACTTCTGTCTGCCTCAGTTTTCTATAAAATGAGAATAATAGCATTTGCCTCCCAGGGTTGTTGTGAGGGTGAAATGAGATAGGATTTGTGAGAATTTCATAAACCTTAAAGCACTATCATTATTGTCATTATTAGTGCAGGAGGGACATAATGGCACATTCTTTTTTTTTAAAGCAGTTGGGGTTAAGTAACTTGCTCAAGGTTACATATCCAGTTATTTTTTGTGTGGGTGCTAAGTATCTGAGGCCGGAACCGATCCTGGGTCTCCTGATGCCAGGGCTGGCGCTCTTACTGCGCCACCTGGATGCCCCATAATGGCACATTCTTATCCAGACCCATTCCACAACTTCCCCTAGGGATCTCCACCACTTCAGGCTTGTGCCCTATTGCTAAGGAATGTCTTCCAGAAAGTAGCTGAGCTGATTGGGCATTTGGCATTCTTGGAAAGAAATAGAGAAAACATGATTTCTCAGTATATATTGTTTCAGATGGAGACTATATTGATATTGAAAAAACAAAAAGAGCTTCCTTCCTATTACTTAGAGTTTGAATTATGTTGCTGACCCCAGAGCCAGAGACGTGTCTTCTCTAAGACAGAGAATAAATAAATACTTATTTTTTGAGAAAGAGTTTGAGCAAGGGATGCCCAAGGTGTGCGAGAGAAAGACTAGGAGGCAAACTTACACTTTGAGCTTTCTGGGTTTGACACGGACATTCTTTCAGTAAACAAGGATTCTTTCATTGAACACCTGCTTTTGTAAACAACTCTATATTGGACAAAAGGAGATATCACAGCCCTGTTATCAAACAGCTTACAGTCTAACTGTGGGGACCAGGTCCATACGTGTGAACAATAAAATGATGCAGGTCGATGGTACTGAATAGATTACTGGGCAACATGCAATTAAATGCCAAGAAAGTGAGACAAATGGCCTTTCTCAATGTTAACTTGGGTTTTCCTTATGTTGACAGAAGGAAACTTATTCTGGAGGGAAATTCTATTCTGGTCATGGAACTCCATTGGCTTCTTTCCCTTCATGGCCATGGTTTGAGTCCATTAGCACCACCATGAACAGGGTTGCCCAGCTCTGGAGCCTGACCCTGCACGTGTCTGGTCTGACTCTGCTAATTAGCAGCTTTAGTCAAAAGCTTTGTCTGAGAGAAACTCTTGGCATCTTCTAAGTGGCCTCTGAGAAGTTTGCCAAAAGCACAGTTAACTGCTTTCTTTTTTTCCCCCACTTTTAGGAGACAAGTTGTGTGTATCTCAGAGGAAAGATAAGGGAATATTGCTTGACCTGGATGCCTAATTTTCCAAAATGACATTGCTCACTTAAATAGTGAGTGAGTGAGAGGAGTCAGGGTATTATTGTGACTTTCATAAACCCTATAGACCAAGGAAACAGAATGGCCTGGGAGATCTAGAAGACAGTTCCTTTCTCCCTCTCCCCCCATCCCAGGGAGACCTATCTTTTTTTTTTTTTGAGGGGGGAAGGCAAGGCTATTAGGGTTAAGTGACTTGCCCAAGGTCACACAGCTAGTGTCAAGTGTCTGAGACCGGATTTGAACTCAGGTCCTTCTAACTCCAGGTCTGGTAGCTGCCCCAATACCCATTTCTTAAAGAAAGGTAAGCTTTAGTGGTAACTGTGGTGAATTCAGTTATGAATGCTAATAGGTCAGAAACAAGGCCTAAGAAATACAAAATGGCAGCCAATCGCCATATTAGCTTAGCAAAATGAGATAATGGTAGGTGAGATTTCAGAGAGCCTGAAGGATACTCTTGTGTGAGAAAACAGGAAGGAGTCTAGTGTTGCTGGATCAGATTCTGTTGGGAGGGGAAGTGTAAGAAGGCTGGAAAGTTAGAAAGAGACCAAGTTTATAAAAGCCTTTAAAAGCAATTTAAAAAAAAAATTTTATATTTGATCCTGGAGATAACAGGGAACCACTACCATTTATTAAGTAGGGGAGATGATGTGGTCAGATCTGTACTGTAAGAAGATCAATTTGATAACAGAATGGAAGGGAGACTGAAGGTGGGGAGAGACATGAGGCAGATGGGGAGACCAACTGGAAAGCGACCTGCAATGGTTCAAGTATGAGGTGACGATGGCCCGTGTCACATTGTTGGTAGTGTTGGAGGAGAGAAGGGGACAGGTGAAGGACATTAAGAAGATAGAATTGAAAGGACATGACAACAGGTTGGATATGGTGAGGGAGTGAGGAGTTGAGCGTGATAACTTGATTATAAGCCTGAGTGATTAGAAAGATGAAATAGGAAATTTAGGAAGAGAGGAGGGTTGGGGGTGGCGGGGTGCTCAAATGAGTTAGTTCAGTCTTGGACGTCCTGAGTTTAAGATTTTTACATCTGAGATATCCAATAGATGGAGATTGGAGATGATTGGAGGTCAGGGGAGAAGTGGGGGCTGGGTTAAGTAGATCTGGGAATCATCAGCATGAAGATGATAACGGAAGCCATGGAAGCTGATGAGAGCAACAAGGGAAATAACATAAAAGGAGAAGAGAGTCCAGGAAATTGAAATGATTTATAACTCTGGAGAAAACAGTTTCTGTTGAATGATCAGGTCAGAGGCCTGTAGAGAGGAGAATGAGAGAGAGAAAAGGAAGTGGAGGCGCCTATTACATAGACAGCCTTTCCAAGGAGTTTAGCTATAAAATGAGGAAAGATGTAAGATGGACATGCCAATTGAGGGGATTTGGAAGATGTGAGTGCTTATAGACAGTAGTGACATAGATGGGGAGGGATTAGTGAGAGTAGGGATGATAGGGGCAGTCTGTGGGAGAAGATGGGATGGAATGGGATTTTTTTTTCCCGATTTTTAAACATTTTTCTTTAAAGTATGAAGTTCCAAATTGTCTCCCTTCTCCCTTCTCCCTCCTTCCACTCCACCCCCCCGGCCCCCACAGTAGGCAATCGGATATGGGTTATACATAGTCAGTTATATAGAACATCTCCATATTAGTCATTTTGTACAAGAAGACTCGAATAAAGAAAATGAAAAAGTGAAAATAGCAAGCTTCAGTCTATTCAAACAGGATCAGTTCTTTCTCTGGAGGCAGGTAGTGTGCATCATCATGAGTCATTTGGGGTTGTCTTGGATCATTGGATTGCTGAGAATAGCTAAGTCATTCACAATTCTTCATCAAACAATGTCACTGCTGTTCTCCTGGTTCCGTTCACTTCGGAATGGGATCACTTTTATGTGGTGAGGGGTTGGTTTTGGTAAGGAGAAAGGCCACCTCTTCATGTGAGACAGGTGAAGGAGCGGGTAATGGCAGAAGAAATCCCAGTGAAGTTAAATGAGAAAGCTCCAAAGAGGGAGCTCTTGGCAAATGGCCTCATTTTGTTTAATTAAATAGGAGGCATCTGAGAGGGAGAATGGAGGGGAAGGCATCCCTTGATGAGGGATGAAAGGGTTTGGAGAAGGCATTATATAAGAGACAATGAATCAACTACAGAGATGGGAAGGAATTTCTTCCCTGCAGTTTTCATTTGAACTTGTGTTGTTAAATTTATAGTGGACTCAGCATGGTTTTGTGATTTTTTTTCTTTCCTCCAACTTCCTGCAGCAGCACATGAAGAGGAGCAAAGGCAGTGGATGAGGGGAGTAATCTAAGGTTAGGGCTTGGCAGGACCAGATCAATGGTAGGATTAGGGGGCGAGGAACTAGAGAGAAGGATTATGTAAAGTTAGTGTGTCAAGATGGGGAAAAGACAAGAATGTAACCAAAGTATAGACAATGGCCAGGAAAAGAACTGACAGGTAGCAAGACTGAAGGTCACAGGGAAGATGAACAGAGTTGGGAGTATAAGGCAGAGGAAAAAATGGAATGATAAAATATTATTAGGCAAAGGAATCTTAGAATTCATAAATTTTTTTTGGAGGGGGGATTTGAACTCGGGTCCTCCTGACTCCAGGGTCGGTGCTGTATTCACTGTGCCACCTAGCCACCCCTAGAATTCATAAATATGGAAATAGAATTTTGGGGAATGGCATGATCAAGGGAATAAATGTGTTTAGCAGAGATAAAATAGGTCTTGAGAAATTAGTAGGTTGAGGAACTAGTAAGTTAAAATCTCATAGTATAAGGAAATGAGTTGGAGAGGAGAGAAGCACTGAATTCATTGAGGAAGGGTGGGTTCTAGACCAGAGGTGTCAAAACACGAGGCCCTCTGGAGAAAGTAGACCACAACACTTCCCAGGATAAGTTTAATTGGGAAATATTTAACAAAATAAAAATGCAAGAAAACAGATAATAGCACATTTTAAATGTCAATATGCAGCCTATAGGGATCCAGATGTACGGATTAGTGACCCCTCTTTTCAACTAGAGATTGACACCCCTGTCCTAGAGGTCAGGAGATGAGAGCTGCCAGAATCTCGATTGAGTGACATATGTGGATTGAATGAATCTCAAAGGAAGAGAAGGTGTTGAATGGTGGTAGAATCTGGAAGTGGCAGGAAGTATTCCATTTTTCCTACCATGACCAGTAAGTGAGAGGGTATGAAAGTGCAACCATTTCTGAAAGAGTTGGCCAGGGATGCTGGGTCATTAGAAAGGAGCTAAGTCTCAGCGAGTGCAAGAAAATGGAGCGAGAAAGAATGAGGTTTAAAATGAAAGTGTTTGTAGATCTCCCAGAGAGTACCCGTTGAGTGAGGGGGAGTGGGTAGTGAGGGACAAGGAAAGAGATGTTACAGTGGCATCTGGGATTTTAGTATCATTGGGATGGGAACGGTAAGGTGGTGTAGGAGTAAGGTAATCATTGAGGAATGAGCTCAGGCAGATTATATTATCCCCAGGGGTCCAGACAGTTGGTGTGGAGTTAGAGCAGGCTGAAGAAAATATGAGGAAGGCAGATTGAAAAGCAGATATTGGTAAGGACCCTCCTTCCAGGGGTAAGAGAGATGTACTCATCTTAACCAAAGCGCCACATCTTAGAGCAAACCTGTTGTGGTTAGAGAGAACTATGTGAGGTTGAGTTTCCCACTTTATGTGACTCAGACCTCCTGGGGGTGGGGGTGGGAGACAATTACACCCCACCTTTATGTGGTAGAGAGTGTAATGTTATTTTAGATAAATTATCTGATTAAGGTGTCAGAGAACTTGGATTTAAATACTTGGTCTGCTACTTACTTACCTGTGTCCCTTTGGCTAAGTTTCCAGAATTCTCTGGGTCTTTGTAATAATAATAGCTAGTATTTCTATAGGGCAGCTAGATGGTTCAGTGGATAGAATAAGTGCTGGGTTTGGAGTCAGGAAGACTCATCTTCTTGAGTTCAGATCTGGCCTTAGACACTGTGTGACCCTGGGCAAGTCACTTAACCCTGTTTTCCTCAGTTTCCTCATCTGTAAAATGTAAAAACATTCCAGTATCTCTGCCAAGAAAACCCCAAATGGGGTCATGAAGAGTCAGACACAACTGAAAAATAAAACATTTATATAGTGCTGTCTATGTACTAAGTTCTTTGCAATTATTATCTCATTTGATCCTCACAACAAATGGACAGGTGCTATTTTTATCCCCCCTTTTACAGATGATGAAACTGAGACTAATGGAGGTTAAGCGACTTGCTCAAGGACACCGATAGGGTCTGAGGCTGGATTTGAACTAAGGTTTTCCTTACTCCAGGCCTGGTGTTTCTAGTGCCACCTAGCTGCTCTGCAAGTGTAGTAACAAATGATTGTTGGACCCATGGAGGCTTACCCTCTCCCTCTAAAGGAACTCTGGATCAAGGGGCAAAAGCTGGTTCAATTCTAGGGAAACCTGAGTAGACCTGAAGAGAGGGGTCAGAAGACCCTTCTTGAACTTTGGCCCTTTACATCCTGTACACTGGAACTCTGGAGAAAATCAATTACAACTTAAGTTAGGCTCATGGCTAGGGCTTCTCCACAAAGGGGGGTGGAAAGGTAGATCAGCTATTTATTACCTCTATGTAAAATTGTAAAAATGCTTTAAAACACGTGCGTGTGTGCACATACTCACGCATAGCATGAAACACTTAGGTGGGATTCTCACAGAGGCATTTCACCCTCTTGGTGTTGCACTGGTTAAGTGATTCTCTCAAGATCCAACCCACTCTCAGTGGTCATCTTCCCTAAAAAACGGTATAGCAATGGCAGAAGGAGCTTTTCACAGCATAGCAGGCATTCCCTGAGGGACCTAGGAGCTTCCAACCTCTCAGATTTTTGAGGTTTCTTCCAAGACAAACATCTAGCCCAGGACTGCTGTTTGGATGCCTATGCTCAGGGCAAAAAGTAGGAGCAGAGACCCAAGCTTCTAGTTCAACTAAGCAGGGCCTAAGTACCCTTCCCCAATGCATCTTGCCAAGTCCTCAAAAGAAGGGTTACAGCCACATGGGAAAAGGAAGGAAGAGTCCTAGAGGGAGAAGCCATGACTTCCAAGGTCTTCTGAAAGGGTGGCCCTTCCTGCCTCTGATGCTGCTCTATGCCTCTGGTGTCCCAGAGAGGGTGGGAGGGGGAGGTCCTTCTGGTTATACTCATTAAATATGTAAAATTAGGGGATTGGACTGGATGATCCTGTGATCTGGGTCACCATAGGTGGAACTTCTTGGGAAGGCGGCATGGGATGGGGGAAGAATACTCCCAGGGATGTTTAATCTCTGCTTTAACTTTAAAGGATTTCTAAAGACCAGCATTGCTATTTGCTCCTAGAAAACTCACGCAGCAGATTCAATTACTCATAGACTAGGCCGATCAGTCAACATTTATTAAGCATCTACTGTATGCCAGGTCCTGTGCTGGGCCCTGGATCACCCTCGCTTCAACCCCACCACCACTGAGTTGTGAGTAGAACTTGCCAGGTAAACAATTCTGGTGGTGGTATTTCATTGAATCTTTTCCAGAATATATTGCAAAGCTGAAATACTGAATTTTCTTTACCATTTCTCCCATTCTTTAGTTCTGATCATTGAGAGCTGGTAGTATATTTGTAATGGAAATAATAGGGAAGCCCCCTCCCCACATGGAAGGACCAATTAGCCAATTACTGAACTGCTCCTATACAGGAAAGCACTAGTTTGAGGACAAGTTGGTGGATAAAGCAAACACATTTTCCTTTTTCTGAGGTTGGTTAATCAGGGCAGGAAAGCGTTAGTTACTTAAGTCTTCCAGGGTAGAAGTATAAACTGAAACACAATTTATATGCTAATTGGGTGGTCAGAGGTCTACTATTAATAGGAAAGAATGGAGCTTGATCTTTAGCCACAGGCCATAAACTCAAACAAGCTTGGCAGAGAGGATCCTGGGGGAGGAAGGACCTGTACTTATTTCTGACAGGCATTCAGGGAACTTGGGAGGACCTAATGTACTTGTTTATCTACTAGGAAGATTGAGAGTTCTTTTGGGGAGGAGATGGGAACTTGGCTTGGGTTTCTAGTGTGGTGAGTTCCAAGAAGAAATTCTCTCCAGAGGGGATTGTGTCTCTAAGACACAATCAAGTGCATGCCAGCGTGCTGGTAGGCACTTTTTATTCACTTAACAAATATGGGCTGGAAGGATGGTGCCTGCCGAGCAATGGTTGGGCAGAGGTTGGTGTCAAGATTGTGGTGGGTGGGGGATCTTTTGGTCCCTTTGACTTGTTTCCTTATTCAGCTATCCTCTGAAGCTGGCACTTAGGAGTTAAAAGATGAACACTGTAGTACACTGAACTGATGACTCCAGGAACATCGTGTTGAATCTTCAAACTTCAAAAATCACCTCTAATAGGGGCGGCTGGGTGGCGCAGTGAATAGAGCACCAGCCCTGGAGTCAGGAGGACCCGAGTTCAAATATGACCTCAGACACTTGACACAAAAACTAGCCATGTGAGTTTGGACAAGTCACTTAACCCCAATTGCCCTCCAAAAAGCAAAAAAAAAAAAAATCACCTCTAACTTAAATTATGTGATGTAGTAGAAAGAGAAGTGGACTTGAAGTCAGAGATATGGGTTCAAATCCCTCCTCTTCTAGTTAATGCTTATGTAGCCTTGGTGACCTTTCTGGACCTCAGTTTCCTCATCTGGACTACATGACTTCTCAGGTCCCTTCCAGCTCAGATGCTTTAATCATGGTGATCCTATCCAGTTTGCTTGTATGTGGGGTCTAGGATCCACCAGTAGCTAGTTCTGCTCCCCTCTAGCCATCTAGATCTTTCCTTAGAAGTGTAGTCCCATTTTAGAATGAACATAAGAACATCCCAAGTTGTGGGATAGAGCCTTCTTTTTACTCTTTTTATGAGCACTTTCCAAAATTTTTTCCAGATGAGCCCTGGTTCTTCCACCAGCCTGTCGAGCAGTCCTTGCTGAGTCAACAACTGGGCTGGGATAGCAAACTCTGCCATCACCCATTGACCAGAATCCTAGGAAAGGAAGGAAAAAAACAACATTGTTCCTAGGAAGCCAACCTCTAAGATTCAAAATGTGGTCATAGTGGAGCCTGGAAGAGTTATAGGTTCTCTGCCTTAAAGTTAAAATTCCCTGACTCAATTGAATAGATATTTATTAAATGTCTACTTTGTAAATTGAGGAGCTAGGCAGCAGAGCTATAAAGAGGAGGGGATCTAAAATATGTAAAACATGAAGATCCAAGATCAAATCCTACCCATTACATTTACTAATGAAGTGAACATTGTTGCTATTCAGTCCTATCCAGCCCTTTGTGACTCCATGGACCAAAGCATGCCAGTGGTGGTACCGAGACCCTAGAATTATCTAGCTTGGACCCAAATTCACCCTTCTCTCCTTCACTACCTCTCAAAATCTGTTGAAGTTCAGTTTGTTGTTTCCATGACACTATCTATCCATCTCATCCTCTGTTTTTCCCTTTTCCTTTTGCTTACATCAACATCAGGGTCTTTTCCAAACTCATATAATAGCTAGCATGTATATAATGCTTCAAGGTGTCCAAAGCACTTTACTGATATTTATCGCATAGCAACTTAAGATTTGCAAAGTCTTCTATAAACAAAGTCTCATTGGACCCTCTCTCAATCTCAGTTTTCACATCTATAAAATGCAGATAACACCAGTAGTAGAAACTTTACAGAGTTGTGAGGCACAAATGAGATAATGTAAAGCCTAAAACAAGGTAAAAGCAAAGGGAAACTAATTTTTATTCTTGGGCTGGCCTGGTTCATTTCATAGGTTGCTCTATTATTGTGTGTTATAAATTCAAACAAAAAGTAAGCACCTTGAGAGCAAAGATTATGTGTCTTCTTCCTTATTAATCTTTTCCGTTCACCCATAGGACCTACTAAGATTTAGACACAAGGTATTCAGACAATGCAGTTGACTTTTTGGAGATGAGTCGATTCTGGCAATTCAGGGCCTGCTGTGCCCATATTATGTGTTTCAGAGGGGAAAAACTGGCAAGAATTCAGTTCAGGCCAAGTTTATAGCTATGGTTCTAGAATAGAGTTTATTAAGATGCAATGGACCTCTCCAATACTTTGAACAAATGTTGGAGGGCAAGGAAGGAGAGAGGATCTTTCAACAGGGGTTATCTTCTGCAGTCTATCACTACATGTGGTCCATGAATGATGGTTAACTTTGTGCAATCTGTAAACAGGCCCTTTGCATCTGTCCAGAGCTCAGTCTGAGGATTCCCCATGGTTGTGGACTTATTTGGGAACAGGATTTCAGATTTTAGAGCAGATCCCTAGATAGACACAGGAGCTTTGGGCCTACACTCTAAGCAAGCCGAAGGGACCTACCTTGTGACTGAGGGTGATCATTAAACACCCCTCTCTCTGTCTTGCACCTATTCCCAACACACACATTTTTCATTATCAAGAAAATTACAGGTTTGAAAGCTGTCAAACACCAAGAATGTGACCAAATTATTTCTGTATTAATGATCTTTTCTTCAATCAGTCAACAGGCATTTATTGAGTACTTGCAGTATACTTACCACTGGGAGATACAAAAATGAAAAATGAAACTGTCTAGGGGCTTTCATTCTCTTGGGAGAGACAGCATGTAAATAGAGACATATAGATGAAATATGTATATATAGAAAGGTAGCTTGGGTGGGGAAGGGCACTGGCATCTGGAAGGGATCAGGAAAAGCTTCATTTAGAAGGTGACAAGCTGAGTTTTGAAGGAAAAGAGGGATTTTAAGAGGTAGAGGGGAAGAGAGGAAGCAAGAGATGGGGTAATACATATGAGGATTAGCAAGGCCAGTCTGACTGCCATCTGTGGCATAGTTAGAAGGAACTCTCCACTGGATATCAAGAGACCTGGGTTCTAGTTCTATTTCTGATTCTCCATTAGATTGTAAGCTCCTTAAGGACAGGGACTATCCTTTACCTCTTTTTGTATCCCCAGCCTGGCACACAGTAGGTGCTTAATAAATGTTTTTTGATTGATTATTCCAGCCACTTACTATTTGACCTGGGGCCAAATCTCTTGACCCCTCTAGACCTCAATTGCCTTATCTGTAAAATGGGGATGCATTCCATGCCTGTCTCAAACTTCCAATTCTTTTGCGCCAGTGGTGGTACTGAGACCCCAGAATTATCTAGCTTGGACCCAAATTCATGTTTTTCATACCCAATGCCCTGCTTCCCCCCAAAAGAGCTCAATGGCTTCTCCTTCTCCACCTGTCTGCACTGCAGGTTTTCTCATTGATCTGAGTACTCCTATTGAAGCTGACCAGGCAGATCTGAGAATGAAAGTCCTCAGCTGGACTATCTCTAACATTACCCAGATTTCATCATTAGAGAGCTCATTGAAGATATCAATTTAATTCAATAAACATTTATTAATGTGTCAGATGAAGGTTGATTCTCACAGGGAGCCAGGAAACAACACTAGGTCTTTGGGATAGAAATGAGAAAAAAAAAAAGGGGTGGTTAGGTGGCACAATGAATAGAGCACCAGTCCCGGAGTCAGGAGGACCCAAGTTCAAATCCTGTCTCAGACACTTAACACTTACCTAGGCGGGTGACTTGGGCAAGTCATTTAACCCCATTTTCCCTGCCTTCCCCCCTCCGAAATAAAGAAAAAAAAAGAAAAAGAAATAAGAGGAAAAAAAAGCAAGTAACTCGACTCAATCCTATTAGACTGATATTCTGTCTACTCTATTCAGTGTATTATCATTGGGCAGCTAAGTGGTAGAAGTGGATCACGTGTGGAGCCAGGAAGATTTGAATTTAAATCCTGCCTCAGACACTTCGTAGCCAGCTGGGTATCCCTGAGCAGGTCATTTGGCCTTACTTTCCTCCTTTGTAAAATGGGGATGATAATGTATATAAATGCTTTGAAAACCTCAAAGGACTATATAAATGCCAGCTATTATTGACATCCTTCCTCTCCCCTCTCATAATTTATCTGGGGATGATGTTTCTTTTGTACTTAAATCCATACTCGGTAGATGTTTACTTCTGTTGAATTGGACCTTCTTTCTATAGCTTTGATGACAGACAATAGACCAGCGGTTAAGGGATGATTTCCTTGTCCCTGTTCTGCCAACAACTCCAGCCTGGAGGGAAATATGGGAGGTTGACAGCTTTTCTGCTGTTGTATCTGGCCTTCAAGGAGGATAGAAGGTATGCAGGGACTGGAACCCTACATAAGATCTTTTTGGAAAAGAAGTTACTTTAGTTAGTACATTAAGGCTGAAAATGAAAACCTAGGGAAAGCCTGTTTTCTGGAGTCGGAGTTTCCAGGGCTGTGTTAGGAGCCTTCACAGTTTTTGGGTGGATGTCTTGTTTGATGGAGTGAGTGCAAGCAGCACTCAGTCTTTCCATGGAAGAGGGCCAAGGGTTTCTGGTCCCATTATTAGGAAAGAATCCAAGAGAGGCTGGAAAGAAGGTATGAAAAGAAATAGAAATGGAAGGAGAAATTCCTTGGAACTCATACCTTGAGCTTAGGCATGCCTGCCAGAGGGAAGGAGAAAAAATGCTTTTCTCTAACGGCTCTCCAAAGATGAAAGATACCTCACTAATGTTAGAGGTAAGAATAGGGACTATAGGATATGTGTGCAGGTCGATACACAGAATTTCATAGTGCCCAGGTACCTCAGGGGTTATCTAGTCCAATCTATACAACCAACAACAATAATAAAATTTATTTTACAACATGCTCAACAAAATGGTATCTGACCTCTTCTTTAAAGCCTCCAGTTTTAAAGCCTCCAGATTCCCCGGGGAATCCATGACTTTATCGAGGCGGCTCATTCCGCTTTCATTTTCTCACTCCAGACTCATACTTTCCCATCATGTGATGAGACATATGAGTGGACTTTCCAAAGTTCTGCTTTTCAGAAGATCAGAACATTCCATGGGTTTACTTTGGGTGGTCACAGACTTTCAGGTCATAAACCTTTTTGTTTTAATACCCTGATTAGTCATCAGACTTGGGTGGATTCTGAATTCTGTGCTCAGCATCTAACGAGAGATAACTCTCTGGAGGTTCCAGTGTCTTCTCCTCCCCAGGTCTGTTGGACAATGTTGTCTAGTACATGTTAAAGCCACTGGCCCAAGAAAAATAAGTGATTGCCACCAGGACGTTACAACCCCAACTTAGGGGATCAAGAGGTTCTGACTTGACCTAGCTCCTGACTCTATAGATTTTGCCACTTTCTTCCCAGCTTCACTTCAGCAGTCTTCACCCAATGGCATTCTCTGATTGGAACTTCCAGGTGAGGAAGAACTCACGCCAGCCATTCTCACTTCTAACCAGTCCAGTTCCTGCCTCTCCCTCCTTTTCAGCTCCCTTTTATGTGTTTTTTTTTTTTTTTTGCTTTTTGGAGGAGGGAAGGTAGGACAATTGGGGTTAAGTGACTTGCCCAAGGTCACATGGCTAGTTTTTGTGTTAAGTGTCTGAGGCCGCATTTGAACTCAGGTCCTCCTGACTCCAGGGCTGGTGCTCTATTCACTGCGCCTCCTAGCTGCCCCTTATGTTGTTGTTGTTGTTTTTTTTTTTTTAATAATTTTTATCATTAGAATTTAAATTCCTTAAGGGCAAGGATTGTCTTCCTTTGAGACAGTAGCAGGTACAGTCAGGAAGACTGGAATTCAAATCCAGCCTCAGATACTTTTTGGTTGTGTGATACTGGGCAAATCACTCAATCTCTATGTATGTAAGGATGATTTTGTTATCCTTTTTAGAGTTTAGTTTCTCAGGATCCATGTCTAGTTTCCAGGTGTTAGATAATAACTCCCAGAATAGCCCCAAAGATCCTAGATAGTAATTCCTAGAATCACATTGATAGACAGTCCTAGTGAGGCTGCGCCATGAGATATGGGGTGACATAATGTGATATTTGCTACGCCTCCACAGAATGATGATATTGCTAAAGTTAACCTGTGAGCTTAATGTTGGCAAGATGCCTTCTTTGTCTATTGCCCTATAAAGCAAGTGGGCACTGGTTAGTGAGTAGGGAACCTATAGGGGAATACGACAGTGTAATGCTGTGTGTGCATCCACTGGCCCCCACTGAGGCTCAAGGGGATCGAGGGTAGTGCCCAAGCTGTACCTGTCTTGATTGACCCTATCAAGATGTACAGGTAGTTGCCCCCCCCCTTCCTGTTGGCCTCTGAAAGAAGGGTGATTAGGGAATGCTGTAGAAGCTGGTGCTTCCATTATCAGTACTCCCTTTGAGAAGACCAGACTAGAATAAAGTAAGATCATTAACCCCTCCAAAGCTGTATTCCTGTCCTTCCTCTCTGGCCAGATCAAGAGTGAACCTGTTAGAGGCTGGAGTCCAAAAGCTTCAGTGTCTTCTGTGTATTATCTGTGAAACACTCTGTCTGCCTCAGTTTCCTCATCTATAAAATGGGAATAATAATAGCATTTAACCTCTTAGGATTTTTGCGAGGATCAAATGAGACAATGTTTGTAAAGTGCCTTGCACATAGTAGTTGTGCACATAAATAACTATATAAATGCTGGCTATTACTATTGTTAAATAAGATCATATTTATAAACCTTAAAGTCACATGTAAATGCTAGCTATTATTATTTTTGATCTATCTGCATTCCTAAATCTGAATAAATCCTCCATCTAATCTAATCTAATCAAGGGGCATGTTCTTAGGGCCTTCCACAAATACAGTCTGAGGCTGGATTTGGATTCCAGTCTTCCTAACTCCAGGAATGGCAATCTATCTATTACTCCACCTAGTTGAGAAGTGACAAAAGAGACCATTCTCTCCCTAGTGACTTTCATTCAGGTTATGCTTGGATAGAAAGGCTGAAGAAGAAGAAGGAAGAGGAGGAGGAGGAGGAGGGAAAGAAAAAGGATAGGAATGTCTGAAAGGCAAACATCAGAAAAGAAAGGCAGGAAAGCTCTGACCCTGGATGATCTAGTCAATTCCTGAGTAATTTAACTGCAGGAATCTTGACCCACCATGAGTAGGGCAGGTGCAGTGACGTGTGTTTTCATTAGTGGGAATGATGTGTACTGAACCGTAAATAATTTTTCATCCCTGGTGTCTCAGGATGTGTGTTTATAAGACTGTCTGATGTAAAAGCCTGTGTGGTCTATGGCGGCAGAACAGAGTGAGGACCCCACACAGAGATGGGCCCCACAACTTGGCCTCTTTGGCACTGAGTTCCAATAGCTGATGGTCTAAACTGACTTTTAAAAAAATAATATTTTTATTGATTTTTTGTTTGTTTCCAGATCACTTTCATGTCTGGAAATATCTTTTCCTGCTTTCCTCTGCATTGAGCCATTCTTTGTGATAAAAGGTCTTCGCTGGTTGTCTTTCATTCTTGAAGAGGGCCAAAATGACATCACCGTGTTGGAGTCAAGGTACAGTCTGTCTATGGCTGATCAGACCAATGGAAGCATAAAATGAATTACATATAGACAACGGAAGGCTCTACCACAAGTTTGGCACAAAAAATATTTTTTAAAAAGGGGAAAGAAACAGTTCAGCAAAACAAACCAGAGTACCAACTGTCTGACAGTATATACATGGTTGATAATAATAGCTAGGGACAGCGAGGTGGTGCAGTGAATAGAGCACGAGCCCTAGAGTCAGGAGGACCTGAGTTCAAATCCAGCCTCAGACACTTCACACACTATCTGTGTGACCTTGGGCAAGTCACTTTACCCCAATTGCCTTGCCTTCCTGCCTCCAAAAAACCCAAACAAACCAAAAAACAGGGAAAAAAATAGCTAGCATTTATAGAGTGCTTTGAGGTTAGCAAAGGGTTTTGTATATGTGATCTCATTCGATCTTTATCACAACCCTGTGAGGTAGGTTACTTTTATTATTCCCATTTTACAGATGAGGAAAACTGAAACAGAAAGGTTGAGTAGTTTACCCAGACTTATATGACTAGTAAGTATCTGAGGCAGGGTTCCAACTCAGGAACTTCCTGACTCCAAATCTAGCACTTGGAGCAAAGATCCACTATATGACATTTACCTATAAGTTCCCACTTTTTTTTTTAAAGAGACAGAGCTGCCTTTTCTCAACTCTTTTAAGGACTTTTAAGGACTAAACTTGGATATAATGACACAGGCGAACTGAATCTTATAAAATCCTCTCACTTGCTTTGTTGATTCTTGTGTGAATCCAAAAGGTCATAGTCATCCTCAGCTTTTCTTTTCCCCTAGGAGTGGGATGGGGAGGGAAGATGTTATACCTGTTTTTCACTTTTGGTGTCAGGTATTGGATTCCTTCCTATTCTCCACCCCCAACCCATTCTTTGATGCCTGGGTCTAGGAAGCCACACACTTTTTAATAAAAAAAAAAAATCAGGTCATATTTTTTTTTGCTTTTTGGAGGGGGGAAGGCAGGGCAATTGGGGTTAAGTGACTTGCCCAAGGTCACATGGCTAGTAAGTGTTAAGTGTCTGAGTCTGGATTTGCGAACTCAGGTCCTCCTCATTGACTGGAAGATGCACACCTGGCTAGGGCACTGCAGGAAAAAGCAGGAGGGTTATTGATAAAGTTGGACAAAGTACGACTCAGGAGGGGAAATTAAAAAAACAAAACCAAACCTCTTGCTTGATTCTCCATATTGGAAATGTGTGTTCAAGAGTATGTACCTTTCATATTCCTAGAACTTGGCACAAAGCACTTGGGGTCAGTTGAAGTGAGTTCAAATTCTGCCGTTGCTCTTTGACCCTAAGCTAGCCGCTTCATGTTTCTGGACCTGTTTCTTCAGATATAAAATGAGGAGACTGATCTAGTTCTAATTTTTATGAGCCTATGTATCTGCCATCTTAATCTAATTTCAGGTTTGTTTTTTTTTTTTAATCTCTGAAGTGACAGGATGACATAGGAGTGTGTTATCTGGCAGGCTTAGGGCATTTATATTGCTTCTTGTCCTTTTGGAATGTGCATGTGATTCTCACACCTCTCAGGACACTGTCAGGACAGGCCTGCACTTGTCTGGCCACACTTTGCTACGTGAGACAGAAGAGGTCCTCTAAATACCTGCCGTATGGAAACCTACAATCCCTATGCTGCCTAAACACAGCAAAGAACGGGACTGTGAAAGCCCAGTGGTTTTCCTGCTCAGAATTATTTCTAGTCACAGCTAGGTGACTCAGAAAGACCAGCGTTCAAATCCAACTGTAGACAGCTATGTGACCTTGGGCAAGTCACATAACCCTGTTTACCTCAGTTTCCTCATCTGTAAAATGAGCTGGATAAGGAAATGGCAAACCAGTATCTTTGTCCAGAAAACCCCAAATGGGCTCAAGAAAGCGTTGGACACCGATGAACAACAAAAATACGTTGCACGAGCCTATGTATCTGCCATCTTAATCCAAGTTGGTTTTTTTGTCTCACAAGTGGCAGTGATGACACGGGAGTGTGACATGTCAGGCTAGGGCATTTATATTGCCTTTTGGAACATGCATGGGATTCTGACACCTTTCACGACATTTGATCCTGGACTAGCCTTTGCCCAGTTTCTTCATCTGTGAAATGGAGATAATACTGTCCCCTTTCCCCAGGATCGTTGGGAGGATAACACGAGACGTTGGTAAAGCGCTTTGCAAACTGCATGGTTATGATTTTGGCTCCTATCACGTGGGTCGTGATGTAAGAAAACCTGAACTGAAGAGAACAAGGTTGGAATTAACTACAATCCTTGCAGAGGGCCCGGGGCGGGGGCGGGGGTCGCAGAAATTGGAGTTGTCAATGTCAGACTGATCATAAACAGAGGACAAACCACCACATTCCAGTCTGCCCTAGAGTATCCTGCAACTGGCTGGTGAGAAAAACGGAAGAGCGAAAAGTCACGTAAATTACAGGCAAGGCCGCGAGGGGAGGGCGGGGGCGGGGGGGGGGGGGGGGAGGGCAAGGGGGGGGGGAGAGGGGAATGGTGACGTATGGGGGCGAACTGGAGGAGAGGAGCGGGCGGCCGAGCCAGGGTAACAAGGGATGGCAGGACGGGGCGGGGCTAGAGTAGGACGGGAACGTGAGGGGGCGTGGCCAGAGGTAGAAATGACATGAGTAGGCGGGGAGGGCGGGACTAGAGGCCAGAAAAGGAGGGGAAGATTGAGCCGGGAAACAGGCAGTCTGGACGCCAAGTACAGGGTCTGACCCAGGGTGCGCCTGTTTCCAAATTCCAGCAATGTTCGCCGTTTAGGTTATTTCTCTCTGGGGTGTGCCTTCTGCGGGAGCATTTCCATCTCTGATGTTCCCCTCCTCAGTCTTCGGAGAATCCGAATCGCGAGAAAACGTGACTCCGAATGTTCAGGCGGTGCTTTGGACGCCTCTGGGAAGAGTCGGCCCTTCTCCGTGGGGCCTCAGTCAGCGCCAAAATTCAAAAGCAACGGTAAGTGCGGCCTTCCGGGCCGGCGGGAAGGGTGAGTTTTGCAGCGCTTCCCCCGGGCGTTCTCGGGGCGCCGGAGTGAGGCCGTTTGGCCCGGGGTCGGCTCAGGGCGCGCCGTCAGGTCCCGGTGAGTCGGGCAGGGGAAGCCCGGCTGGATGTCAGGGTCAGACAGGGAGAGAGCTTGCGTGTGCGTGTTGTGTGCGTGTAATCACCGAGGACGGGGAGAGCGTGGGCGGAGATGTCACGGACGTGGACGGTAGGAGCGCGGGAGTGCTTGTGTGTAGGTTTAGATGCGGAGCGTGAGAGGGCTCGAGCCCGTCTAGGTTCAGATGGTAGGGACTCGGCACCGGGCCTGCTGGCGCACCGCCGGCGCTTAATAAATGCACTAGAATCCACGCATATTGGTGTGTGGGAGAGGTGCGCGGGCCCCCCCCTCCCCCCTGCTGAGGAGACCGTCCTGGAGCTGGGGAGGGACGGGCCGGACTGTCTAGTGCCCGGACCTGCAGCTGACACCCCGAGAGCGCCCAGCGGCAGAGCCCGGCCCGGGGCTTTCTCGGCACCAGTTGGTCTTGCATAGAAGGGTATTTTGGAGGGAGCGTTAGATAGGGAGCCAGAGCTGCGTGAGCCCCAGAAAGTCCCCCAAGTGTGTAAGGCTGACGGGCACCGCCCCGGGAGAGCCTGTGATGACAGCACCAGCCATTGACCCTGGTGCTCTTTCTGACCCCCAGAGCTGAGCCGTCCCTGCCCCCGGAGCGAAGGTCCCTGCCCCCGGAGCGAAAATGCATATCAAGTCCGTAGTTCTGGAGGGATTTAAATCCTATGCCCAAAGGACGGAAATCAATGGCTTTGATCCCCTGTTTAATGCCATCACTGGCCTGAATGGTAGTGGTAAATCGAACATTCTGGATTCCATCTGCTTCTTGCTCGGCATCACCAACCTATCTCAGGTAAAACACAGGTAGTGGGGCGGTTACATGGCCCCCGCCCCTTTTTGTGTTTTTATATTTTGCATACTTTACATTTGCATATTATATTTGCATATTTTTTTCTTAAAAATCTTGTTTTGGAGAGGAGATAATCTTCCATAAGTGCAAATCTGAACAAATTATTCCCCTACTCATTATTACATCTGGTTCTTTCTTTTTCTTTTTTAATTTTTTTGGTCTTTATTAATTACTTTTAGTTTACAAGATTCATTTCCACGATTCCTTGAGTTTTAAATTTTCTCTTCCCCCCCCCCCCCGTATGCAGCATACAATCAATTATAGTATCTGCAAATACTTTTTTTTTTTTAAAGCAATTGGGGCTAAGTAACTTGCTCAAGGTTACACGTCCAGTTATTTCTAGGTTTGGTGCTAAGTATCAGAGTCTGGATTCGATCTCAGGTCATCCTGACACTGGAGCCAGTGCTTTTACTCACTGAGCCACTTGGCCGCCCCTAAGCAATTGGGGTTAAGTAACTTGCTCAAGGTTATTTCTGGGTGTGGTGCTGAGTATCAGAGCCTGGATTCAATCCCAGGTCATCCCAACACTGGGGCCAGTGCTCTTACTTGCTGTGCTGGCCGCCCCTGCAAATACTTTCACATTAGACAGTCTGGTTATAAAGGATTGTATCAGATGGAATGAACAATAGGAAAGAGGAACAAAACCAAAGAAAAAGACAAGAGAGTAGGTAGTTTGCTTCAATCTGGATTCAAACTCATTTCTTCCTCTGGATGTAGACATCTCTCTCCGTCACATCCAGTTCTTTCTTACTGCTTCTGGGATCAATTATAAGGCCTACCTTTTGCTTACATCTATTTCATTCTTGGGTGCAGTCAAACTGGCCTTGCTTTCCCTCATACATGACTGCCTATATCCTGCTCCTGAATTTTTGCACTGATTATTCTTTATCTTTGGATTGCACTCATCTCACTTCCTTCAAAACTTTGCTTCAGAACTCTGCTAGAGCAATTCCTTCTGTGAGAAGGACTTCTGATCCCCCAGCTGCTGGTATTTCTCCACTCCCTTAATATTGACCTTGTATTTTGTATTTATTATGTACGTTTTGTCTCTGTCAGTAGAGCATAAGCTGTGTTAGAATAATGACTTTTATTTTTGGTCTTTGTATCCCTCGTACTAAGCTTAGTGTCTGGAATATAGTAGACACTTAATAAATTGTTTGCTGATTTGCACTACTAATATTTTTCATCTGTTATCTTCCTTTGATGGGTAGATCTATTCATACAAAATCTGTCCTGGACAAGTTGAAATTCTAGTATTATTCTTTCATGTTTAATGTTCTATGAGCTGTTGAGCAGGTAATAACTTCTCTTGGTGTATCTGTGTTCGTATTTATGGTTAATTCACAGTATATGGGTAGATTTTCTTCTTGGAATTGAAATCTGACTTTTTTTTTCCATCAATGCAATGAGATCTCTGTACTTTTAACTTTTTCCTTTTTCCTTTAGGTTCGTGCCTCTAATTTGCAAGATTTAGTGTATAAAAATGGGCAAGCTGGAATTACCAAAGCTACAGTGTCAATCACTTTTGATAATTCTGACAAAAAACAGAGCCCTTTGGGATTTGAGGCCCATGATGAAATTACAATTACAAGACAGGTGAGTCTTTATCATATTTCTGTGAATATCTAAGAACTTTTGTGTCTCCCCCAAGAAGAATTGAAGAGTGCTATTGTTATATCTGTAGAGGCAAACCCTTTTGTTACAAAATTATCAATGATAAGAGCAAACGCTTAAATTGTTGTAGCACTTGACTGTGAAGAAGTTTCAGTTAAAATATAATTCAGTTAAAATGTAATTCAGTCAAGGTATCTCAGTCAGGTCATAACTTGGTATATGTCCGGTATCTTTTCCTTGTCATTGGGGTACATTGAAGAGGGCCCTAGACAGCTAAAGGAAGAAGAGTTGGCCCCTGGGGAGGAGGATACAGGGAGTGTTCATAAGAATGGGAAAGAAGCTAAGTTTGGAGCAACAGTTTGAAGAAAGAGGAGACTGGGGGACAAAATATAAACTTAACATACTTAAAATTTTTGAATTGTAGGCTTTCAGAGTTGGAAGAAATGTTAGAGGTCATCTGTTCCAGATTTAGGGCCTCTTCATTATACCGCGATGCCTGCCTAGCTTTGTCTAGGTTTGACCCTCTTGCCCTTCAGCAGTGTGTGGACAGACAGAAACTCTGCCCTGAGATCTTTCTGTCCTGCAACTACAAATGTTTGCTTCAGATTTGAGTAGGGGCTTGGGAATCGGGATTCTGGTTTTAGTCCTTGCTTTGTTAATTCGCTTCGTGAACTTGGGTTGGTTTACTTATCAACAAAATTTAAGTGTTGAGTTAGATGATTTATAAACTCGCTAATGGCTCTGAAAGTCTGATTCCAGTTTGTAATGCCCTGCTTTACTGTGCTTCTCCAGGTGGTTATTGGTGGTCGAAACAGATACTTAATCAATGGTGTAAATGCAAATAACACCAGAGTTCAGGATCTCTTCTGTTCTGTTGGACTTAATGTTAACAACCCTCACTTTCTCATTATGCAGGTATCTATAGTTTTTATACTTGCTTTACATAATTGTGATACGTGGATTGTCCTGAGTTAGTATATGAGTTAAATGTAGCGTTATCTTTCCTTCTGAGTCTTCAACTTTAGTACTTACTTTGTTTGAGCACCCATTTTTCCCCCATTTTTTTTGGTGAAGTAAGTTTATTTGCCCACTTATAAACTTCATTTGGAATATAAACTAGTTCTTTACATTGTAAGAGCTTCCAGGTGGAGGTGGCTACTTCTCTTGGTACTTGATATACCTCCCTCTCTACTGCCAGATAGAATAATTGAATTTTTGAGGTTGCCTGATGTTGACTTGACACATTTAGATGTTTCCTAAAGAGTAAAAATGTTCCTTACTAATATCCTGATTAATTCATTCTTCTATTTATTCATGCATCCTTTCATTCATTTTTTCAATCTTTCATTCATTCATTTATTCATTTATACATTTATGCATTCATTCATTGATTTGTTTGTTCATTCATACATTAATTCATTCATTTAATTTTCAATTCATTCATTTATTGATTTGTTAAGTATTACTGATAATAATGAGTTTCTAATTTTTTTCTTATATAATAAGTTACATTTTTTCCTTGAGTATCTATTTGGGTGGGTATTCTTTTTGAAAGGATTATGCATATGAAAAATAATTATCAGTGCATTTATGTTTGTATATGTATATTTGCACATATATGTAAATATAATTTTTTACATTTCCTGTATTTTCCAGTATATCCTTTGCCTCCCAGAGAGCCATCCTTTATAATCAATAATAACAGAGTAAAAAAAACCCAACCAAACCAGTTGAACCAAACTTATCAACATCACAAAATATTCTGACATTTGCAATATTCTGTAACCATAGTCCTATACTTCTGCAGAGTGGGGAAATGCCTTCTGTCTCTTCTTTGGAGCCAACTTTGGTCATTATAATTTTACAGTATTTGGTTTCTATTCTTTCTGTTTATGTTATTGTAGACATACATATTATTTTCCTAGTTTTGTTTACTTCACTTTGTATCAGTTCATATAAATTTTTCCATACTTCTATAATTTATCATATTCAATTGTATTTTGTATCACACCTTTGTTAGCTATTCCTTAGTTAATAGCTGTCTACTTTTGTTTCCATTTCCTCACTTACATAAAAAAATACTGCTCTGAATATTTTGATGTAGATGGGATCTTTCTGTTTGTCTTTGACTTCCTTTTTATATATGCCTAACAGTGGAACATTTCTGTTACAGTTATTACTTTGGAAACTGACTTAAACTCTTCACTATAGAATATAACTAGATATGGGGCAAATTACTTTGGTTACTGAAACAAAGCTGTTTTGCCTATAAAACGATCTTGTGGGCTTGTCTCTGAGCATAGTGGTAGGACATGGTTCAAGTGTACTTTAAAGAATTTTAAGTTTATTCTGAGTTTTATGGACACTAACAAATATGAACATTTATTTATATAAAGAATAGGAAAAGGATTGTATGTAGAACTATGAATACCTGTTATGTACTGCTTATTTTAAAATATATGTAAATCATACAATATATAATAAGTAAAGCATGTAATACAAAGTATAACATTCAGCATGTTCCAAAACTCTCCCACTTTGTTAGTGTTAACTCTTTTTTTTGGTACATCATTTTAAATGCTTCATGTGCTCTTTTTAAGTGTACTTTATTTTTTTAAGCAATCGGGGTTAAGTAACTTGCTCAAGGTTACATGGCCAGTTATTTCTGGGTGTGGTGCTGAGTGTCTGAGCCCAGGATTCGATCTCCAGGTCATCCCGACACTGGAGCCGGTGCTCTTACTAGCTATGCTACCTGGCCGCCCCTTAAGTGTCCTTTAAAGGTGATTTTTGTTTTGAATCATTGTAGGGGAAATTGCCTTTAGTTAAATTGACCTCTTTTTTTTTTCCTATACCATAAATATCTAAGGTTGCTTATTGACCCTAAATTTTATGATGCTAGGTTAGGTTGGCTTCTCTTCTTTGCTGATAGGTATGATGCTTTTGTGATTTTTGAGTAGAAGCTAATAGATCTTAGGCTACATTAAGGGAGGTTTAATGTTTAGAAGAAAATGATAGTTTGGGGCTCTGTCTTGATCAGACCGCACCTAGGTTATTGTGTTCAGTTCTGTATTCCACAGTTTACAAAGGATGTTAACAATTTGGAGAGGATACAGAGATCATGTCATAAGAGGAGGCCAGGTGGCTCAGTGAGTAAGAGCACCAGCCCCAGAGTCAGGATGACCTGGGATCGAATCTGGGCTCTGATACTTAGCAGCACACTCAGAAATAACTGGCTGTGTAACCTTGAGCAAATTACTTAACCCCGATTGCTTTAAAAAAAAAAAAAAGAGAGAATTGACTGAAGGAGCTAGGCATTTTTGATCTGGAGAAGAGAAAACTTAGGGGCAACATGATAGCTGCCTTCAGGAGTCTGAAAGACTTACATGGAAGAGGGATTAGACTTGTTCTGCTTGGTGTCAGAAAACAGAAGGAGGAGCCAAGAGCAGAAGTTGCAGAGAGACAGATTTCAGCTTGATTGTAAGGAAAATCTTACAAGCAGAAATATCAAAAAATGAAATGGACATCTTCAGGAGGGTTTTCTTTCCCTGGAGGCTAGGTTACAGAGGTTGTCCAGAAGATTACCAGTTAGGTACAGGTTGGACCAACTCATGTATTATATCTCTTCCAACTCTGGAAATCTGCAGTCCAGCATCCTCTCATCAAAATTTACCTGTACTGTGTTCTAGTCCTTTAGGATATTAGTAGACATCAGGAACTAATCTGAAAAAACTGATATTTGGAGACAGCTCCTATATTCATATTACTTAATATTAATTACTTAATGGCTTTGTGATCTTGGACTTAGGCTTTAGTATCATCATATGTAAAATAAAGAATTTAGTCTAGATGATTTTTAGTTCTGGGTCTAAACTCTATGATCTTATTTCAATAGACATTAAAGTCTAATATGGAAGGTGTTGTGCTCAGCAGGAGTTTACTATCCCAAAGAATCTCCCTTATGTCCTTAATGAATATGAGTTCATAGCATCATATGATGTTAGAACTATGAAGGAACTTAAAGATCATCTATTCTGATGGTTTTATAGGGGGAAACTGAGATGCAGAGAAGTCAAGTATTGTCTAAGATTATATAGGTAGTAAGTGGAAGCTCCTAGATTTAAAGCCAGATCTTCTCTCTTCAAATCCAGTGCTTTCTACTATTCTAACTACCCTGCCTTTATATAATAATAAAGATCTATAATTCTAATTAAAGTGAATACTGATTTTTAAAAATACCAGGAGACCATTATTCTTTGTCTTAAAGTCTAATAAAAATGAATCTCTAATCTTCCTAAAGGTGATGGAAAGGACTTCCCAAAAGACTTGTTTATTTCTGAGAGTTGAGGCAGCTAGTAAGCAAAAAAATATCATGACCTTTTCTTCATTTTACATGCATTATTTTTCCATGATGGTATGCTTTGAAGATATTTTTCCATTTTATTTTCAGGGTCGAATTACCAAAGTGTTGAATATGAAGCCTCCAGAGGTAAGAGCATCATATAAACTATAACAGTGGATTATGACATTAATTAAACCTTAAGTTTCTTAGGACCAGGTTTATGTTTTGGTAAACATCATATTGGATCATTTTGAATGATTTGTGGGTGACTAGTTTCTCTTTGCATTATTTGGTTCCATCCCACATAATTTTGACCACATAAAAGGATGTTTGCAGTTGTAGTTTTACATTGAGAGCTTCAGTTACTACTTTTTTCTCTGAATAATAATAAAATAAACGAGTCGATCATACAATTTGATCTGACTGTAGTTCAGGCATCTACTGGTGCAGTGGGTAGAGCACTGAGCCAGCAATCAGAAAGAC
This sequence comes from Petaurus breviceps papuanus, assembly GCF_028583685.1. Lineage (NCBI taxonomy): Eukaryota > Metazoa > Chordata > Mammalia > Diprotodontia > Petauridae > Petaurus > Petaurus breviceps. The sequence goes on from NW_027185616.1 coordinate 14,220,182, forward strand.
CTGAGTTTCAATATGGCCTCAGACTTTTGTGACTGTGGGCAAGTCATTTCACTTCTGTCTTTCTTACTTTCTTCAACTGTAAAATGAGAATAATACAAGGTAAGTGCTATTAAGGTTATTGTAAGGATCAGATGAGATAATGCTCGTAAAAGTGCTTAGCACAGTGCCTGGCCCTTTGGAGGAGTTGCATAAATGCTTATTCTTTACTTTTATTCCCCTTATTTTGATTGTTTAGCAAGTGGGAAAACCCTTTCTATCTTTCAGCGGAAGACTACCATACTCTCTGAAATATTATTTAGGTTTCAATAAAGAAAGTAATCCTTGTAATTCAGTAGTCAGGGATTGATGTGTTTATTTTGTAGTAGCACTATAATTATTAAATTTTAACCTTACCGTATTTGATGTCCTAGAAATACTTTCAAATGTTTGCACAGTTATCCACTTATAACTTTAGTTCCTATGGCAGTATCTCTTTTTTTTTTTTTTCCAAATAACTTCTGATTTACGTCATTCATTTCCTCCATATTTTGAGTTATAAATTTTCTCTCCATTTTTCCCCTACCCACTGCCCCAAAAGAGCAGTCCCACAGGATATCCCCTACTTCAATCTACACTCTCCCATATCTTCTCCCAAACTCCCTTCAACTTTTCCAGTAGGGCTTGGTGGATCTCTATGCCCCAGTGCCTGTATATCTTATTTCCCAATTACATGTAAAATAGTATTAATAATAGTATATATATATTTTAAACATTTGGTTTTAGAACTTTGAATTCCAGATTCATTCCCTTCCTCCCTTGTCACCCACCCTTACTGGGAAAATAAGCAATTCAGTATAGGTTGTACATGTGTGGCTAATGCAAAACATTATCATAGTAGATATATTGTAAAAGACTGACTATATTTCCTTCCCTCCTATCCCACCTCCCACTTGTTCTATTCTCTACTTTGATCCTGTCCTTTTTTTTTTTTTTTAAAGCAATTGGGGTTAAGTAACTTGCTCAACGTTACATGGCCAGTTATTTCTGGGTGTGGTGCTAAGTATCTGAGCCTGTATTTGATCCCAGGTCATCCCAACTCTGGGGCCGGTGCTCTTACTCACTGTACCACCTGGCCACCCCGATCCTGTCCCTTTTTGAAAGTGGGTGCTTTCAGCTTCCCTCCGCCCCAGCCTGTCCTCCCTTCCATCATTCCCCCCTGTCATCCCCTTCCCTCCTTACTCTCCTGTAGGGTGAGATACCCTATTTAGTGTGTATGTCATTTCCTCCCCGAGCCAAATTCAATGAGAATAAGGTTGACCTGTTCCCTTTTGCCTTCCTATTCTTCCGCTCCATGGTAACCATTTTCCCTTGCCTCTTCTATATGAGATAGTTTATCCCATTCTGTCTCTCCCCATTTCCTCTCATTATATTCCTCTCTCACCTCTTAATTTCACCTTTTAAGTATCATCCCTTCCTATTAAATTGGTCCTGTGACCTCTAGCTATGTATACCTGTAAACATATATACACACATTCACATATGTATTCATATGCCCATACACCCTCCAATATAGACATATATTTCTATTCCCTTCAACTATTTTCATTCTGAGAAAAGTTTCTTAAGTTACAATTATCGTTTTTCCATGTAGGAATGTTAATAGTTCAACTTTGATAAGTTCCTTATGATTTCTTTTCCCTGTTTACCTTCTCATGCTTCTCTTGCTTCTTGTATCTGAATGTCAAATTTTCTATTCAACTCTGGTTTTTTCAGCAAGAATGCTTGAAAGTCCTCTATTCCACTGAATGACCATATTTTCCCCTGAAACATGATACTCGGTTTTGCTGGGTAGGTAATTCTTGGTTTTAATCCTAGCTCCTTTGACCTCCAGAATATCATATTCCAAGCCCTTCGATCCCTCAGTGTAGAAGCTGCCAGATCCTGGGTTATCCTGATTGTGTTTACACAATATTCAAATTGTTTCTTCCAGGCTGCTTATAATATTCTTTCCTTGATCTGGGAATTCTGGAACCTGGCTATAATATTCCTAGGAGTTTTCTTTTTACGATCTTTTTCAGGAGGTGATCAGTGGATTCTTTCAACCTCTATTTTTCCCTCTGGTTCTAAAACATCAGGGCAGTTTTCTTTGAGAACTTCCTGGAGGATGATTTCTAGGTTCTTACTTTGATCATGGCTTTCAGGTAGTCCAATAATTTTAAAATTATCTCTCCTGGATCTATTTTCCAGGTCAGTGGTTTTTCCCATGAGATATTTCACCTTGCCTTCTATTCTTTCATTTGTTTGGATCTGTTTAACAGCATCTTGATTTCTCATAAAGTCATTAGCTTCCATTTGCTCCAGTCTAATTCTGAAGCAATGATTCTCCTCATTGAGCTTTTGAGATTCTTTTTCCATCTGCCAAATTTGTCTTTTTAAGGCATTCTTCTCCTCATTGCCTTTTTGAGCCTCTTTTGCCATTTGAGTTAGTCTATTTTTTAAGGTGTTATTTTCCTCAGCCAGGCTGTTGACTCTGATTTCTTAATTTTCTTGCATTGTTCTCATTTCTCTTCCCAGTTTTTCCTCCACTTCTTTTATCTGCTTCTTAAGGTCCTCTATGGCCTGTAACCAGCTTGTATTTTCCTTTGAAGCTTTTGGTGCAGGAGTTCTGACTTCACTGTCTTCCTCCTGTTCCATACTTTGCTCCTTTTTGTCGCCAAAATAGGAGTCTAATGTTGGAATCTTCTCTCTGCTTTGTTTCCTTTGCCTGGTCATGTCACCCCCTCAGTCACTTGATCCCTGGGCTTTTTGCCACAGTAGGACTCTGTCACCAGATAGGGGAACTTTCGTCCCAAATGCTGGGGTTTCCTCAGCTGCCGGAGGTACTAGATGGGTGCCCTCTCTGAGGCCTCCACATGCTCTGGCAAGCTGGATACACACCTCAGGACCTCCACCCTAGTCTGCAAACCAGATCCAGGCAGGTTAAAGGAAGAGCGATTACCCCTCAGCCTGGTGCTTGGTCCCCCTATAGTCTGCAGGCCAGGAGCTGAAGCTGCCACGGGGTGCTGGCTGGCTGTGCAGGCATCTCAGTGGCTTCTCACCCCAGGGGTAAAAGCCAGGCACTCCCACTTACTGGGTCCCAAAGTCCAGACTGCACTGACATCTCACTTTGTCCTTCGCATCTATGTGTTGATAAATCTGGAAACCGCCACAGCTGCTGGTGATCTGGAGTCCCTCTGGCCATCTGCTGGTCAGGCCGGCCCTGGGGCTAAAGCCTTGTTTTGGGGCTGGGCTCGGCTTCCAGAGCACTGAGGCCTGGTGGGCTGTCCTCAGGGGGAGGTTAGCTTCTCTGTGTCATTTTGTGGGTTCTGTGGCTCCAAAGTTTGTTTAGAGTCCCCTTTTTATGTGGATTGGGGAAGGTGGAAGCTGGAGCAGCGGGGAGGTCTTGCTTCTACTCCACTATCTTTACTTGGCCGTGGCGCCCCCCCCCCCCCCTATTTCTTAAAGTGTTGTAGATTTGCCTCAGGGGAGTAAGAATTATTTGGGGAAGATTTGGTATAGTTACATGGGCTTTTCAATTAGAGTAGCTTGGTGGTAAGCCTTTTCAGAACAATTTGGCTATATTTATAGGGAAAGAAAATCAAAGATTATGCCTCTGTTTGCTCCTAAAACAATTTATAGGGAGCACTATGATTAGCTGTGTAGAATATTGGGCTTAACATCAGGAGCAGAAACTTAAGAGAGTGAGACATTTGACAAGAAAGAAAGATCCTGCAGGAAAATAGCTTTACTTTGGGTTTGGAATTTAACCGTTCCTTTGAAGACAGATATTTATAAGCATGTATGTGCTCTAGACCAGGCTGTATTCCAGTGGTCCTATGCTCTGGTAACCAGATTTAAATGTGATTGGGAAATGTTTAATAAAATAAATAAAATATAATATAGCATATTGTTACTTTGTAATTTTCTAAGTCAATATGCAACTATTCATTCTAGGTGAGTTTGACATCACTGCTCTAGGCAATAAGCATGGCTTAGTTGAGGCTCACTCAAAGCTATCTGCAGGTTCATTTTCCTCTCTTTGCTCTTCGATGTTTATATGGTGATTTTTAAAAAAGTATTGAAAAATTTTTGGGTTATACTGTTGATAATATTCTTACAGTGTGAGTCTTCATTTTTGTTCAACGCCAAAACTGCTATCTGTACTTTGTGGTTATATTGAGTTAAAAATCACAGAATCTTAAATTCTTAGATATTAATTTAAAACATTGTCATTCTAGATTTTATCCATGATTGAAGAAGCAGCTGGAACCAGGATGTATGAATGCAAAAAAATTGCTGCCCAGAAAACCATAGAAAAAAAGGAGGCTAAGCTGAAGGAAATTCAGACGGTAGTTAATGTTTTATTAGATAATTAACATTAAGTAACTATTAAAATTCTGTGTTTGGAGTTCTTATGTTATAGAGGTGGAGAGACTAAGGTGGGTTTAGATGTGATATTTTCCCTTTTCCGTTTGCGTAAAAGTATTTGCTTTTTTCTTTTTATGTATATTGTAATAAAGTTGTAATTTTTCATTTTATAGATACTGACAGAAGAGATTACTCCAACACTTCACAAATTAAAGGAGGTATGTTTTAAATATGTGGAATGATAATTGAGGGATTAATTTAAGGACAAGTGACAAGAGGTTCAGAGGAGAAGACAGGCGGCTATCATTGGTCAGGTGGTTAGTAGCAGAACCAGAATTTAGACACCGGACCTCAGCACTCTTTGCACTTCACACACTTATTAATATAGTGAAATGAAATTCTTTGGCAGTTGCATCACTTGGTTGCCTCATGTTGGACTTGTAGTCCACTTATATTCCCAAGGCTGTTTCATGTTACTTACTCTCTCACTACAACTATATTCTATATTTGTACAATTGACATTTTTAACCCTAGTGTAGGAGTTTCTTTGTCCCTATCAAATTTCATTTTATAAAGTTCATTTTATTTTTCTGGTCTTTTTGTTATTAAGTAAAATACATGGTAATATGCTCTTTCTTGAACTGTACAATAAGTCTGTTGGAGATAATTAAAAAAGTTGTGGTAGAAGCAGGAAAACTCTGTGAGCTCCCCCCATAACCACCTCAAGTACCTATAAAATATGACTCTAAACAAACTTAAGAGCTACAGAACCCACAATGTGACAGAGAGAAACAGATCTCCCGCTGAAGGCCCAGCAAACCGGCAGGAAGGGTCCATCACAGCGCTCGGGTAGCGAAACCCAGCCCTGTGTGCACCCATGGTTTTAGCCTCAGGGCAGCCCCAACCAGCAGAGACGAGAGCGGACTTGGGGAGTCGATCACCAGCAGCGGTGGTAGTTTCTAGAATTGTCAACCCATAAATGCCAAAGGCAAAGTAAAAGGTCAGTGTGGACTTTCTGAGAACATGGGGACTGAGAGTGCGGTCTGGCCTCTGTCCTCAGGGCAAGAAGGCAAGAAGCAGCAGAGGTGCTGCTGCTGTGCAGCCACCACCGCATGACTGCTTCCAGAGCTGCTGCCATGCAAATTGTAGGGGGAACAAGCAACCAGTCTGAGGGGTAATCGGTCTTTCTTTAACCTGCTTGGATCTGGATCACTGTCTTGGGTAGAGTTCCTAGGTGTGTGACCAGGTGCCACAGCCTGTGGAGGCTTCAGAGAGGGCACCCAACTAATTGCTCCAGCAGCTGTGAAAACCCCAGCGATTGGGACAAAGCTCCCCTGTCTGGAAGCAGAGTTCTATTGTGGCAAAAAGCTCAAAAGTCAAGTAATTGAGTGGCAACATGAGCAAGCAAAGGAAACAAAGCCAGCACAACAGTCAAACCTTAGATTCCTTTTTTGGGGACAAAAAGGATGGAAAGCATGGAACAGGAAGAAGACAACAAAGTCAGAACTCCTGCACTGAAAGCTTCCAAGAAAAATATGAACTGATTAAAGGCCATGGAGGAGCTCAAGAAGGATTTTGATAAGCAATTTTTTTTTTTTTTGCTTTTTTTGGAGGGTAATTGGGGTTAAGTGACTTGCCCAAGGGCACACAGCTAGTTTGTGTGTGTTTGTGTGTGTGTGTGTGTGTGTGTGTGTGTGTGTGTGTGTGTGTTAAGTGTCTGAGGCTGGATTTGAACTCAGTTCCTCCTGACTCTGGGGCTGGTGCTCTATTCACTGTGCCACCTAGCTTCCCCTCAAGAAGGATTTTGAAAACCAAGTAAGAGAGAGAGGTGGAGGAAAAATTGGAAAGAGAAATGAGAATGATGCAAGAAAATCATGAAAAGCAAGTCAACAACCTGACTGAAGAAAATAGCACCTTAAAAACAGATTAACTCAAAGGCAAAGGAGGCCCAAAAGCCAATGAGGAGAAGAATGCCTTAAAACGCCCAATTTGCCAGATGGAAAAAGAATTTCAAAAGCTCACTGAAGAGAATCATTCCTTTAGAATTAGATTGGAGCAAATGGAAGCTAATGACTTTATGAGAAATCAAGAGGCTGTTAAACAGATCCAAACAAATGAAAGAATAGAAGGCAATGTGAAATATCTCATTAGAAAAACCACTGACCTGGAAAATAGATCCAGGAGAGATAATTTAAAAATTATTGCACTACCTGAAAGCTATGATCAAAAAAATAACCTAGAAATTATCCTTTAAGAAATTCTCCAGGAAAATTGCCCTGATATTTTAGAATCAGAAGGTAAAATAGAAATTGAAAGAATTCACTAATCACCTCCTGAAAAAGATCCCCAAAAGAAAACTCTTAGGAATATTATAGCCAGGTTCTGGAGTTCCCAGATCAAGGAGAAAATATTATAAGCAGCCAAGGAGATTGTGGAAACACAATCCCAATAACACGAAATCTAGCTGGTTCTACATTAAGGGATTGAAGGGCTTGGAATATGATATTCCAGAGGTCAAAGGAGCCAGGATTAAAACCAAATCACCTACCCAGCAAAACTGAGTATAATGTTTTAGGGGAAAATATGGTCATTCAGTGAAATAGAGGACTTTCAAGCATTCTTGATGAAAAAAAGAGTTGAATAGAAAATTTGACATTCAGATACAAGAAGCAAGAGAAGGTAAACAGGGAAAAGAAATAATAAGGAACTTATCAAAGTTGAACTATTTACATTCCTGCATGGAAAACGATAATTGTAACTTATGAAACTTTTCTCATTATGAGGATAGTTGAAAGGAATATAAATGTGCATATGTGTATGCATATGTCTATAAAGGAGGGTATACATAGACAGGATACAGGATCAATTGAATAGGAAGGGATATTTAAAAATAAAATTAAGAGGTGAAAGGAATATAATGAGAGGAGATAAGAAGAGACAGAATAGGGTAAATTATCTCATATAGAAGAGGTAAGGGAAAACTATTGCAATGGAGAGGAAGAACAGGAAGGCAAAAGGGAATGAGTTGACCTTACTCTCACTGAATTTGGCTTAAGGAGGGAATGCCATACACACTAAAATGGGTAGTTTACCCTACAGGAAAGTTGGGGGGAAGGGGATAAGAGGAGGAATGATAGAAGGGAGGACAGATTGGGGGGAGGGTAGTTAGAAGCACACACTTTTGAAAAGGGTCAGGGTCAAAGAGAATAGAACAAGTCGGGGGGTGGGGGGTTGGATAGGATGGAGGGAAATATATTCTGTCATTCACAATATATCCACTATGGGAATGTTTTGCGTAACATGTACAACCTATATCGAATTGCTTTTTTACCCAGTAAGGGTGGGTGATGAGGGAAGAAGGTAAAGAATCTGGAATTCAAAGTTTTAAATTCAAATGCTTAAAAAAATTGTAATTATTATTTTTTACATGCACTGGGAAATAAGATATACAGGTACTGGGGTAAGGAGATCCATCTTGCCCTACTGGAAAGTCAGAGGGGGTATGGGGGAGGATATAGGAGAGCAGATTGGGGGGGGTGTTCAGTGGGGTCGCTATTTTGGGGTGGTGGTTAGGGTAAAGATGGAGAGAAAATTTGTAACTCAAAATCTTGTGGAAATGAATGTTGTAAACTAAAAATAAACATAAAATTTAATAAAAAAAAGTACTGATAAAGCTAATGATCTATTTAATATTTGTCTTTTATTAGACAAAGAGATTTAGTTATTGGGTTATTGGGTGCTTTGATTTGCCTTAGGTTCTCTATATGATACAATATTAATATTGTTAGTATGTTTTTCCACATATTAATTCCATTTGACTAATAATACCTTTTGAATAGAAAAATATGATTAATTTGCAAATGCTATAATATTGTGTATAAAAGCTAGTTTTCATCTAACTTTATCTTTTGAGGTTCTTTCTAGCTATAAAACTCTTATAATTCTATGATCCTGTCCTAATTCAGTGTTTTACCTCTGACATTCAGTAAAAAAAATTATGCTATGAAATTGAAATTTTGAGTTGTGATGTGTGTGTATGTATATATGTATATGAGGATTTGTTGTTTATAAATGGCAGGGGATGAGTTGGGGAGCTTCAAAATAGATTACATTTTAATTTCAAATTTTTTTTTTCTCATTGGTAACTTTTTCAGGAAAGATCTTCCTACCTGGAGTACCAAAAAGTAATGCGAGAAATAGAACATTTGAGTCGTCTGTACATTGCTTATCAGTTTATACTAGCTGAAGGTACCAAAGTACGTTCAGCTGATGAATTAAAAGAAATGCAAGCCCTAACTATCAAACTTCAAGAAGAAGTAGCTGAGAATGACAAACATATTAAGGAACTTAACTGTGAGATAGAAGAGTTGGAAAAAAGAAAAGCAAAGGTGAGAAAGCTTAAGTGTGAAAGTTAGGTAACTTGTATTACAAGGTGAAAATTTGCCTTGTAGAATGGATATCTCTTCTAGAGCCATAGAAAGTGTCTTACTGCCTAACCATTTTCTTTAGAGAAGTACAATATAGTAACTTTTAAAAATTATTTACAAAGTTGTCACATGAATAGAAAATTGCAATATGGTTGTAGATTTTAAGAAACTTGATTGAAGTGAGATGCATTTTTATTGTAGGAAACTGGTAATGTCCTTCAGTCTTTGGAGGATGTACTTGCAGAGGCCCAGAGAGTCAGTATGAAGTCTCAAAGTGCTCTAGATCTCAAGAAGAAAAATATGGAAAGTGAAGAAAAAAAACGCAAAGAAATAGAAAAAAGTATGGCAGAGGTAAGCAATATTATTGCATGTCTTAAAATATAAATACTCTAGGAGATTATTCATAGCAGTATTAACTTTGTAATATGGCATTTTCCCAATATTATGGTCTAATGATTACTAATAATATCTTAGCACTAAATTCTCTAGGTTAGGGGTTCTTAATCTGTGGTCCATGAACTTGCCTTAAAAATTTTTTGATAATTGCATTTCAGTATTATTTATGACTTTTTTTTTTGGTAGTACCCTGCATTCTGTTCATTTAAATAGATTGCTCAAGGGCTCTGTGACCCAAAAAAGGTTAGAGTCCCTGTTTAAGGGGTATAAAATATAGAAGCAGAATTGCTGGTGTCATAGATTTGACATTTATTTCAACAAGAATTTATTAAAAGCTTGCCACATGTGAAGCACCGTTCTAGGTACTAGGGATACAAAGGAATGGAAAATAGTTCCTGTCTATAAGAAACTTATATTCTATGATGTCTATATTTTTTTTAACCAATATCTCAGACATTTTTCTTGACATATTGATTTTGAAGTTCTTGGTTGTAAGTACCTATTGGTTTGGCTTTTTTTAAAAAAAGAAAAATCTCAGAGGCAGCTAGGTAGTGTAGTGAATAGAGTATCAGCCCTGGAGTCAGGAGGACTTGAGTTCAAATATGGCCTTAAGACACTTGACACACTTACTAACTATGTGACCTTGGGCAAGTCACTTAACCCCAATTGTCTTGCCTTCCCCCCTCCAAAAAAAAAAAACCAACTAAAGTGAATTGCAGCAACTGACTATTTCTTTCATATTATTAATTAGGCTAAAAGTTTCTGGTCACCATTAAGGAAGGTGAGAGATTTTTCAGGTGCTGGTGCCTTGCATATCAATAGATATGTTGAAGTTTTTAACTAATATGACAGTGCTGGTCTTTAAACTATGTGGAGATCTTTATTAATAAAGCCATAATTCTTCTTTTGGCATGCCTCATCATTATTTTTATATTATATTTGCAATAGCAAGCTTAAAAATATAGCAGTTACTGAGGAAGATAAAATTTGGAATTCAGGACTTTGTAAGTAAAACTGTGTTCTTGAAATTCCTTCCCCCAGCATCATAACATTTTGAAATTGCTATGGAATCGATGATATGTGATGTTTAGAATAGCAATTTATGGTGATTGATCTTAGGCAAAATTTTCAGCCTTTCTGTGCCCCAGCTTTCTCATGTAAAAAGAGAGGGTTGACGTAAAGAATCTACAAGGTTTTTTCCAACTCTGCATTTAGAGATTTTTGATTCTAAGTTGGCCAGCAGATGGTGATTTTGTTTGTTTTGGTTTTTTTTGTCTTTGCACCTTATAAAACTAAGGTGTAATAGTTATGATCCATATTGATGTAAAGAGACTATATGCTGAAGTATGTATTATATGTGTAAAGGAGAGGAAATGAATCCCTGTCCGTAAAACTATTGGTGGGAAACATTGCTTCGCAACTGAAAGAAACTAATTTCCTTCTAATTATTTTTCCACAAAGGATTCAAAAACTTTGGCAGCAAAGGAAAAAGAGGTAAAGAAGATAACAGATGGACTGACTTCTCTTCAAGAAGCAAGTACTGAAGATGCAGCTGCCTTGGCAGCTGCCCAGCAGCATTTCAATGCTGTGTCTGCAGGCCTGTCCAGTAATGAGGATGGGGAAGAAGCAACTCTTGCTGGACAGATGATGAACTGCAAGAATGACATAAGTAAAGCTCAGACTGAAGCCAAGCAGGTAAAATCAGAAATTAAACAATTGGTAATTACAATTTAAAAATGTGATAAAATGTTAAGGGTTGGACTAGGTGACCTCTCAGGTCCCTTCCAATTCTGAGATTCTGTGGCAAAACTTGGAAGGTTGATAAGCAACTGTGGTAGAATGAATATTGGGCTAGGGTTTGGAAGACTTGGGTTTTGTCCCCATTTGTATCATTTACTGGCTGTGTGGGCTTGTACAAGTCCCTTAATTCTGTCAATAATAACATCATTCTTCTAGTTTTCAGACTCATAGCCTTAGTTATCTTTTTTTCTTTTTTTGGAGAGAGGAAGGCAGGGCAGTTGGGGTTAAATGACTTGCCCAAGGTCACACAGCTAGTAAGTGTGTCAAGTGTCTAGGGCTGGATTTGAACTCAGATCCTCCTGATTCCAGGGCTGGTGCTCTATTCACTGTGCAGTTATCTTTGATTCATTCTGTTTTAAACCATTTTTTCCCCACTCCACTAGCATTTCTACTGGGTCACTAGGTCTTATTTTCTTTTTGGGGGGTAACTTTTGGATTCTGCCCTCTCCAGATTTGTGAGGTAGCTTGTTGGAATAAAAAATAATGTATATAAAATATACATAGAAGTTATGTATATAAAATATAAAAAATGTGTATAGAATATTGTAAAACACAATAAATGGCAACCAGTATTATTTTTGTTAATATTATTGTTATTTGGCCACTGAACTTGGTAGCTTTGGGCTTGGATTCTAGTTCCAGTGTTTTTTAGCTTGAGTGATCATGGGCCACCGAAACCTGGCTCGTCCCGGTTTGTTCTTTAGAATGAGGATAATAAGGTTTGGACTGTTTACTTCATACTGTCACTGAGGAAAGTTATTGGTAAATTTTAAATTGCTATAAGAATGTGTTACTCACGTTTCCATGCTTACCACATACCACTTTACATTTGGACAAGTGTAATAACCTTCCTGTCTGAACTGTCCACTTTCTAGTTTATCATGTACATTTCTACTATGTAATTTTGTGGAAAGCACCATTGTCTTTATCATTTCCTTGATTTAGAATCTTTAATGGTTTCTGTTACCTGTTGTATCAGATTCATTTTTCTCAGTGTGGTATTTGTTGTATCAGATGCATTTTTCTCAGTGTGGTATTCTGTGTTCACAGTGAACTGGCCCTACTTTATACAACCTTGTTTCTAGCTACTCTGTAAATAACTCCTTCATTATGCCTAGACAGAGGTACTGGTTGGTCCTTTTGGAAACGGAGGAAACTAGAGCTTTGTACCTGGAAGCTCTCCCCCAGACTCAGTTAGCCAGTAATCAGGCTTTGCTATATCTATTCAAGCTCTATTGTTAGTTAGAATCTTAGAAATATTTGCCATGTGTATTTACATGTCACTGATGAAAATTGATTGATGATAAACATGAATTTGGCTTATATCCTGAGTAATATTTAAAGGGATTAATACTAGGAAACAGCTCTGCTGTTTGAAAAAAATGCTCATCTGTGATAAGTGGATGATAAAAATTGTAATACACCTCTACCCTGTGGAGTTGGGTGTTGTTTGTAGTGACCTGTTTTTTTCTAATCCGCTGCTGTTTCACATTTAGTGCTGGTTTTGTCCCATTTTTCGATGTAGGCTCAGATGAAATTGAAACATGCCCAGCAAGAACTAAAGACCAAACAAGCTGAAGTTAAAAAGATGGATGGTGGTTATAAGAAAGACCAGGAGGCCTTTGAGACTGTGAAGAAGCTTAAAGAGAAACTGGAAACAGAAATGAAAATGCTAAACTATCAAGGTTTGCATTAATTGTTTTTGTTGTATCAGAATATTTGACCAGGTGCTAAGAAGGGAACATTTTAGGGGAAATGAGATCCTAAGAAAAATATTTATTAAGCTTTTGTTTATAATACTGTTGTCAAGTTAGGGCATTTAATATTAAATATCCTTTTTATGGGGATTTTAACATATCAAAAGAGTTAAAAAAATTAATTGCTTTAAAAATGTTTTTTGAATGTGTTTTTTCTTTATATCATAGTCTTTCCTGGGTAGGAAAAACACTTTCCTTCCTCCAGATTGAACCCTTTCTTATGACAAAAAAAAGCAAAACCCTCCCAGTTAACCCAAAACATTCCACACAGAGACCATATTTGACAAGGCATCTAGCATTCTGCCTGAGTAGTTCCCTGGCTCTGCCATGAGGAGGGAAATATGTTTCATTATCTCTTTTCCTGGGCCTACCCTCGTTTTTAAACTTATTTAAAGCATAGATCTTTTTATTTTTGTTAATGAAAACATGAATTTGATTGTGCTTATTTCATTCTGCAGTGTTCAAAGTTTTTCTGAATTCCTCAATCTTCATAATTTCTTTGTACTATAATATTCCATTACCTAGGTATATCATGATTTTTAGCCATTTCTCAATCCAACTATTCTTCAAAAGAATAGAAAAAGTAAATTTAAGTAACTCTCTATACAATTTGAGGGAAACCTAGTCTTGAATTCAACACCCCCCCCCCCCTTCGTGCTTCACTTCCCTTCTGAAGTGTTTGAGTATCCTGACTGAGCTATGTCATGTTCTTCAGGGTTGCACTGAGCATTATTGGACTGTAAATTCTTATTGTTGATACTTTACTGGGATGGGTAAAATTTTGCTTAAGTTTAAAATTGAGGGCTGTGTCCATGGAAGAGAAAAGTAAAATATACATATCTCTTTTTACAAAGCCAGTATTTTATATTTAGCAGAGATGGTTTGAATATTATATATGTTTTTTTAATTTAATACTTCTTGCAAGAGATTTATGCTTAGCTTTTATTTAATATTTTGCTTAAATAAAACACTAAGAATTTCAGAGGGAATCATTTCTTTTTGGGGCTTTAATTTTTAAAACAAATTAAGTTTAATAGTTCAGTTGAGTTATGTTTTGCTATTTAGAAAACAAGGAGGAATATCTGTTGGAAAAGCGTCGGCTACTTTCTCAAGATGTCAGCAGGCTGAAAAAAACATGTGAAACCTTGTTTGCCAGGTTTCCCAATCTTCGATTTGAATACAAGTAAGAGATCATGAAGTTTATTAACATATATCTTAAAATAAAGAAAATACAAATGGTTAAGGCTCAATATAAATAAAGCAGCAAGTGTTCATTAAGCACCCACATCACCAAGATATTTAAAAATTTTTTTTAAATTTTCAGTTCCAAATTTTCTTCTTCCACCTCCTCATCCATTGAGAAGACAAGAAATAACAATGCCCATTATATATATAAAGTCATACAAAACAAATTTCCACATTGGTCATATTGTAGAAATAAGGAAAAGACAAGTAAAGAGGAAGAAAAGGCTTATGTTTGCACTTAGGAGTCCATCAGTTCTCTTTCTGGAGGTGGATAGCATTTTTTCCATTCTTGGTCCTTTGGAATTGTTGCTGGTCGTTGTGTTGGTTGGAGCTGCCGAGTCTTTCTCGGTTGATTATCGTGACAGTGTTGCTGTTAGTGAATACATCGTTCTTCTGGTCCTGTTCTCCCCATTTTGTGTCAGTGCATAGAAATCTTCCCAGTTTTAAAAACCGTTCCCTTTTTCATTTCTTTTATAGCACAGTAGTTTTCCTTCACACTCATGTATCATGACTTGTTCAGCCATTCCCCAATTGATGGGCACCTCCTCAATTTCCAGGGCTTTGCTACCACAAAAAGAGCTGCTATAAATGTTTTTGTATATATCTACTAGTCGTATTGCTGGGTCAATGGGTATGCCCAATTCAATAGCTCATAAGAGAAATTATTATTTTGCTGTTATATTAGAAGCCAATTATTAAATTAGGATTAAGTTTTTATTTCCTTTGTTTCCTCAGTAAAGGACCAGCCCCCTGTAGGTTCTGTCAGTTAATCTCAGAAGGACATGGCAAGGGGCGGGTAGGTGGTGCAGGGAGTAAAAGCACCGGCCCCGGAGTCAGGAGGACCCAAGTTTGGTTCTGGCCTCAGACACTTAACACTCACACATACAAAAAAACTAGCCGTGTAACCTTGGGCAAGTTTCTTAGCTCCAGTAGCCCTCCAAAAAAGGCAAAAAAAAAAAAAAAGGACATGGCAGATAGAGGAGATTGTCCTAATCCTTGGGGTACTTGGTCTTGGGTAGGACTCCACCCAACGAGGAGACCTCACTTTTGCTTAGAGTGTAAACGGTAAACAGTCTAATTTAGATGAATTCTTGCCCTTGTGAAACAAGCTCAAGTCCTTGTACTGCATTGGAGTTTAGGGTGACCCAGCTCGGGAAGGAGAAGACCAACTAGAGGGGTCTGGGTAGAGAGGGGTTCCTCTTTCCGGATTGTTGGGAAGCAGCCGAGTCTTATGATCAAGCCACATCCTCGGTAGGAGGAACTGAAGATTTTTAGCCCACCTCCTGATTTAAATGTCTACCAATCAGGGTTGATTTCTCCTGTTGGGATCATTCCCTTTCAAAAACATATTTAAGGCATTCAGTGTCTCCATTAGATGTCTTTGGTTACTAAGAGAAACCACTGACCATCAATTTATTGATTATTAGCTACCTAATTAGTAAGTTGATTATTAATTACACAGAAACTCTTTTGGGTTTTTCATTTTTCCCACCTTTAATTCCAAATGATTCAAACTGTGCGCATTGTTTGACCCGGCAATCCTTCTAGATTTATACTCTAAAGAGATAAAAGGAAAAAGGGCCAAGATAATTTTGGAAGATAACAGCATTTCCTGCAGTTGGTATTTTTGCTTTAAGACATATCTATCATAGCAAGTGACAACAGAATTAAAAATTTTAACTGTTTGTTAATTGCATGATTACTGAATAGCATTCTTAATTCTTACTAAATTCTTAATTCTTAAATGTGACTTTAAGTTTTTGTTTCCTTTTTTTTTTGGATGGGCAATTGGGGTTAAGTGACTTGCCCAAGATCACACGGCTAGTTTTTTTGTGTTAAGTGTCTGAGGCCGGATTTGAACTCAGGTCCTCCTTACTGCAGGGATGGTGCTCTATTCACTGTGCCACCTACCTGCCCAGACTTTTAAGTTTTTTAGATTAAATTTAGATCATCTTTCATTTGCTTACAATAAAATTAAGCATAGGTACATAAAGCGTTTATTAAGCACTTAATTCTGTTCCAGGCACTGTACTATATTCTTGAAATACTGATACAAACCAGCAAGATACTCTTTGCCCTCAGAGCTAACATTCTTCTCACCCTATCCCCTCCTACCTCCCACCCTGGGGGAAAAAAAAAAAACTCTTGTAACAAACCTAGACATCTAAAGCAAAACATATTCTTATATTGACCATGTCCAAAACTGTTATATCTCATTCTGCATTTTGAGTCCATCACCCCGGTTCAGTAGATGGGTAATATATTTTTTGTTAGATGTATTCTAGAATCATGGTTAGTCATTGTGTTGATGAGAATTCTTAATTCTTTCAAAGTCTTTGAAACTCTCCCTTTCATTATTTCTTATGATACAATAGTATTCTATTACATCTGTATACCAAAATTTGTTGAGCCATTCCTCAGTTGATTGGCATATCCTTAGTTTTCAGTTCTTTGGCACCAGAAGAAGAGCTACCATAAACATTTTTGTATAACTGGGTAGTTTTTATCTTTCTTTGATCTTTTTTTGGATGTAGGCCTAATAATGGTATTGCTAATTCAAAGGTTGTATACATCAAAGTTCAGTAACTTTTTGGGCATAGTAAGGACTTTATATTCTAATGAAGGAAGACAAAAAGGGACCAGCTGGCATGGTGTGGAGATAGGAGGGAGCTTGGATATCTGGTTTGGGGCAAGATAAGGCAAAAGCCCACTTATTAGATCTGAAGACCTAGAGGTGGAACCCAAAGTTAGATGAGGATAGTGAGAATTCAGGCTGCCTGATGAAGACAATGGCCTCACTGTATATGACACTTTGTCATATTGGTTATTTCTACTGAAAAGTATATTGTGATGTATTAAAGTTAACTATGATGAATTTAACTGATTATAAAATTGTGGTTTGCATTTGCAAATATTTTTTACAATATTAAATATTGTAAGTAAATAAATGTTGTTACAATATTTATACAATTGTGGTTTGCATTTGCAAATATTGCTTTTGACTTAAACTGGTTGTATTTATCAGGAAAACTTGAGCAGGAGGTGGGTAATATATATTTCATCAAATGTAGTAGTATCTCTCTAGGATTAATTTTTGTTCTCTTTTGTGTCAAAGGGATCCAGAGAAGAATTGGAATCAAAATCATGTAAAAGGCCTTGTGGCTTCTCTGTTTAATGTAAAAAACGCCTCTGCAACCAAAGCTCTAGAAATTGTGGCTGGTGGACGACTCTACAGCGTTGTAGTAGATACAGAGGTGAGTTGGTGGCCTTTTTCAGTTTTATGTCTTTTTTCATTTTTATATTTTGTTTGATAAAATCCTGCAATGATTTCCTATTATGGAAATAGGAGATTTCTTGGGTTTCTGGAACACTTTTTAAGATGTGCTATATTGTTCACAGAATCACATAATTTCTAGGTTTGGAAGGAGTGTCAGTGACCATCTAGTCCATCCTGTCCTTGAAGGCCATTTCCATTATATAATATACCTAACGAAAGGTCCTGTATTCTCTGTGGATAATAATGTTTGAGAGCCAAATGCTTCCTGAGGCAGCTCATTCCACTTTTCAGAAATTTTTTCCTTACATCAAACCTTATTTTCCTCTTCTGCCCTCTGGGAACATATAGCAAATCTGGCCTTTCTTCCATTATGACTGTCATCAGTGCCTCTGTTCTCCCCTTTGCCCTGTCTGTTCCCAAGTCTAATCTTCAGGCTAAACATCCTCAGTTTTTATACCATGAAATAGTAGATGATTTAATTTACCAAGTAGAACCCCAGTGAGTAGGGAAAAAATATCTTAAACATAGGATAGCATACTTATTAAGCAAGATTTAGACTAGGAGACATAGTAAATTTTAGCACTTCCATTCTATATCTTTTGACATCTCTGTATTTTGTTTGAGACAAATTAATTGAAAAGGTAGAACCACCAAGCATATGTGTACGTGGTTGTTGTAACAAACAAAATATTAAAAGTATGTGTTGTCTTATTCCTAGAAGGAGGTTTTTTAACTTTCATATATATAAAAATTTTAAATTGCAAAAGATAATTTATAATATTTTATATCAAGTTCTATTTATTTTTATTATGTAATGTAAATGAAAACTCTAGAATTGTTTTTTTATAATGGCACATATACCCGAATTTGGTGCTGATGCTGTTTCAGAAGGCAGGTTGTTTTTAGTATTGAACAGATAGTTGACTATCAACAATTTTTCTATTAGTTTGATGGTGTTAGAAACATTCTATAAGGTTAATACAACTTATTTTTGTTCCTCTCTATTGTAAAATTAAAAGCAAAAATCAAACACATTATAACTTAACCTCCCCCAGCAGTATAGAGTTTTGGTTTTGAATGGATAAAAACAATATTATAAAAACTTAATGTCTCATTATGATATAAAATATGTACCTATAAAATGTTTTGCTTTATAGAAAAAAGTACACATGTGTCAACTGCATGATCTGTATTATATGGATTATGAGGAAACTTAGACAGCTGCTTCTTGGAAACATCATAAAGCTTATAGTTCCACCATATCTTTAAAGATAGCATTCATTTTCTTCTTTTGAATTTTTATGTACCTTGAATTTTTTTCCCTAACATGCAATATTTATTTTAGGTTACAGGCAAAAAAATACTAGAAAAAGGTGAACTGAAGCGTCGGCATACTATAATTCCACTCAACAAAATTTCATCGAGGTGTATTGGAAAGGAAACTCTGAATATAGCTAAAAATCTGGTAAGTTTCTTGTGTATGTTTCATATGTATTTTGTTTTTATAACCCCTTTTTAGAGAAGCAGATGGCATACTGATTAGAGTGTGGGACTTAATTTCAGGAAGACTTGATTTCAAATTCTGCCTTTTTAAAATAGTATTTTTAAAGTATTTTGCAAATGTGGAAGTGCTATGTAAGTGTCAGCTAGTATCATTATGTTATTTAGAGAATAACTGGTTGTATGGATTTGTGCTACCTTGGGACTTGAATTGTGCAAACATGTAAACACAGTCTCTTAAATTAGGACATTTACTTAAGTTTCAAGGAAATTGAGGCATCTAGTTTCTTTTTAATTAACATCTAAAGTTAATAAATTTTTATTATTTACTATGAATGTTTAGATATATTAATGAAATTATTCCTTTTACAACTCATGGCTTTGAAACAGCATAAAATGCTATATAAAAAAGTCTTATCGAGGGTAGTAATAACTAGTTTTCTATTTATTGTGAGATAATATGGTTTCATTGTTCAGTTCTCTTGCCTAGACCATCCTTGACATACAGTCAAGACTTAATGCATATTCAGAAACCTTAGATTTATTTTCTAACTTAAAATTTTTAAAAATTCTTTTTTCAATTAGCAAGCATTTATTTTCACTCCCTACCTTATTCACTCCACTCATTCAAATAAAAGTCTTGTAAAAAATAGTTATAGTCAATCAAAGCAAATTCCTACATTGATCATGTCCTGAGAATTATATCTCATTCTGCATCTTGAGTCAGTCTTTTCTGTCAGGAGATGAGTAACCTGCATTATCATTGGTCTGGAGGCATAGTTGGTCATTGCATTGATCAGAGAAACTTTAGATTTATAAGTTCTTAGAAATTATGAACAAATTCCTAAAGGAGCCGCTTGTCTCCATGTCCCCTCATCAGATTTGCTTAGTGGAATCCCTGCAACCAAATACAGTGTGGACACCTGGCTACCTGTGCTGCTTAGGGTGATTTCTTGTACTCTTGGGTCATGTAGGGTAGTTCAGGTGCCCCAAATTTCAACACAGGAGGCGTGAAGACAAGAAACAGACAACTTGGGTAGAAGAAATATTTGGCTTATTAAAGAAGCAATTGTTAACTTATTCACCCACTTAAGCCGCTTTCTCCTTCCACTTGAGGTTCTAGGAAGTTGGTGAGTGATTGCTATGGATTCCTTACTGCTTTTGTTTTCACTCTTTTTAAGCTCTGACATAGTTTATTTTATGTAAAAGTATTTTAACTAAAGATACATTTTGTGTGCGGGCTTAAAGCAAGGGAGTGCTTTAGTTAAGAAATAGTCTCCTGGTTAATAGTAGTTAACATAATGACAGTGATTTAGCTAAGAAACTGAACTTGGTGACAGCAGCAGATTTCACCTTATTTTTGTGTGCTATGAATCCTTTGGATTTTTTTTTTTTCAGTTTTTTAAAACAAAACAAGTGAGTGATTTTGGGAATCTTTTCCCATTTCTAATATAGGAAAAGCTAACTCATAAGAACAGTTAGCTTAAATGATATAGTTTTGATATACAACTCAATTGAAACTTCATAAAAATTTATAACTATAGACTAAAATGCGCAGTTATGGCAATTCTAGCCAAGATATACATGTATGTCTGTATGAACGAGTATGTAGATATCTTCCTCCTCAATGTTAGTGCCCTCCTTCTGAGATTATGTGTACTCTCCTGTCTGCATCGCATTTGTTCATTGTTGTTCACACGTTGTTTCCCCTATAGACTGTGACTCTGGCCTGACAGGTCTTCTTCCCTTGGCAGGTTGGTGCTGACAATGTGCATCTGGCCCTCTCCCTGATTGAGTATGAGCCGGAGCTTCAAAAAGCAATGGAATTTGTCTTTGGAACAACGTTGGTCTGTGATACTCTAGACAACGCTAAGAAAGTTGCCTTTGATAAAAGGATAATGAGCAAAACAGTCACTTTGGATGGTGATGTGTTTGATCCCAGCGGAACTCTGAGCGGCGGTAAGGGCAGCTGAGCTGGGCACTTTCATTTGAACACATGCCCATCTTTTCCTTGGTAATGTAATAACAAATCTTTGGGTTGTAATAGGAATGCTTTGTTAATATATCACATAGAAGTATTTGAAATAACATATGAAAACTTCATAACTTGTATTATTTCAATCTTTGTAACAGTTCTGAGGTGGGCAAGATACCTCTTAGTCTCCATTTTACATAATAAGGAAGTTCTGGCACAAAGGGATTAAATGAGCTCTTGTTGTTAATGATGGTACTGGAACCTAGGTTTCTTGCTTCTACTCCGCCATCTTGCCTCCACCTGGAACCTAGGTTTCTTGATACTCGGTCCATTACTTATTACACTAGACCTCGCTATTCTGTGAAACTTGGAGATTGCAAAAAGATGTCAGTTGTCAAGATCCTCTGACTTCATTAGTGTGGAAATTCCCTCATTGACCACATTTGAAACTTCTCTATAACTTGGTAGCTAAGACTTTTGCTTCTAGTTACACTTGAGTTAGTTAATGTCAGGAACTAGAATTTGATCTAGATCTTCCTGACTCCAAGATCAGCACCCTGGACCCATAAGGCAAAAGCAAATAATGGTATTTCAGATAACCGGAAGAGCTCTGAGTACTGCATGGGTCCTCATTGTGTAGGATACAGCTCCTCAAGACAGATATGAAATCTAGGTCCTCTCTACATTTATTTTGTGTAAGATTGTGAAATCTGTAGACAAGATTTCACCGAAAAAGTAGTAGTGGATCCTTTCTAGAACACTTACTCCAAGAGAATTCATCTTTATAGATTGCCCCAGTTTGAGTATTTGCAGGTGCTACCTTTGATATCTTTAGGTCACATGAGGTGGAATACTCTAGTATGTAATGGAGTTAGAATGTTCAATATTAATTCATTAAAAGGTATTTTTAATGTGAAATTGAAGATAATTCCATATATGAAAAAATACCAATTTCCAGTTCTTATTGCCTGTGTGATCTTGATGAATCACTTAACCTCTCTCGTCCTTAATTTCCTTACTTTTAAAATCAGGCTGGGGATGGTAAGACTAAAGCAGTGATCTCCAAACTTTTTAGATTATTCACTGCTGTCAGAAAAACATTTTTGAGCACCCAAATATGTGGATTATTTATATGTATGTCCTGTTATACTAATAATTATATGCATTTTAAACTTTCATAAAAAATAGAAATTAAAAAAGAATAAGATGATAGAATACTTCAAAAATGTTAATAGTAAAAAAAATCTACTTTCAGTAAAATATTACTAAATAATGTGATTGAATATGGCTTATTTTTGAGAATTTTGGTTCAGCACTTTGTGATATAGCAATTTGAGGGTTTCCTTTTAAATTCAGTCTATTTTGGTACTTTGTTTCATGGTTGTCATAGCTGAAAAATTACTTTACCAAGCTTCCCTAGATCGAAATAGAGCATGTGCAAACACTTTCCAAATCATGGTAGTCATTTTTCAATCTCATAACTCAACAGTTTTGATTGAAGTTAGGCTGTTTTCCCTGATGGAAATTGTCAGTTCTTACAAGTGACTCAGAAGGGGTTTTATTTTTATATTTTTAACAAATGGATTCAAAACCCACTGAAATACCTTATTTGGAAGACTTAAAAAGGAGTTAGAAAGTTCTGTTTCCAAGCTTAAGTATGTAGACATTAGAGTTTTTGTAGATGATAGCACACTATATTTACCTGGAGAGTAGAGTAATTATCCAGGAGGAGAGGGTGGTCCACAGTGTCAGATGTTCCACAGAGGTCAAAAAGACTGAGGATTGAGAAAAGGCCTTTAGATCTGGCAGTTCAGAGATAATTGGTAACTTCAGTGAGAGCAGTTTCAGTTGAGTGAGTGGTCAATGATAAGGAGAAAGTTGAATCCCTAAGAGATTAGAAAGAACAGAAAGAAGAATTTACAATAGTGAATTTGCTGGGAAAGACTGAGTTATAACCGAATTGAACTCCATGCAAGTTGTGACTCATCAGCGTCTCATTAATTTCTGAGACTTTGTTTCCTTTAAAATGAAGAGAATGAGCTGGAGTTGGAATAAATTTTGGGGTTTTCCAAATAGCACCTTGATAATTTCTGTGGATTTGCACAGTAATGGGAGAGACCCTGTGTAGTAGAGTTGGAGAGAAACCCCCTGACTGGCTATTGTGGGGAGGATCACTGGGGGTCATGTCATTGGGGTTATGCTATTGCCATTTAGGAATGTATCTTCTCATTGTGGAAACCATTGGAGTGGGAGGACCAGGAGACACTCATGGCTCTAAATTTTGATTTGTGATTTTATATGTGTGTTTGTAGGTACCCAGTGCCCAGCTTACCTTTTCTCTTTCTCTGTTAACAGGTGCACGGCCCCAGACTGCATCTGTTTTGGTCCAGGCTCAAGAACTCAGAAATATCCAAGAGGAGCTAAAAGTCAAGGAGAATGAACTCCAGGCTATAGAAAAGGAATTAGCCGGTCTAAAAAACACTGCTGAAAAGTAAGGCTTCTGTTAATTTAAGTAGTGGTTTTTTCCCTTCAGAGATTTGAATGGTAGACAAAGTAACCTTTTTCCCCCAAGGACACAGTGAAATGGAAATATTCATATTCTTTTTTACTTTGAATATTGAATAATTATCAAAAGGTATAGCTGTTAGAAGAAAGTATGGCCTAGCTCACAAAGAGCACTTGAGAGGGAGCCATATGAAAGAGGGTGAATTTGGAGTCAGGGCTGGATTTCTGATCTTGGCTCTGTAGCTTCTGGCCTGGGTTGCATTAGAAAGTCACCTGACTTCCATGAACCTCATTTGGGTCCTTTGAAAAATGAAGTTAGTGGCCTAACTGCCTGTCATATTCCTCCCACCTCTGAATCTGTGATGCTTAGGCTGGCTGTCAAAAGGAAGATCATATTAATTATCAGCTATGTGACCGCATGACCATCGGCGAGCCTCCATTTGACAGATTTGGCAGTTAAGAAATAATTGCTAACTTGGATGAGAGCAGTTTCATTTGAGTGAATCATCAAAGATAAGGAAGAGGTTGAATACCTAGGAACCAGGAAAAATGGTAGTACCCTGGAAAAAAAATAAGAGAGTTCAGAAGAATGGTAAAATTTCTGGGAAAGATGCATGAGATCTATGCAGGTTGTAACCCATCTTGTCTCCTTAACCTGTGATCTCATTTTTTCTCATTCAGAATGAAAGGGGGGGTGGAGTGGGGTTATTTTTAAAGGTCTGTAATGTGGGGTTAATAATCTGTCCTACCAACTTTATGGGGCTCTTTTACGGATTAAATGAAAATATGGGCTGAAAGTATTTTGCAGTCTACAAGTGGAAGATGGTAGTGGAAATAATTTATATGTTCATCATTCTCATTAATATTTCTGTCCATAAAAGCTTATATTGCTGATAATAACAGAAGTGATGAAAAGCATGTAATAAAAGCACCCAGGATTCTCAAAAATTCTCAATTCTCAGTTCTCTCTGTTACCTAGAATCATAAAGTCAGTATTAGTTATTTTCAACAAACTTACATGTCTCAACACAGGGTAATAATGGCTTTTGCTCACAGCTTTCATCTTTTCTTACATTGATTCTCTATGACACTTCATAAAAGACTTTACCAGGATTGTTTTCCTAGGTTGCTATTTTCATATATATATAAATTATATATAATATATATAATCTCTAGAGAGCAAAAAAGCATTAGGTATTAGGTATTGTCAAATGTGGGCACATGTTTTTTATGCTTAGAAATTTTTGTGTTTATTGATAGATTATTAGCTATAAAATCCTTCCCAATGAGAATAGTGAGTGACGGGGGCTACTTGATGCCAGCATCAAGTGTGGGCAGAGATGTGAGAAAGATGAACTGGGCCAGGCAGGCACTTCAGGATAGAACTCTGATTACTGATACTCAACAAGGTTTTTATAGAGCAAAGAGACAAAGAAGGGAACTATCAGTCACTGTAACTTCTGTTACTGCTTTGTTCAGTTCCATGATGTCAGGCAGAACTTGAAGGCTATCATACCCTTGATGTTCCCATACTAGATGTATGCCATCTAAAATGTATTAATAATCTTGTAGTGAGCTAACACCTCTGGCTAATATCCCAGAACAGGGAAGAGCCCTGGATCTCAGGCTGTCAGACAAGTTCTCTTAAGCCGCCTCTTCACTAGGAGAACCTAGAGCTGGCTCCAAGGAGCTACCTGAATCTTGGATCAGATGGTTTGGCTCCCTACAGCGAGGTAGTATTTTCTGTGATAGATAGATACTCCATGACACGTCTAACTTGGTGACACATTTGTATATTTGGATTTGTGTGGAAAACTAATTTTATTCTGGGCATCATGGTGGCAGACACTTGTAGTCTCTGCTGCTTGGGAGGTTGAGATTGGTGAATCTTTTGAATTTCAGCAGTTCTGAGTTTCAATAAGGCTAACCCTGATGGAGTATGTATACTAAATCTTTTTTGCTGGGGACAAAGTTTTGTTTTTGTTTTTTGTTTTGCTATTTTAAATGAATCTATTTTAAAATGCACATTTTTAGAAAAATGTTTTTAATCAAATTTCCTCTATTTTGCAGTAAGGCTAATAATAATAATAGCTGACATTTCTGTGCTATATGCCAGACGCTGTGCTGAGTACTTTACAATTACTAAATCATTTGATCCTCACAGCAGCATTGGGAGGTAGTTGTTATTACTATCCCCATTTTGCAGATGAGGAAACTGAGGCAGACAGAGGCTAAGTGACTTTCATAGGATCACACAGTAAGTATCTGAGGTCATATTTGAACTCAGGTCTTCCTGACTCCAGACCTGCCACTTTATTTTACCATGTTGGATAGAGCCTTGTAGATCATAGGTTTTTGTACAATATGCTGCTAAACCAGAGTTCAGAATTAATAATGCGTCAGAAATGTGAGTTTTATTTCAGGTGTTTCACATAGCCAACGAATCTTTTCCCAGACATTTTCAGGTTCATTTTAGACAAAAGCATTTGATTTGGTTGTACGTGTGAAACCCCAAAATGATTATTGATCACTTACTAAAAATGGAAATCTTTCAAGGTATCGTCAACTAAAACAGCAATGGGAAATCAAGTCAGAGGAGACAGAATTGTTACTCACTAAGCTTCAGCACAGTTCGTACCACAAACAGCAGGAAGAACTCGATGCCCTTAGGAAAACGATTGGTAAGATGAGATTTTTATATGTTACTTTGTTTCTGTTGATGTTTTTTCTCTCTTGTTGTTATTCATTCTATTCGTTTCAGTCATGGCTAACTAACTCTTTGAGACCCCATTGGGGTTTTCTTGGCAAAGATACTGGAGTGATTGGCATTTTCTTCTCCAGTTCATTTTCCAGATGAGGAAACTGAGGCAAACAGGGTGAAACGACTTGCCCAGGGTGCAGACCAGGTGCTCTATGCAGTGCACCATGTAGCTTTCTCTTGAGTTTATATAAAACAAATGAGGTTTTCTTCAAGATTTAAAAGATGAAATATTAATCTACAGTGCTAGCAATGTTAATAATAATTTTAAATATTTATTCAGTTAATTTTTGCAACTCAAAATTTGGTCTCATGATTATCTCCCCCTTGTCTGGGTTAATTTTTGGATTGAATTTAGGTGTACTTGGTAGTATGTTCATATCAGGACAAGTACTACACTTAATCATATAATGTCCTTCTCTCCCTCCCCCATTTTTGCTTTTTTTTTTTTTTTTTAGGGCAATTGGGATTAGGTGACTTGCCCCAAGATCACATGGCTAGTTTTTGTGTTAAGTGTCTGAGGCCACATTTGAACTCAGGTCCTCCTGACTCCAGGGCCTGTGCTCTATTCACTGCGCCACCTAGCCTCCCCAACCTTCCTCCCCCCCCTTTTTAAATTTTGAGTTGAGGTAGAAATAAATCATGCCGCTGATTCTCAGGGTTGTATGGACAGCTTGGACCCAGGCCTATTTGAAATTTTTATCCCTCTTTACTTTAGAGTTCTATAGGCACCTTCAAGGCAGGAAACATTTTCATTTTGTGTTTGTATCTGCACAGCCTAGTGCATTGTCTTGCACATAGTTGGTACGTGATCAATGCTTGTTGAATTGAGTGAACCCTCCCAATGTTGAAGCTGGCACATTGATCAGAGATCAAAGGTCTAAGATTCTAGACCTTTCCCTTGCATGTAGTTTTATCTAGGTCACTATCTTTAGTGAAAAAATATCTGTGGATCCTTGTTTTAAAACCAGGGGAAGAAAATCTGAGGCTCTCTGTTTTAGCTGTTTTTAAAAGACACATCTGCAGCCTCCCTGGTGGTGTTTAGCGGAAGACAAGAATATAGAGGGGAGAACTTTTTTTTTTTTTACCATCTTCAACTTGTCCCTCCTCTATAAAGTTCTACTGTGCATCTTGTGCTGTGGAGCTGACCCTTGGTGCTTGAAGCCTCTGCCAGTGTAGCACAAATTTGACAGACCCAACTAACCAAAAAAAGCTTCTACTCCTGAGTAAGACTGGGGATAGATCCTGTCTGAGGATGAGCTTTGTGAAATTCAGAGCTGCTTTCTACCAGGAGGTTCCTCCCTCCCTCCCTCCCTCTATCATCTGTTGGCCACAGCAACTCAGAACAATCTACTAAGTTGTGGAGGGGCTGGAATCTGCATTGCTGCAGGCAGTTCTCACATTGATAAAAAACAACAACTCATTATTCAAGGTGGAAATGAAGGAAAATACATTAATGTTAATCAACAAACATTTATTTAGCACCTCTTTGGTGTCAGGCACTATGCTAAGTGATGACAATGCAAAGAAAGGCGAAAGCATGGCTCCTGGTCTTATTGAGCTCAAGTGCTCATGTGTGAAGAAGACACTAGCAATGACAGAGACTGAGAAATGACTCCTGCAGGTGGTGGGAGTTGACCTTAGTCTGCAAGGAAACCAGAAAAACCAGGAGGTGGAAGCAAGGAGAAAGAACATCTAGGCATGAGGGACAATTAGTGAAAAGGCACAGAGCTGGAGAGAGTTGCTTTCAAGGCTCAGCAAATATGTCCATATGGCTAGATCATAGAGTGTGTAGGAAGCAAGGAGAAAAGCATAAGGAGCCTGGAAAGGTAGGAAGGGGCCAGGATTTGAAGGGCTTTTAAGAACTATTATTTTAACTAGCATAATAGCTATCATTTATACGGGGTGTCTCTAAAGTCCGGACACATACGAAATCTCATTAACTATGCATATTTTCAAGAAATAAAATGAAATTTTCAACATTTTATTTAATTAGCATAAATGAGATTTCATAGGAAGACATAGGAGACACATAGGAAATCTCATTAATTAAATTAATCTCATTAATATGGAAACTAGTCTCCAATAGCTAATGAAAGCTTTTATTCCATATGAAATTGTCATGGCTAAAATCGACAACACTGGGAGGTAGATTCTATGATTATCCTCATTTTACAGATGAGGAAACTGAGGCAGACTGTGGTTAAGTGACTTGCTCAGGGTCAAACAACTAGGAAGTGTCTCAGGTGAGATTTGGACTCCAGTCTTCCTGATTGCTGGTCCAGCGCTCTTACCTACTGCTCCAACTAGCAGCCAAATGGAGCATTTTATATTTGATCCTGAAGGTAATAGGAAGTCACTGGAATTATAGGGGTGACTTGTTCAGACCTACATTTCAGGAAAATCACTGGCAGCTGAGTGTAGGATTCATTGGATTGTGTGTGTGTGTGGGGGGGGATGGGGGAAGTGACTGCTACTGCTCAATAATATTCCAGGTACTGGGAATAATTCAGAGCTTTGGGGTGTATTGGGGAGGAAGAAGTGCAATATTTTTATTATGTAAAATTATATTTTCTGATAGACTTCTTGGGACTTTTACTCTGACTAGAATGCAGTTTCTAAAATACCTCATGCAAGAGGTAGCCTGATGAAGCACATGAACCAAATGATGTGTTTGCCACTTGAAGTATCTCCTGAGCACTTTTCCCAGAGAGCTGCCTTCTTCCCACTTTAAAGTGAAAAGATACTCAGTTGTAGAGCTTGTTTTAACTGGGCAAGAAAATGTTTGAGCTTCCCTGCTTAACCTCATTGCATTTTCTGAACCCTTTCCGTCTTGTAGAATTCTAAGGGTTGGTGGCATTTTCTAGGTCTCACCCTAAGAAATTCTGTTTGATTTAACAGACTTGAGGAATGAGTAGAATTTCCTTACTTTTCATTCGCCATGGTATACATATCCCCTTTCACCCTGCTTCTACATTTCGTCTTATCTCTTGTTTATAGATAACTTGAAATTATAGTTTTACTAACCGTCACATATTTCATGTGTATGTTTTATATGTAGACATTCTTTTTTTTTTTTTAAAGCAATTGGGGTTAAGTAACTTGCTCAAGGTTACACGGCCAATTATTTCTGGGTGTGGTGCTGAGTATCTGAGCCCGGATTTGATCCAGGTCATCCTGACACTGGAGCCGGTGCTCTTACTCGCTGAGCCACCTGGCCGCCCCTAAGCAATTGGGGTTAAGTAACTTGCTCAAGGTTACACGACCAGGTGTTTCTGGGTGGGTGCTAAGTGTCTGAGCCCGGGATTCGATCTCCA
Source organism: Petaurus breviceps papuanus (assembly GCF_028583685.1). NCBI lineage: Eukaryota > Metazoa > Chordata > Mammalia > Diprotodontia > Petauridae > Petaurus > Petaurus breviceps. The sequence goes on from NW_027185616.1 coordinate 14,249,525, forward strand.
GGTCTTCTCAACACTGGAGCCGGTGCTCTTACTCGCTGTGCTACCTGGCCGCTCCTCATATGTAGACATTCTTAACCAGTTAGGAAAGAGAAATCTATTGTACTGGAAAAAATAATGCCAGTTATCCAATCTTGAGGCTGGATATTTGAGCTTTTCCTGTTTCCATCTTGAATATTTAAAACTGTTATAAGCTAATGTATTAAGTGATTGTCTTTGGAATTGTTACTCACTGATCTGTACTTTTGATTTAGAGGAAAGTGAGGAAACCCTAAAAAATACAAAGGATACACAAAAAAAGGCTGAAGAAAAATATGCAGTGTTGGAGAATAAAATGAAAAATGCAGAAGCTGAGCGAGAGAGAGAACTGAAAGATGCACAGAAGAATCTTGATTGTACTAAAAAAAAGGCAGATGCTTCTAGCAGGAAGATGAAAGAAAAGCAGCAGGTAATGAATGTTTGATTTTTGATAGATTGAAAAGGAAACACATTTGTTGAAAGTATGTGATGGGTTTGAGGTTTTTTATTATTATTTTTATTTTTAAAAAATTCTGTGTTTATTTTTAGTTTACAACATTCATTTCCACAAGATTTTGAGTTGTAAATTTTCTCCCCGTCTTTCCCCTACCCACCATCCCAGAACAGCAATCCTACTGAATACCCTCCTCCAATCTGCTCTCTCCTATATCTTCCTCCATACCCCCTCTGACTTTCCAGTAGGGCAAGATGGATCTCCATACCCCAGTGCCTTTATCTTATTTCCCAGTGCATGTAAAAAAAAATAAATTTTTTTAAAACTTTGATTTCCAGATTCTTTCCCTTCTTCCTTCATCACCCACACTTACTGGGAAGATAATCAGTTCATTATAGGTTGTACATGTGTAGTTACACAAAACATTTCCATAATGGATATATTGTGACAGACTGACTATATTTCCCTCCATCCTATCCCACCTCTTACTTGTTCTATTCTCTACTTTGACCCTGACCCTTTTCAAAAGTGTATGCTTCTAACTACCCTCCCCTGAATCTGTCATCCCTTCTACCATCCCCCCTCTTATCCCCTTTCCCACTACTTTCCGGTAGGGTAAGATACCCAGTTTAGTGTGAATGTTATTCCTTCCTTAAGCCAAATTCAATGAGAGTAAGGTTGACCTATTCCCTTTTGCCTTCCTGATCTTCACCTCCATTGTAACAGTTTTCCCTTGCCTCTTCTATATGAGATAATTTACTCTATTCTGTCTCTCCCTATTTCCTCTCATTATATTCCTCTCTCACCTCTTAATTTTACTTTTTAAATATCATCCCTTCTTATTCAACTGATCCTGTGCCCTCTGTCTATGTATACCTGTACACATATATACACAAACTCCCATGTGTATTCATACATACATATGCCCTCCTATATAGATGTATATATGTATGTGTACATATATATATATATATATATATTTCTATTCCCTTCAACAGATAGTTGTGCTGAGAAAAGTTTCTTAAGTTACGATTATTGTTTTTCCATGTAGAAGTGTAAATAGTTCAACTTTGATAAATTCCTTATGATTTGTTTTCCCTGTTTACCTTCTCATGCTTCTCTTGCTTCTTGTATTTGAATGTCAAATTTCCTATTAAACTCTGGTTTTTTCATCAAGAATGCTTGAAAGTGGGGCGGCTAGGTGGTGCAGTAAATAGAACACTGGCCCAGGAGTCAAGAGGACCTGAGTTCAAATCTGGCCTCAGACACTTAACATTTACTAGCCATGTGACCTTGGGCAAGTTACTTAACCCCAATTGCCCTGCCTGCTCCCCTCAAAAAAAAAAAAGGTAAAAAAACCCCAATGCTTGAAAGTCCTCTATTTCATTGAATGACCATATTTTCCCCTGAAACATTACACTCAGTTTTGCTGGATAGGTGATTCTTGGTTTTAATCCTAGCTCCTTTGATCTCTGGAATATCATATTCCAATACCTTCAATCCCTTAATGTAGAAACTACTAGATCTTGTGTTATTTTGATTGTGTTTCCACAATATTCAAATTTTTTCTTCTTGCTGCTTGTAACATTTTCTCCTTGATCTGGGAACTTTGGAACCTGGTTATAATATTCCTAGGAGTTTTCTTTTTGGAATCTTTTTCAAGAGGTGATCGGTGAATTCTTTCAATTTCTATTTTGCCCTCTGGTTCTAAAATATCAGGACAATTTTCCACGAGAATTTCTTGAAGGATGATTTCTAGGTTCTTTTTTTGATCATGGCTTTCAGGTAGTCCAGTAATTTTAAAATTATCTCTCCTGGACTTATTTTCCAAGTCAGTGGTTTTTCCAGTGAGATATTTCACATTGCCTTCTATTTTTTCATTTGTTTGAATCTGTTTAACAGTATCTTGATTTCTCATAAAGTCATTAGTTTCCATTTGCTCCAATCTAATTCTGAAGGAATGATTCTCTTCAGTGAGCTTTTGAAATTCTTTTTCCATCTGGCAAATTCGACTTTTTAAGGCATTCTTCTCCTCATTGGCTTTTTGAGCCTCTTTTGCTTTTGAGTTAGTCTATTTTTAAAAATTTTTTAATTTTTTAGTTTATATCATTCATTTCCACAAGGTTTTGAATTACAAATTTTCTCCCCATTTTCCCCCTACCCACCACCCCAAAACTTCGATCCCATTGAATATCCCCTCCCCCAATCTGCTCTCTTCCATATCTTCCCCCATTCCCCCTCCGACTTTCCAATAATAGGGCATGGTGGATCTCTGTGCCCCAGTGCCTGTATATCTTATTTCCCAGTTACATGTAAAATAATAATAATGTATATATATATTTTAAACATTTGTTTTTAAACCTTTGAATTCCAGATTCTTTCTCTACCTCCCTCGTCACTCACCCTTACTGGGAAGATAAGCAATTCAATATAAGTTGTACATGTGTAGCTATGCAAAACATTTCCATAGTGGATATATTGTGAAAGACTGACTGTATTTCCCTCCATCCTATCCTAGCCCCCACTTGTTCTGTTCTCTGCTTTGATCCTGTCCCTTTTCAAAAGTGGGTGTTTCCAACTTCCCCCTAGCCTGCTCTGCCTTCCATCATCCCCTCTCTCATCCCCTTCCCTACTCTCCTGTGGGGTGAGATACCCTGTTTAGTGTGTATGTCATTCCCTTCCTCAGCCAAATTCAATGAGAATAAGGTTGATTCATTCCCTTTTCCCTTCCTGTTCTTCCCTTCCATTGTAAGTTTTCCATTGCCTCTTCTATATGAGATAATTTACCCTATTCTATCTCTCCCCATCTCCTCTCATTATATTCCTCTCTCATCTCTTAATTTCACCTTTTAAGTATCATCTCTTTCTATTCAGCTGATCCTGTGCCCTTTATGTATACCTATACACATATATACACATACTCAAATATGTATTCATATGGCCATATACCCTCCTATAAAGTCATATAAGTGTATGTATCCATAAATATATACACATACACACACATTTCTATTCCCTCCAACTATTCTCATACTGAGAAAAGTTTCATAAGTTACAGTTACCGTTTTTCCACGTAGGAATGTAAGTAGTTCAACTTTGATAGGTTTCTTATGATTTCTTTTCCCTGATTACCTTCTCATGCTTCTCTTGCTTCTTGTATCTGAATGTCAGATTATCTATTCAATTCTGGTTTTTTCAGCAAATGCTTGAAAGTCCTCTATTCCATTGAATGATCATATTTGCCCCTGAAACATGATACTCAGTTTTGCTGGGTAGGTGATTCTTGGTTTTAATCCCAGCTCCTTTGACCTCCGGAATATCATATTCTAAGCCCTTTCTTCCCTAAGTGTAGAAGCTGCCAGATCCTGGGTTATCCTGATTGTGTTTCCACAGTATTCAAATTGTTTCTTCCTGGCTGCTTATAATATTTTCTCCTTGATCTGGGAACTCTGGAACCTGGCTATAATTATTCCTAGGAGTTTTCTTTTTGGGATCTTTTCAGGAGGTGATCGGTGGATTCTTTCAACCTCTATTTTGCCCTCTGGTTCTAAAACATCAGGGCAGCTTTCTTTGAGAATTTCTTGAAGGATGATTTCTAGGTTCTTTTTTTGATGATGGCTTTCAGGTAGTCCAATAATTTTAAAATTATCCCTCCTGGATCTATTTTCCAGGTCAGTGGTTTTCCCAATGAGATATTTCACATTGCCTTATATTCTTTAATTTGTTTGAATCTGTTTAACAGTATCTTGATTTCTCATAAAGTCATTAGCTTCCATTTGCTCCAATCTAATTTTGAAGCAATGATTCTCCTCATTGAGCTTTTGAGATTATCTTTCCATCTGGCAAATTTAGTTTTTTAAGGCATTGTTTTCCTCATTGGCTTTTTGAACCTTTTTTGCCATTTGAGTTAGTCTGTTTTTTAAGATGTCATTTTCTTCAGTCAGGCTGTTGACTCTCTTTTCATGATTTTCTTTCATCGTTCTCATTTCTCTTCCCAATTTTTCCTCCACTTCTCTTATTTGGTTTTCAAAATCCTTCTTAAGCTCCTCTTATGGCTTGCAAACAGCTTATTCTTCTCTTGGATGCTTCTGTTGCAGGAGTTCTGACTTGGCTGTATTCCTCCTTTTCCATGCCCTGATCTTTTTTGTCCCCAAAAAGGGAATCCAAAGTTGGTCTGCTGTGCTTGCCTTGCTTCTCCACTTGCTCATGTTGCCACTCAATTCCTTGACTTTTGAGCTTTTTGACACAATAGAACTCTGCTTCCAGACAGAGGAGCTTTGTCCCAATCGCTGGGATTTTCACAGCTGCTGGAGCTATTAGTTGGGTGCCCTCTCTGAAGCCTCCACAGGCTCTGGCACCTGGTCACACACCCCAGGACCTCTACCCCGGACAGTGATCCAGATCCAAGCAGGTTAAAGCAAGAGGGATTTACCCCTTAGACTGGTTGTTTGTTATGCCTATGATCTGCTGGCCAGGAGCTCTGAAGCTGCCATGTGGTAGTGGTTGCATGGCAGCAGCGCCTCTGCTGCCTCTCACCTTCTCGCCCTTGGAGCAGAAGCCAGACCGCACTCTCAGTCCCTGTTCCCAGAAAGTCCACACTGATCTTTTACTTTGCCTTTGGCATTCATGGGTTGATAATTCTGGAAACCACCACTGCTGCTGGTGATCCACTGTCTGGAAGTCCGCTCTAGTCTCTGCTAGACGGGGTTTCCCTGAGGCTAAAACCTGCAGACTCATGCGGGGCTGGGCTCTGTTCCTAGCGCCCTGTGATGGACCCTTCCTGCTGGCCTGCCAGGCTGCCTTCAGCAGGAGATTTGTTTCTCTCTGTCGCTTTGTGGGTTCTGTAGCTTTAAAGTTTGTTTAGAGTCATATTTTATAGGTACTTGAGGTAGTTATGGGGGGAGCTCACAGTTTTCCTGCTTCTATGCCACCATCTTGGCCCTGCTCCCTTTTTTTATTCCATATTAACATGTTAAATTTAAAAGTAGATGTCTTCAAAAGTAAGCATCACACCAATCTATAGAAATGCCCTATTTTCTAAAAGTTATGATAGTGTAGGTTCATAATTACACTTTGCTTTCTGAAAGTGTGTTGCAAGTCTTAAAGGAAACTAACTACCCTTGTTAGCAACTTATTCAGGAACAGGCTAAGGTTTAGATGATGGAGTGGAACTCACTTGATTGTGCCAGAGAATCAAGCAGTAAATTATATTTGTTTAACATATATGTTCAAGGCATTGTGCTAGATGCTGTGGGAGTTAACGGAAGACATACTTGCCATAGAACCTGCCTTCTGTAGCTTACACGTCAATGAGAAAAGATGCAACATTGCTAGTTCAAGAGAAAGGTTGATAAGCTAAGAGCCATGATGCCTCATGGCAGAATATGATTAGTCACAGAGTGATGTGTGCAGTAAATGTTGTGAAATTTGAGGAAGGTGAGCTTCTTTAGCATCAGTGGCTCGGTATACTTTCATGGTAGATGTCTGTGATGAGTTGGACTCCAAAGATATAATAATGATAATGGGGAGAAAAGAAAATTTTAAAGATGGAGATTATTTATTTATTTAGAGCAGTTGGGGTTAAGTAACTTGCTCAAGGTTAGTTTTGTGTGGGTGCTAAGTATCTGAGGAAGGAACCGATCCTGGGTCTCCCGACTCCGGGGCTGGCGCTCTTACTGTGCCACCTGCCTCCCCAAAGATGGAGATTATTAAGGAGGGTAAAAAGTATGTTGAGATGTAAGGAGCAGATATTACTTAGAAGTGTGTTGTACCTTGTGACAAAGTATCTTGTACTTTGGGTCCCTAATCTCATTAGTGTTGGGTATGCCTTCCAACCGAGAAGATCATAACTCCACCACCCCGAAAATTTTTGCTCATGTCTTTGTTTGATGCAATTCATATTTGGTGTAGGGGCCTTTTGGCTCTTTTAATATTTAGAGGTTATAGTATAGCACCTGGAGTGTTTCTCTGTTTTCTCTCGTTTTTGGTTAGATGCGATAGCATGTTTATACTCATCTTTCCATCATGCTTGGGATCATAATGCAATTTTAATCTGAGAATGTGATTTTCTTTTCATCATTCATAGTCATATAGTATCACTGGAAAATATTACTGAAAAGATTTTTTTTTTAAAGCAATCAGGATTAAGTAACTTGGTCAAGGTTACACGGCCAGTTATTTCTGGGTGTGGTGCTGAGTATCTGAGCCCAGATTGGATCCAGGTCATCCCGACACTGGAGCCAATGCTCTTACTCTCTGAGCCACCTGGCCGCCCCTAAGATATTTGTTTTATGCATGAAACACCTTCATGTTGTTGAAAGCACTGTGCAGTTTTCCGCATTTAGTCTAGCCTGGTCTCCAGTTCTAGATTGAGCTTGTTATCAGTTGTCAGTGCCTCCAAAATTAACTGAGCTCATCCAACTTCAAGATGTAATTTGGTCATGTGGAGTTTTTCATCTAATTTTTTTATACGAATGACAGGCCGATTTCCCTGGAAAGATTTGGGATTTGTTAGAAGAGTACCTGTAGCGTTTCAGGGCTTGATGTATTTGATGTGTTATTTAAGAACACTTGGAGAACTTTGCCATTGATAGAAAATCCTGGTTGTACTCTTAATAAGTTGCAGTAATCCAAAATGTTACCTCATTTTAATGTAAAACAACAATTTGAAGACCACATGATAAATTTAGAATATTTTCTGTGAAAGTTTGTCTGCCTGTTCCTTTCTGTTTTTTCATAAAGGAGAATCTCATTGTATACATAGACCATTGTCAGGTGTTTTTTTTTACCTTTTGGAGGGCAATTGGAGTTAAGTAACTTGCCCAAGGTTACATGGCGAGTTTTGTTTTGTGTGGGTGTTAAGTGTCTGAGGCCGGAACCAAACTCGGGTCTTCCCAACTCTGGGGCATGTGCTCTTATGCACTGCGCCACCTAGCCGCCCCCACCATTGTCAGTTTTATGGTGGTAAGGAAGGAATCACATAAGTTTATAGTGAATGTCTTTTCAGTTACCTTTTTTTGGGGGGGTAAAATTTGCTGTGTTCTTCTCCAATCCAGGTAGCTCTCTCTGCTTCTGGCAGTTCCAAAATTGAGTGGATTAGCTCTCATAGGAACTGGGAGCATACTTTTTGGAGGTGTGATCTAGAGGGTGCTATTCCAGGTGGGGATCATTAAGATAGTGCCAGGAAAGTTGGACAAATGACTGATGGGATATAAACACTTGGGATGGGATGTGGATGGGATGTAAAATAAGGAACTTAGAAGAATTGTGCTAAAGGATATTATCACTGAAAGGCAGGATCAGAAAAGAAGATGGTCATATTGTCAGAGAAAGGGATAGCTGCTGGATTGCTTAACAGTTTAGTTCTTTCTTTTTTCCTTCTTTCCTTTCTTTTGTAAATGTAGAGTCATACAAAACATATTGTTATATTAATCCTGTTGTGAAAGAAACCCAGACCAAAAAAAAATCATGAAAAAAGTTTTAAAAAGAAAATGTGCTTTGATCCACATTCAGATTCCATCAGTTCTTTTCTCTGGAGGCGGTTAATATTTTTTGTTTTTAAGTCTTTCAGACTTGTCTTGGATCATTTTATTTCTGAGAATAACTAAGTCATTCACAATTTATCATTGTACATGTTGCTGTTACTATGTACAATGTTCTCCTGGTTCACTTTGCATCAGTTCATTGAAGTCTTTCTAGGTTTTTCTGAAAGCATCCTTCTTGTCATTTCTTATAGCACACTAGCCTTCCATCACAATCATATACCACAACTTATTCAGCCATTTTCCAATTGATTGCCCAGCAGTTTCAGTGACACTTTTGTAATGTCTGGGGACATTATGGAAGGCCACCTGCACCTTTTTGTTTCCTTGTGGCAGATGTAGGGGAAGGCCCAGACAAGAGGTATAAACATGAGTCTATGTCGTTGGAGAGAATACCCACTGCAGTGTCATCTCAGGGTCACTTGAGGATTGGAGTAATTTTTAAACAAATGTTTTTTGATGCTTTTTTCTTCCTTATATCATCACTTCTGAGGTAAGTGCCCTTTCCTTTATAGATCCCTTCCTGGTAATAAAGAAAAGTGGCTAAGTAAGACACACATCCCTGGTGTGTGTGACAGGCAGTTCATAGCTATGGTTGCCGTTGTCTGTGGGCTGAGAACTGGACAGTGTCCTCCGCTTTCTGTCTTCTGAAGGCGAGATGATGGCGGTGCAGATTTTTCAGCGTGGTTTTCCTTATCTTCTCCTGCTATTGTTTGGGGTCTTTTTTTCTTCAGGTTTATTTTTCCATTCACTTTCTCGTCTTTGTGTGGGGAGCTGCCTTGGGATCTCTCACCATTTTCTTTGGTGGTATTTTGTAAATGAGTGTGCACTTCATTCTGGTGATACGCTATATGGCTAAGGGATCAAGTTTGGTAGTGGAGGTAGTTTGGGGATTCTTTGGATCCTGTTAGGACTGCTTTGTGTTGGCTAAACTTCTCTAAGAAATTGCTGAAACGTTGTGGTTACAAAACTGCAAGAGACATTAGAGGTATCTGGTCTAACCTTATTCTATGGACGTGCAAGCAGACCCAGAGAGGTTAGGGGACTAGCTTGAAGCCACATAGGTGATAATTAGAACTTCCCATTTTAAAATTCAGTTTCTCTGACCCTCAATCTAGTGCTTTTCTCTCTGTAGCATACTGTCTCTATAGTCACTGTCTTTACTTTTTTCCCATCTGTGTAATTGACAGTATAGTATATTTTATTGCTTCCTTGTTCATACTATTTCTTCCTGATACAACCCGAGTTTTAGAAGATTTGACAACAATATAGCCTTATTTCTTTTTCTGTCTGTATAACTAATATTCTGAATATATCTTTACATAGCTTGATTTTGTACATTAAACTGAAACACAAATATTATCTACTGGAACACATTTGGTTCTTGAAAATATTTGACTATTAAATTAACTATTAAATTATTAACTATTAAATACTGACTTTTCTTGCAGGTTGGTCAAGAATTTAGCCCCACTGCCTCTGTCTTGGTTTATATGTAAAGTAGAAAGAGAGAGTATCTTTCCTTTATGGAAGAAATATTGAAAGAATAAAGGAAATCATTAAAAAAAAATCCCAAAACATGTATACCTAATTTATTTTCTGTCCTCCCTCACTTCCAAAGAAGTATTCAGTTTAGTACATAATACAATACTTTGCTGTGAATTAGTAAAGGTCGTACTGATTTTTATGTTGTGCTTAAGGTACCACTCAATATCTCTGTAAATCCACATATCTGTTTTTTTAATAGGAAGTTGAAGCTATCAATCTAGAACTAGAAGAACTCAAGAGAGAGCAGGGTAGCTACAAACAACAATTTGAGGCTGTAAATGAAGCCATCAAATCATATGAAGAACAAATTGGTGTCATGGAGTCCGAGGTGGCTAAGAATAAGGTACGTTTGATTCATTCAGCAGTCAGCTTTCACTCTGCAGTGCATTTGGCCAGTTGTGGGGAGAGATAAAACAGTGACTAATACAAGGTACCCACCCTTAAGGATTTTATAATCTAGCAGGGAAGCGTGATAAAATACACATACAGATAAATATAACCTGTAACATATTAGAAGCACAAATGCTCAGAGTTCAGGTGAATGAGATAGCGTTAGAGAAGAAGGAGCATTTGAAGAAGGGGTGGGGAAAGTACCCAATACATAGGGATAGGTGTTAGCAAAGACTACAGAGTGTGGAAGATCAGATCCAGTTTGGGGAATGGGAATTAATTTGGGTTGACTGGAGAGTATAAAGTATATTAATGATTACATTGGAGAAGTCGTAAAAGCTAATAATAGTGTAATAGTTGTTTATTGTGACGTAGGCAGTGACATGGGAATGGCTAAAATTAGCTTAGATGTGATTATCAATTACTGTCTTATGGCTAATTTAAATTTCTTCCCTGTCACTCTTTGATGAGAATTTTAGAGAAATTATAGGTTATTGATCAGGAAAGATTTTTAACATATTGGTCCTAAATACTAATCTATTATTTCTTGGCTAACTTTACTAGACAAATAAGTAAATCCAGGTAAACAGTGAAGGAATGAGTTTTTGTTCTTAAAAGTTAAATAAGTTTAAGTATTTGTACCATTTGCTTAATATTCTCCACCATCCACAGATAATTAAAAAATGAATATGTTCTTTTTTTAAATTATTTGAGACAGAGTTCATATGTTACCCTAAAACCCTGTGAAAAAATTTAAGACCTACTTTGGAGAAGTTTTATGCAGAAGAAAAAGAAATACCTTCAAACAGGTTTATTCAGTGGGCTAATATCAAAGATTAAAGATGGTATGTCAGTTTGGTCTCATTATCATTTGCTTTGAGGAGGTTTTTTCCCTGTTTAAATTATGAACAAATGAAAAGTGTCTGGATCTAAGGAAGAAATTTCTTCTAGATAAGATCTGAATATGAGTTTAATTGTGTAAAAAAAAATAGTAAGATGCTAGGAATATATGTTCACTTCTGGAAGGAATTCTTGCAGTGATAGTTTTGTTTCCTGGACATCTTCATTGTTTTTTTTTTAAAGCTGGGTTAAAAAAGTCAACAGTTTGTTTTAGCAGATGTTGTCTAACAGGAATCAGTGAAGAAAGCCCAAGCAGAGCTGACCAAGCAAAAAGAAGTGATTTCAACCCAAGATAATGTAATTAAAGCTAAGTATGCAGAAGTGGTGAAACACAAAGAGCAAAATAATAATTCTCAACTTAAAATTAAAGAGTTAGATCACAACATCAGCAAACTTAAGCAGGAGGCTGAAGATGCGGCCTCAAAGGTATGTTTATATTTCTGTTTACCTTTTGATAGTTGCATGCTTTACTGTGCCTAAAGCTCTTCTCCTTAGTCTGCATTGAAGTTTAGTTCAGTTGCACGTTTTACTCAGGGTAATATTGGTTAACTGAGCTATAAATCTTTCCTCAACTGCTTGAGTAATTTATATAAAATATATTGTTAAATTATTTTTTCCAGTTAGGGTACTGATAAACATGTTTTTGTTATAAGTATAACCAATTGGTTTAAAATTGATAATTTTAATTTTTAAGTTAACAGAAACACTTAATTGGGAAATATTGGTCAGTAGTCTTGTGCTGATCAGTAGTATATCTTAAAATGAATATCTTATACCTTGTATGTATTAAGTATTTAAATATTTTTTGATTTTGTTAAAGATTTGTGTGTAACCACATATATCTACATAAGAAGATAATTAAATTAAGGAATCAGTTTGGTGTACGAGGTAGAGAACTGGCCTTGGAACCAGGAAGACCTGGGTTCAGGTGTTACCTCTGACACATCCTGTCTGTGTGATCCTGGACAGGTCACTTAAACTCTTTGTGTCATATCACTAAGACTTTTAAGTAAAAGAGAAGATACCTCCTTGCCTTGATGGAGGAAGTTTTCTCATTTGGGAGTTCCTTATATCAGTGAAAATTCAGGTTTGGTCCTTATCTCTAAATAAGAGTAGAGAAAAAAAAGGCACAGGTCCACATACACCTGTCTTCTCTTCCTGGATGTGTTCCTTTGGCATATATTCAACCTGAAAGGAGACCTTAGAAATTTTTCCAAGTACCTGTTAAAAAAACAGATGAAGAAATGAAAATGTACAACATTTAAGTGATTTGCCAAAGGTAAACAGTAGTCTTCTGAAACTTTTCAGGCCATTTTCTTTTCATCTCCTGTAAATTTGTCTACCCCACCAAGGAAAATCATAGTTGATTATGCTGTTGATGATATATTTTTTTTACTTTTTTGGAGCGGGGAAGATAGGGCAGTGGAGGTTAAGTGACTTGCCCAAGGTCATGTGGCTAGTTTTTGTGTTGTGTCGGGTCCTCCTCATTCCAGGGCTCTATTCACTGCGCCACCTAGCCACCCCTGTAGATGATATTTTAAAAAAATTAATCATTGTGTAGCATTTCCATAGGCTCTGACTTATTCCAAAAAGCAATCTGCCAGGACTCTCAGTCTGCTAAAAGAAGTCTTACTAATGCATAACTTGCTGTGATATGTGAAATTGCTTTCCAGAATAAATCTAGATCACTATCTTCCACAATCTTGTTTATTAGATAACTTTATATTATAAAATATATTTTATTGATATCTTTAATTTTTAAAATTATCCACATTCACCAGTTTGGCCCTCCCCTAACAGCCAACCTTTATAATAAAAAATAGCAAAAAGTCAGTTCAGCAAAACTAACCAATATATGAAAAAAAGTTTGTCTTGTGTAGTGTTCTATACTTATTATTCCCCACTTCTGCGAAGAAGGGAGGAGGTGCCACTTCATCATCTCTCTGGGGGCCAGGTTATCAGTTGTTTTGTTGTTGCCCTTTGATATAATCATTGTATATATTCTTTTCCTGGTTCTGTTGACTTCACCTTGCCTTACTTTATATGTCTTTTCATACTTAATCATATTAATTGTTTTTTATGTCAGTAATATTCCATGATATTCATGCACCCCAGTTTGTAGCCATTTCCCAGTCAATGGACCTCTACTTTTCCCCTCCCTCTCAGTTTTTCATAATAATAAAAAAATCTTGATACAAATAATTTTTTCTACGTGGGATAGAATCTTTGGTTCAAAGGGCACAATAATTTCATTTGCTTAAATTACTCCATAATAAAGAGTCCCTTAATATCTAAGGTATCAGTTGCTATTTATAGATCATTTTATAGTAATTCTTTGCTTCTTGTGTATCTCCAGGTATCCAAAATGATGAAAAATTATGAATGGATAAAGTCAGAGAAACACCTCTTTGGCCAGCCTGATAGCGCTTATGATTTTAAAACGAATAATCCAAAGGAAGCAGGTCAGAGGCTACAAAAATTAGAAGAGAAGAAGGAGAAACTGGGAAGAAATGTCAATATGAGAGCTATGAATATGCTGACAGAGGCTGAAGAGCGGGTAAATATGTTTGATGTTAACATTTAGTCACTGGAACAAGGAAAGCTGCCTGTGACCTAAGGAGTGGCATGTGGCCTTGGAGTGAGTGGAACGCTTGACACCTGTAACTCATTCTTTTTTTCTCTATATCTTTTTTTTCCCTTCCATGCTTTCTTTTTATTTTACTCTGCCATTTTCTGGACAATTTCCTCTTCTCTCTTATTTACATTTTAGGCCTGCATGGTTTAATCCAGATGATGGCACTTAATTGTGTAGGCTGTTGATTTTTGCCTCGGGCTAGATAACTTCTCCTGTTTATGCTATGCTTATGGTTGTTTACCTTTGTTTCACTTAATGTAAAAGAAATTTGTAGATTGTCAAATTATAGCAACTCATATATTTTCCATCTTTTTCCTAGTGAAATAAGATTAACATAATAAGTATTTCATTTTATTTTTTTGTTTTAAATTTTATCCTGAATTCCAGTGAGTTTGAAACATGTCTAGCAATTTTTCAGAACCCACAGCTATTCCAGCTATGGGAAGTATAGCTAATGAAGTGAACATGAAATTTTTAACATTAAAAAATTAGGTATCACTGAAACTTGATGCAGTTGAAGAGGGAGTATTATTCAGAAGAGAAAACTGGAAAAGAAGTGGAGGAAAAATACCATGATACAAAAAAGAATGTCTGAATCTGAGAGTAGAAGCAGGGGAAAAAACATTTAAATTAAGCTAAAAGGGAAAACAAAACACTTATGTGTGTGTGTGTGTGTGTGTGTGTGTGTATATAAAAAGGAAACAAGACATGTTGTATGTATGTATGTATAGAGGGAGTGCATGTGCACAGACGTCCTATTCAGATGTCTAACATGAGTGATGCTTTTCCATGTTGATTATAAAGTTGGCCTCAGCAATCTTGAAAAATCTTCTTGGACTCTTACAAAGTCTTGCAATTACTTAGCTTTCTGGGGTTAGCCTTTGTTGTTGTGCTTGTGTAGCTTGTGTGTTATATGACTATCAAATAATAAGGACAATGTTAGTCTTTTCTTGATAGGATGTCACATTTCATTGCTAGCCTTGTTTTGGTTTTTGCAATAAGACTTTGGGAAAGTTAGCATGTTTGGGAAAGGAAATAGCTTCCAGTAAATAATTAAAACTTCAAGCACTTGCAGGAGAGTGAGGGGAAGCCTTAATGATTTTTTGAGGCATGTGTAAATATAGTAAGATGCCAGTGCTTAATATATCATGGTGCTACTAAAACATACTGACTGGAATTTGCCAATTGCTTTTACCCCTATTAGTATAATGACTTGATGAAGAAGAAAAGAATTGTAGAAAATGACAAATCCAAAATTCTTGCAACCATTGAAGACCTCGACCAGAAGAAAAACCAGGCCCTAAAAATTGCGTGGCAAAAGGTATTTTAAAAGATTCTGCTTATGTTATGTAGATGTGAAAAGGGTATAGAATATTGTCATGTGCCCATGCTGATGGGATGCTTGTTTTTGGTTTTGTTTTTGTTATTTTTGGAGGGGAAGGCAGGGTAATTGGGGTTAAGTGACTTGCCCAAGGTCACACAGCTAGTAAGTATTAAGTGTCAGAGGCTGGATTTGAACTCAGGTCCTCCTGACTCCAGGGCCTGTGCTCTATTCACTGTGCCACCCAGCCGCCCCTGCTGATGGGGTGTTAAAGGGCTCAGTGACAGGAATAATTCGAGACTACACGATGGCAGTCTCAGATTGTCTGATACGTGTCTGTCTCTTTGGATTCAGACAGGTGGTGATGTAGCCCTCTACTCTTGTCTCCTGTAGTCTGTTCTTGAATTCTATCCAGGTTATGTAATTGTTACCCCACTTTTGGTTGGCTAGCTCTCTATTTTTTGCTTCTTCTATTAGCTCTATTATCCACATGCTCCTCCCATGTTGGAATGGGAATGGGAATGTGAAGATCTTCCCTGCCCCTAATAGACCTAGGGGGGAGTCTGAAGACCTCCCCTGCTTTGAAAATATACTCTGCCCCTAATAGGCTGAATGTAATCTCACGGAGCCTGTGGTGGGAGGAGTTTGCTGAAGGGAAGCAGAGCCCACAGGAAGCTGGGAGCCAGGGCCAGAGAGACTCTGGGAGAGAGAGGTGCTCAGGCAAGGAGAGAGGTTTGTGAGTAAATATTGATCTTGCATTGGTTTGTGAGAAGGCCGAAGGATGCTGTGGCTCTCAGTGTTATTATGGCTTCTGAATATCTTTGGTACTATGATGGAATCAGCTTATTGGTTTTGGGATTCAGTTTTCTGGTTTCTAAATAAGTGTTTCTGTCCTCTACCTGGAGAGTCTGTTATATTTTGCAGTCAAATGTCATGTGATATTTATAGTCATGTTCTTTATCATGATTGTGGGTGCTGTAAATATTGTATTGGCACTACACACATCTTCCTCACAGCTAGAAACGTGTAACCAAAATCGCATAGAAGTGATAAGAAGTTGCCCAACTCTTTAGGACTAAGAGGTGTTTTAGACTTCTTTTGTAATGTTTGTGCAAGTCAACTGAACTGAATTCTGTGACTGTGTGGAGGGAATGGGATTCTGGGGAGGGAAGGGAAAGTGAAGGGAGATATATTGGAAGGGGCAAATTTGGAGATGGAGGAAAGCTTCAAGGAGATCTGCTATGATTTCATAGATAGTAGCCCAGAACAATTGTGAATGGGAAGGCAGCGTTGTTTGGTGAGTAAGGTGGTACTGTAGAAAGAATGTTGCCCTAGAAATAAGAAGGTCCAGCTATTAAATGGCAGTGTGATCTTAGGAAAATCATTTCACCTTCCATGGCCCTCATTTTGTCACTGTTAAATGAAGAGTTTGGACCAGGTGTTTTTAAAGATCCCTTGACTTTTTTAATCCTGTCATCTTCTTGAGAGGCACTGTGGCATAGTGGATAAAGAACTGTCTTTGGAATCAGGAAGTCTTGGGTTCAAGTAACTTCTCTGACATATACTAGCTTTGTGATGCTGGGCACAGATTTTAACCTCTGAGTACCCCAGAGGACTCTCTGAGGCTGTAAGTGACAGAAGAATCAAGGGGTTAAGGGTTTCAAGAAAAGAAAGTGTGGAATTTAAATGGTTAAGCTTAAGGTTGAGATCAGTGTAGAAGAAAGTGAATTCAAATCAGAAGTAATGGATTGAGAGAGTACTGAAGGGTAGATAGGTTTAGGAGAAACAAGGGAGAGATGGAATGATAAGTTATTTTTACACTGAAGGATGTCAAGAAATTTTGATCGTGGAATGGAAAGGAACACAGCATGTTGAGGTTCAGAGTGTGACCATCCCTGTGTTTGACTGAGCTAGAGTGGAGGAATAGGTTAGAGGTTTTAATAAGAAGGTCAAGAAAAACTAAGCAATTGAGGTTATGTCATTTGAAGGAGCATCAGCATGAATATTGAAGTGCTTTAGTATAACGGCAGGATTTGGGAAGGAGGGAAGGACGAGGGTACAAGGTACTAAACTCGAGAAAGGGGGAGAACGTCCTGGAGGACTGAGAGATAGTATTTTCCATGATCTGTACTGGGTGATAAATCAATTTAAATAAATCAATTTTGAGTCAAATTTACAGGAGGAGAGGTTGTAGAACAATAATAGTAAAGAAAGTATGGAAATGGCATTGGAGAGCGAGGAATATTCTGACTCCTCCGCCTGAACCACTGTGAGAAGGATCAAGAATGCTCATGTGAAACGTCATGTCTCTGAATGCAAACAGATGGAAAGAGTGTAAGAGGGCAGAGGTCCAAAGTGAAGGGAAGTTTGTTAGTTATCAGAGGGAATTCTAGAAGGCACAGTGAACAGAATTGGAGTGGGCACAGAAGGGACAAAGTTGAGGAGTGGGGGAATGAGAGAATAGGGATTTGAGGGTAGTCAGTGATTGTAAGATAGGGAGAATAACTGGTGGTGGGAGTTGGGTAGCTATAGGAGTAGCAGTGGGTGTCACGTGATCATGCAGTGTCAGAGCAAAGGAGGAACATGTATGTGAGACGTTTTGGAGGCATGTTCTGAGCTTGGCAACTGAATGTTGGGGGAAGGAGAAAGTGTTAAGAATGACTGCTGTTTCAAGCCTGAGTTACTGGAAGGTTGGTGGTGGTACCAGTTTTAGAAATGGAAGTTGAGAGGAAAATGGGAAAAATGGTGATGGTTTCATTTTTGGACATGTTAAATTTGAGGTGATGATGGGACATCTATGTGGAGATGTCCTGATAGCAGCTGGAGATATGGGACTAGAAATAAGGGGAGACATTGGGGATTAGATAATAAAATCATTGATATAGAGATGATAATTGAACTCCTGGAAACATGTGAGCTTGTCAAGGAAAATGCCATGTAGATAATCTTCTATGTGACTACCTGCGTCTATGTTTACCTAATATCTGTCTTTTGTGAAGTGAAATGAAGACCATTAGTGAACAAGGACATCTTTCCCCAAGCAAATATGGATTAATTTTCTCCATAACATCTGAAGCTACTAGGAAGGATTTAAATTCTACTAGGTAGAGTACAGCTGCTGAATCTCATTCTGTAGGATTTTTAGTAACCTTTTGGTAAACAGTTTACTGTTCTTATATCAAGGTGAACAAGGACTTTGGTTCCATTTTCTCCACTCTCCTGCCGGGTGCTAATGCTATGCTTGCACCACCAGAGGGACAAACTGTTTTGGATGGCCTGGAGTTTAAGGTTGCTTTGGGAAATACCTGGAAAGAAAATCTAACTGAACTTAGTGGAGGACAGAGGTAAGAGTCTTTTTTCTTCTTTTGTAATTTTTTTTTCATCTTCAATTTAACATTCAAATACAGAAAAGCAATATGGAATGAAGCCTCAATTAAAACTATAAAATCTGAACTATTTACATTTTGATTTAAAAAAAAAGAAGAAAAGAATTGAAAGAAAAAAATAATTAAAAAAATAAGTAGTATATTAACTATATTTACTTCCAAATTCTTTTCTGTGTGCTTTATATATTGACATATCAAAATATACCCAGCCAGTGTTTTATAGTAATGTTTTCCTTATTTTCTTCTTTAAAATTTTTTTTTATCACATCATAGCTTTACATCCGAATGTCATTTTACTTGTCTTTGAATATTCTCCCTATGGATGTGTTAGATATTATTTTAAATTTTTGTAAGTTATATTTAAAATTCCTATATAGCTTTCTTAAGTTTGGAATATAAATTAAGGTTCTTAGTTTAAAATATTTAATGTATTTAATAAAAAATAAGAGCAGTGATTGAATTACTGCTTATTTTGTATTGGCATATGTTTCCAGACAGTGATATCTCAGCCATGTGAGACACAGTAATAGCTGGGCAGAAGTTCACGATCTAAAGGGAAGAGGCAGGGAGCCAGAGACAATTAGTGGCACCTATTCTAACTTTAAACTCTCAGAAAAAGGATATATTGTTGGACCAAAACAAAATCTCAGAAATGGGGTTTTACAGCCCAGAGCACAAGCAATTTGCAGGAAGTAATACATGTTTGAAAGATGGCTCCAATTTTTCCTGTCATCATCAGGAACTGTTGCTAGCTGAGAGACTTAGGGTCATCACTCATTCAGTTTTCTTTTCTAACCACCCTGTTCTTTTTGGTTTTTTGGTTTTTTTTAGAGGGGGGAGGTAAGGCAATTGGGGTTAAGTAACTTGCCCAAGGTCACACAGCTAGTACGTGTCAAGTGTCTGAGGCCAAATTTGAACTCTACTTCTCCTGACTCCAGGGCTGGTGCCCTGTTCACTGCGCCACCTAGCTGCCCCTAACCACCCTGTTCTTTCCCCAGATACTGTTAGACCTTAGCATCTTGATTGCCAGCCCTAATTTATGGAATGAATGAAATTTTTCTCAAGGCTTAAAAACCTTAAAAAATAAGAATTTTAAGGGACAAGTAAAAATTCCAGGACTTTATTCCTTTGCATAGAAATCAAGGCTCACTGATAGCTATTGATGGGAAAAATGAAATTTTAGTTCATATAACTTTCTTTGAAAATGAACAATTTGTGTAAACAAAAGACAAGCAGAAAACAAGAATTTTATAATCGTTAAACTTTGAAATCTGATATTACAAGAGATCTTGTTACTACCACTTTCTACCTTTATCATTTTATATAATGACTCACCTCCAGCCAACTCTTGTGTTTATGTGAGTACTTGGAGAAAGGCACTTTTTTTGTATTTGAGTAATTTAAAAGAAATGTGATTCCACTATTTCTCTCCTCCTTTTAAAAATAGGTCTTTGGTTGCTTTATCTTTAATATTATCCATGCTTCTCTTCAAACCTGCTCCAATTTATATCCTGGACGAGGTTGATGCGGCCCTTGACCTTTCTCACACCCAGAATATTGGACAAATGCTTCGTACTCACTTCACACATTCCCAGGTGAGACACTGAAATCTACTAAATCTTGAGTAATAAATCTGTGGAGTTTTCCTTCCTTCCTTGTTCCCTCCCTCCTTTTCTCTCTCTTTCTGTCTGCAAAAAGTCAGTATTAGACTGTAATAAATCTGATCTTCTTAGACACATATTCAAAAATGTTTCAAATGTCTCTTTTCTTTTCAGTTTGTTGTTGTGTCCCTGAAGGATGGCATGTTCAATAATGCAAATGTTCTATTCAAGACCAAATTTGTGGACGGAGTTTCTACAGTGTCCAGATTTACTCAGTGTCAAAATGGAAAGAACATGTCTTCACAGCAGAAAGGGGATAAGATAAAATCTAAAAGCAGACCTAAGTGATCCATTCATTACTTTATTCTGTCTTTCCAGTCTTCATGTTAATACCTTGGAACTTAAAGTTGAGTGTCCTCTCTCAAGTATACTTTTGCTTGTGTGGAACCAGGGAAACTCACGTCCATTTCTTGTTTATACTTTCCTTATTTTTATGATTCTTCTTTAAACATTTAAAAAAGTAGAGTGTTCCTAGAATCCATCTGTGGTGCTTTTGTATTATAAATAGAACTAAATAACTTAAATGTCTTTTTAAATAACTTTTCTGCTTCTGACATGTTTGTCTGTTAAATGAACATGGCACGTCTGCTAGTTGAAAAGGCCAATAACTTGTTTTTATTCTAATCACTTGAGTTTTGTCCTTTGAAAAAGAAAATGTAAATGTATTTTTATGTTTTGATATCATGTGTACCTTTGGGAATACTTTCTTAGTCAGGATTTTCTCTTTTAGGGATACAAGATATGATGAGTGTATAGATGCTAAATTCAGGAGCAGACCAGAATCACGAATAAAGAGAAAACATAGTGATAGGGGGAAAAGCTGCTAATGTATGTACTGCTGCAAAATAAGTTTTATAAACAAGAAGAAAAGTAGAACAGATTTTTGAAGATTGTAAGCAAAACCTTTTTTATTGTATAGCTATTGTCACTTTTAATGTTTTTTTACCTTGTTAATAAACCAGATATGGAAATATGGTTTTCTTAGAATTGAAGTGTGAAAAAAGAGAATTTTGCATCGTTCTTGACCTATAGGAGGCAGTCTTACTCTGATTTTCTTACCAATATTTATTTTTGTAAAAGAAGAAAGAACTGATATTTACTTTTGGCCTCTTGTAATTTTTAATAATCTTAAGATTTCTTGGTTACCAATTTTATCATAAACTTGAACAAAATATTAAGATTTAAAAAATCGTCAGGAAGGAAGATATCTAACAAACAACAGCTTTTCTTTTAAATGGGAACTTCTTTTAGTACATTTAATAGCTTGCCATTCTATCCAGAAATCTTAGGGCAGAATCAAAGGTGAAGGAAGTGGGAAAGGAAGTACACAGCACTTAGCGGAGGAAAATGAGTGTAGTTGGAGTTAGTTTAAGAATTGGAATTAACCCTAAAGTCACCTTTTATTATGAAGCTTCTTGCTCTGTTCTTTCTTGGGGGGAAGATAGAGTTAGAGTTCTTACCTTATAGGCAGTACTGCAGGGAACTCTAATAGGTTCACTGCCTGATCAATTTGTTAACCTGATTATTATTCATCTTTTTCATTTGTTCAGGCAGGTGACATTAGAAAATAATGGATAGAAGTAGCTGTAGGAAAAGGATCCTGAGTCTACCCTGTTCAAATGCCTGAGAAGATTAGGGGAAAGCATAAATGAAAAGAGTGAGTAGTGTGTCCAAGAAAAAAAAGGTTCTAAGGCCAGAGCCAAGATGGCAGAGTAAAAGCAGGGACTCCCTTGAGCTCTCCCGTAAACCCCTCCAAATACCTGTAAAAAATGACACTAAACAAATTCTAGAGCTGCAGAGTGAAATGACAGAGTGAAACACATCTGCAGCCCAAAACAACCTGGAAGGTCAACAGGAAGGGTCTGTCATTGGACTGGGAAGGGAGCACAGTCCAGCGTGGGCTGAGCTGGTACAGACGGGTCAGCCTCAGGACTGAATTGCTGGCAGCTGTAGTGGTTTCTAGATTTCTCAACTCACAAATGCTGAGGACAGCATGGAAGGTCAGTGGGGCCACTCAGTGGGACCTGGGTGGAAGAGGAGTGCCATCTGGTGGTGGAGGTGGTGATGGGTGGTGGTGGCGGCAGCAGCAGCAGCAGCGGCTTCTTCCAGAGCTCTGGACCCACAGATTGGGGAGATCCAGTGGCTGATACAAAGCCCCTGAAGCCTGGGACGGTACACTCATTCCCACCCCCACCAGCACCGGAAGCAGAGTTAGAAAGTCAAGTATTTGGCTGGGAAGATGAGCAAACAGCATAAAAAAGTCAGACTAGAATCTTACGTTGGTGACAAAAAAGATCAAAACATACAACCAGAAGAAAACAAAGTCAAAGCTCCTGTATCTGAAGCCTCCAAGAAAAATGTGAATTGTTCACAGGCCATGGAAGAGCTCAAACAGGATTTTGAAAATCGAGTAAGAGAAGTAGAGGAAAAATTGGGAAGAGAAATGAGAGTGATACAAGAAAAATCATGAAAAAAAAATTAGAGTTGGTTTTGTGATGAGTGACAAAATTTTTAGTTTGTGAAAAGGATATATTAATTTGGGATGAAATTCTTTTAGTCTTTTCTAGAAAATTACTTTTTCACATTATTTTTAGCTTGATTCAGTGTAGTTCAGAGGTTAAAGTTCCCAACTTTTGATCTTAAGTATACAAATCATAATAATCTTTAAAGTGGCTTCATAAATGTAGCTTACTTATGTAATATGAATCTGCATGGCCTGTGAGGAAACAGAACACCTTTATCCTAAAACTAAGTTTATAAGCATCAATTTTCCTGGCCCCACTTCATGGCAGCTATGTACTCAAAGAGAAAACAGCTAGGTTTTTTCCATTTTCTAGTTAGCTTCTCTTTAATTCAGAACACTTATGTGTACAGTTTCTAATTGAAACATCGGTTAGATAGCTCCATGCTGTGTGCTTACCTAATTGGCAGGGTTTTTCATAGGTGGGTAAGGACCCTGGGTTTTAGGTTTGACTTTTCCCTACCTTCTCTAGATTCTTCCCTCTTCCTGCACTTGTATTTTAATTACTACATCCTATCAATTCTACCTCAGAAGTATCTCAAATCCTATCTGTCTTCTTTTCTCATCACCCTAATACAGCCCTCATTCCACAATACAGGGACTATTACAGTAGCCTTTTTTTTCTTTCTTGGAGGGGGGAAGACAGGGCAATTAGTGTTAAGTGACTTGCCCAAGGTCACATGGCTAGTTTTGTATTAAGTGTCTGAGGCCAGATTTGAACTCAGGTCCTCCCGAATCCGGGTCAGTGCTCTATTCACTGTACCACTTAGCTGCCCCTACAGTAGCTTTTAAAATTTAGATTATTTTTAAATTAAAATTTTTTTCAATTAGCAAAAATCTACCCTTTCTCCTTTCTCTTCCCCCTCCCCGCATTGAGAATGAGAGAAAAAACACCTGTTGTAAACATGTATAGTCAAGCAAAACAAATTTCTACATTGACCATGTCTAAAATGTATGTGTGCATGCATTTGGTGGGTGCTATGTATGTATGTCTCTGTGTGTATAATATGTGTACATTACATACATAAACACTTATAAGTTTATATATGTGTGTATATAAATTTATGCACGTATATTACATAATATATATGTTTATGTGTATATCTATATCTGTCTGCTTTAGAAACATGGGACTGCAAACTTCCCTTTGGTCTGATTTCTGCTCTGCTTATCCCTCTGCAGGCTTTAGACTATGTTAGAAGCTGGAACTGAGATTCTGTTCTTCTCTTGGAACTTGAGCCCTACCACTACAGCTTGCTTTTGCTATTTATTACTTCTTGCTAGCTGTATAGCTCAGGACCTGCCACCATCTGTACCCCAGAATGCCACCTGTGGGCATAGGTCCTTTTCTTAGTTTGTGCTGGATCTGTGGTGGAGGCCTGGGTGTTAGATGACAAAGTTGCCAGTTAGCATCTCCCCGTTCCCTGCATGGGTTTCTAGGTTTCTTGGACCCGTATACTCTCCTCCCCCTCCCCCCACCCCCATATTGGTGTGTAATTTTTTCCTGTGTTGGAGTGCTTGATGCACTCCTGAGCAGACCCTGTCCTTAGTGTCCACAGACCTCTCTTGGTTCCATAGGTTGACCTGGGTTGGAAAAATGACACTGAAATTTTTTTTTTTAATTTCCTCATCAGGATTTGGTCTGATACATTTTCTAGATTTGTTCAGTGGAGTTGGGGGGGTGGGGGGTGGGAGGGGAAGACAAAGTGAGAGCTTGCTCTTTCTGCTACTCTGCCATGGTGGTCTCACTTGAAAACTATACCAATAGCTTTTTAGATTGGCTTCCTACTTCTTTCACCCTCCTTCCTATCATCCAACCGAATATGTTGCAAGGTTAATATTTCTTTAGCATAAATCTGTTCCAATTGAAATGCCCTAGTCTGGAATCTGCTTTTATGGCCTTACCTCATACTACTCCCCTTCATGGACTCATTAGTCCAATCAAACCTTCACATTTACTCAATATTGTTCTCCAATTGGAATGCCCTTCCCTGCTGCCACCCTCTTGTAGCTAAAATATCTTTCTTTGTTCTGTCATTCTCTCCCCCCAGGTAAATAATAATCCTTTCCCCAATCAATAGGCATTTATTAAATACTTTTTAAATGCTTATTGCATACTAGGCAGGGGAAGCACTGTCTTAGGTGCTGGGAACTCATGAACTCACAGCATAATTGTGTGTCTCATTCCACTCGTGTGATTGTGCACTCTGAAGGCAGGGGCGTACCATAGCAACTGTATGGTATTCTGCTCACAGTAGATGCCTATTTAAGCTGGAGGGTGGGGACTCTTTCTTGTTTGTGTTTCCAGCAGTTAGCAAGCGATTCATAAATGTTTGCTGATTATCCCCATTTAAAAGAAAAAAAAAAGCATATTGCACCAATTTGGTTAGTCAGCATTTAATTTGTATCATTTTTGGTGATTGAGGTTGCGGTTTTCTCTTAAGTACGTTAACATTTTAGACATCTGAGCATATATAGAGAGCAGTGAGTCTAGGAAGATTTTACATTTAGAAATCGTTACACATTTAGACAATAGCTGGTGTCTTTGAAAAAGAGCTAACATCAAAATGACAGTTTATGATTGTTTCAGAAAACTGGATCAGTGTGTGTTATACTAAATAATTTGAAAGTCAGAAAAAGTAGTTTTTGACTCTAGTGCTGTACTTCTGAGCTTTCTCCTTTCAGATTTGCTTTAATGGTAAAGGTTAAACAAATTACCAGGAAAAGGGAAAAAGGGATAGGAAAAGAACTTTCTTTTTGGAACATTTGTTTTTATGACCCAAATAAACTTTTTACTTTAAAAGCTAGGTCATACGCTAGTATTTGTTATGTTCTTATTATTGGAACCACACCACACAATGCCCAACTGGATCTTTAGTGACTTTTTGTATACCTGTACACATCCTTCAGTTAGTATTTTGTATTTGCTATTATTTGTCATGTGCCATTCTGAAAATAACTTGAATAATTTCACTTACACTGAGTTTACTGGTCACTGATTCCATTGTTATATTATAAGACCCATGCAAAAGGACATGAATGATAATAATATATTAGTATTAGTTTTCAGGTTCAGATCAAAAAATGACATTTTCATTGAGAGAATGTTTACCTTTAGACAGGAGTGTGCTGGTAAATGTTTAACTACCTTTTCAGGGAAAATATGCATAACAGACTTTAGTTTAATCTGCGTTATTGACATTTTCCCCATGACTTTCTTAAGTCTTGATAATTAACAGAACAACCCATCAGACCCTGGTTTATAGTGTTTGCCAATTTCTGAGGTATAAATGGTCACACCAAAAATTTTAACGATTTGTTCTGTGCCAGTTGGTTCCAGCACATCGCTGTCCACAGGCTACTACACAATGGAGGTAGCTTTTGTTCCTAAGGGAAGGAAAGAAAGCACCTTATGAATTATTTTAGGTCTTGACTAGAATCTATGCAACCTGAGAATCAAAAGAAAAATTGTTTAGGTTGGGAGTGGTGGTGGAGGGGTTG
>NW_027185616.1:14275407-14358454 GCF_028583685.1 Petaurus breviceps papuanus
AATCAAAAGAAAAATTGTTTAGGTTGGGAGTGGTGGTGGAGGGGTTGGGTAGGATAACTTGTGAAAGGCTGTCAGTTGGATGATATGTACTTGATCATGGCTTCAGAGGGCAGAACTGGGTCCACGGATAGAGACTAAAGAGGCAGACTGAAGCTTAATTTAAGGGAAAACTTCCAAATAATTAGAGTAATCCAAAAATTGGAATGGACTGACTTGAAATAGTGATTACTCCATCACTCCAGGCAGAAGCTGGATGACCACTTGATTACATAGAAGGTATTCCTCTTCTTGAACAGGTTAGACTAAATGAGTTCTGGAAGTCTAGCTTCTCCAAATTTAAGACTTCAGCATTACGTCTGAACATGCAACTGTGACGTGTCATGCCTGGGTTTGGCCTCTAAGGCTTCCAGACTGATACATGATCACCAGGTGTAACTTGATCACACTATTCAACTCCCTGCTAAGAATATGTGTGAAGTTTTAGAGAAATCTGAATAAGATCAATAAAGTAAACCTTCACTCTGCTATGCAGTTTGGATATATGTGCATACACATAGATTCCAGGTGGAGGTAAGAAAAGACTTCCTAACAATTAGATTGCCTTGGGAATTAATGGATTTCCTCTTAATGAGAAGTAATTCTTTTTCCTTTGGACAAATCTTTATTGAGGATTTTCTAAAATGGAAATTACGTGAACTTTGGTTCCTAAGTATTTTATCACTATTCACTGAAACAATGACTACAATTTTTTCATAAAATGTATTTTTAAAAGTCAAGAGTACCAGGTAGTTTCAGTTCTTGGAAGTAGCTTTATTGTGACCACACAAAGCTTAATTTTTTTTTTTCCCAGAGGAATATTCCCTTTATTTAAATCCTTCAGGCCATGAAGTATATATAAAAAAAGAAATACAATTTTGTGAGCATTGAAAATGATACAGATGTGTGGAGAAGGCCAGCTTTGGGTTACATTCATCAGAACTGCCCAGTCTGGAAGTAGTGACATGTGGCCTTGCCTGTTTTCCAAGCCAAGAGGCACCATTTTGTCTAGCCCATATAACACACAGAAGTTCAGTCTCTGCCATAACTTTCTGCATTGAAGACGTTTGCCACAAAATGGTGAAACCCACACAAAACTGAAATGTTTACAGTACACAAAGTAAAACATACAATATATACTCTAGTTAGTTATCGAAACTAACTAGAAGACAATAAAAATGAATGAAGAGCTAAACCCCATTATAAAGTATCTCATTACTTCACAATTAGCTTTCTAGTGTAGGTCCCATATGAATACAGTATACTGTTCATCTTTCTCATCATAATAAGAAAAACTTGACCTAAGAGTTCATCCCATACTTCAATGAGATATGGAGATCCTACCATGCTATTGCCCATTATAATGACTCCTGAAATAGCTACAGTTCCCATCTGGAGGGAAACAAAGGCAGTCATTTAAGATTTAGAGGAATGCCTGACCTGGATCTAATGAGTTCCCTTGGCTGAGTGATATCAAAGAATCGATCATATAATCTCAGAGTAAGAAAGAACCTCAGAGGTCATTCTGTTCAGCCCATCAATCAACAAAGTATTTATTGAGTATCTATTCTGTGCTCACCATTTTCCTGATTTCTCATCAAGAATTAAAAAAAAAAACTGATTGGGCTGCCGTTGGTGTATGTCCTGAGAGCTCAACTAACTGGCACCAGAAGTTTGGTCTTCTTTCCTCAAGTTTGGGTGTCCAAGGACACTAAATGGAGCTCATCTTTTTCAGGATGGTCTTTTGACCAACCTTAAAGGCAAGTTCCCCTTCTCCTTTGTGATTAGTGTCTGTTTTTTCACTAATGAAATCTCATTTGGGTTGGAAGAGGTCGAAAAAATATAGAACTGGTAAAGGCAAGTGTGAATACATGTGCATGTGTGAGTATGTGAGATACCACATACATGCCAGCCAGCTAGATTTGTGTAGACTTTTGTTTAGCCTTTTTTCTTTTTTTTTCTTTTTTTCTAAAGCAATCAGGGTTAAGTAACTTGCTCAAGGTTACACGGCCAGTTATTTCTGGGTGTAGTGCTAAGTATCTGAGCCCAGATTCGATCCCAGGTTATCCCGACTCTGGGGCCAGTGCTCTTACTCACTGCACCACCTGGCCGCCCCTTGTTTAGCCTTTTTTCTGCAGCATTCTTCCTGGGCATCACACAAACAAAAGAGGCCAAAGACTACATAAATGTGTCCTTGGAAAAAACTTCTGCTTCTTCCTCCCTCCTGTCCCTCATCTACTATCGAGGACATATATGCTAGTGTAAAATAAAAGTACTGATTGAATCAGCCACACTGCAAATAATGAATGCTTTCAAACTTTAAATGCTTTTCCTATGTAAGTTTTTCTAGAGTTTTATGGTTACTCAAAACCCCACCCCTTTCTTCCCATATTTATTTCAAAAGGTGCTGGATATAAAATCCAAAGACAATTTTCACTTTTTTTTTCATTCCTTCTCACCTTAACTCTGTGCTTATTTATGAATTAGATTTTAAATTTCTAATTTGTCATATAGTCATTTTTTTTGTCCTGGGTGAGGGGAATTCTTGGGACAGAAAATGAGACTTGCCCCATGATGACTGCCCCCCCATAGCAGGCCTGAGGGCTGAAATTGCCTGCTACATGCATAGGATTTCAGAACTATGGTCTTACTTAAAGTTAATACCCTCACACGAAGTATTTAATATGTTTTCTAAAAATCTGAACAGTCCCTTAGTCCAGAGGCATCCAAACTCATAGCATCAAAACCCCCTATGGAACACCAAAATGAAATGAAATTGGTAAATGTTTAGCAAAATAAGTAAAAATAAAATACAAAGTAGACAATGTTAATTTGTGGTTTTCTAAGTCAATATGCAGACTACAGGCATCCATTTCTCTTTGAGTTAGAGACCACTGACCTTGGTAGTGGTATTATGTTCACCAAGATCTTTATAATTATGACATATTTGGAAATATTACAACGATTAATCAGATTTTATAAATGCTCTCACTATGAAATTGGGCAAGCCATTCTTTAAAAACAAAGTCAAATTTTAATAAAAAGAATGGAAAATTTGCCCTGTTATAAAGCTTTAAAAGCAAACAACCACTTAAGATTGGTACAAAAATAAAGTATTCTCACTTTTATGGAATCTTTCTGTGCACCAACTTTATGTTAATATATATACTTTTAAATGTCTTCTTAGAAAAATATGAAACATTTCTACAACTTCCTAAAGTCTTTTTGGAAACATACCTTTGGGCTTAGTACAAATATGGGAGTTTTCAGGGAGGAATTCAAGTCAAACTTGCCGCAGAGCAAGATCAGGTCGATGCTGAAACCTGATTTTTCTGTATCACTGGCTGGTTTCTAAGTCCACAAGATACACTGACTAAAAAAGAACTCTTCTTTCTTCAGAAGTCATTTATTTCTGTAGATATCCTTGGAGTGACATTCTGAAAATCTTGGATGAAAGCCAGGAAGTAGAAAATGAAGCTAAAAACCACTGTCCACTCGCAGACTGCACTCACTACATGATACATGTAATCATTTTCATTTGGATTCCATTCCAGTTTTGTTATGGAAATTAGTGAGGCACAGGCAATCATGGGAATGACAGCAGCACAGGACACGGCAGAGATGGCCATCCTTATGTGGCAGGGTGGGCATGACTTATAGGAAATGATGGACTGAAGTAGGGTGTACGTAACAGCACAGACAAAAGCCAACAGGGCACCTCCATCATGGACCACGGGAACAGTCAGCTCCTGAAAATTGGCTACAATGCCCATTCCAAGACAGCCCACCAATCCAAGCACTAATGACACCAAGTTAAAAATTGGACTCCTGAAATAAGAAGTTTGATTTTGCTTCTCCACAATTTTATATCTTTTTTTTTTAAGTGTTCTGTACCACTTTATTCAAGTTATTCCTTGGATGAATTAAATATTCTAGCCCTGTTGGATTCTTGATTATTTTCATTATTGTTGTAAGCAGGAGAGCTATGCTGACCACTGAGTCCAACTGTCATACTTCCTAATTCAGGTAAGGTGGTATTCAAAGGAATATGTAATGTCCACAAAGAACAGTTTCATTCAGTATTTGTAAAAAAAAAAAATTTCCCCCAATAATTATGATGTTGCTGTTCTTTCTGAAGGCTCAAATTGTCCCGCTTCACACTTTTCCTTGAACTTTAAGTAATCTCTTCTTTTATCAAAATGTTTAATCCGCTGTTGGGGGCAGCTTGATTCAAAAAGGCTTCTGAATGTTTTACACTTGGAAGCATCATCAGCCTTTTCAGCCAAGCACTTCCAGGAGTCATCACGAGCTCCCCAGCTAATTTGCCTTTCTTTCATGGAAGGTGCGGTCATTTTCACGTCTGCTCGGAGGCGAACCCGGAGCCCTTCCGGCATGACTCCTTCGAGCCACCGTCTCTTCTAGGCGGAGGGGGCGGGATTTCCTGTGTTCGCTCCCGCCCCTCTCTGAGTGATTTCCTGCTGTAGCCGGAAGCTGTTGGTGTGGCGGACGGCTTAGCTGACTTCAGGCAGAGATGCTGGAGTGCTTTGCTATTTTCTTCTCAAACTCTTTTTAAAGATGAGGAAATGGAGGCAAACAGGGGTAAGTCACTTGCCCCAAGGTCACAAAACTGGGGTAAGTGACGCCCCACAGTCGCCAAGCTAGCTAGTGTCTGAGGCTAAATTTGAACTCAGGTCTTTCTGATTTGAGACCCTGGGCCTTATTCACCACCTACTTGTTCTCTTTGCTTTATCAATCATTAACTATTTAATTATTTGTTTATTAATCATTAAGTTTACTCCCTGAGCTGCAGTTTGCCCTCTCTGAGAAATGAACTATTCGAAGTCATATTATAAGCAGCACATAAACTCGTGTTAGTTATTATGGGCAAGATTTCCGGAGCTCCCTATTTCGTCAGGATTTCAGATTTGGAAGGAATCTTAGGGCCCATCTACTCCAATCTTTTGCCGGTGGGGGGGAAAAGAAGGAGCAATCAATCCTACCAGCCAGCCTTCCGTAGCATATCAGATAAGTGGTTGGTCACCCAACTTTTGTTTAATGCCCTTAAGTGAAAGAATACATTGCCTAAGGCTGCCGGTAAGCTCTTTTCCCAAAATTCATTGGTTAATAAAAGTTTCCCTTATGTTGTTACAGATTAGCCTCTTTACAATTCAAACTCATTGGTCCCAGTGATGGGGGACGGGATCCCAATAGGTTCAGCAGGAATATGATCTTATCTAAGACCGGAAAACCTGCAATATCGTCTGGAAGAATTCAAGGGCTCAGGCTTAATTGGAGTGAGAGTTGTAGAAGTTTATTATGCTTGGGGAAGAGTCCTTTAGAGGACATGCCCACAATTTTACATCTTGTGTACACAGTAGCTGCACCAAGAAATGCAGAAAAGTTGACCATGAATCCAAAGATACCACTCTCAGCAGGGGTTGTCCCTGTGTCACTGATGTATGGAAGGAAGGGGTTGACATGTCCGAAGAGCACAGCGATCACATAGGAGATGATGAAGGTGCGGAGGACCAGGTTACCAGGAGGAAAGGGACAAAGGCCATCCCTTTCAGGAAGCACAGCATCCTGCCGTCAAGAGCGGGCTAGGGGGAAGCAGGGCCTGGTACCAGAGGTGGTGCCACGGTGCCCGTAGCTGCCGCGGTGCCCGTAGCTCCCGCGGAGATTGGACATGTGCTGGGGCACGGTGGACTAGGTTAATTTTTTAAAATTAAATTTTATTTTTTTCAGTTAATCAAAGTGCACCTTTTGTCCCTCTTGTCCCCTCCTCCAGCAATTGAAACACAAAGAAAAAGCTGTTGTAGAAAAAAGGAGTCAAGCAACACAAATTCTGGCTTTGACCATGTCTAAAAAGTAGGTACATATCTGTAATGGGAATGTAAATTTTTAAGATCTTCCTTGCCCCTAGGCTAAAGTGCACCTGGAGCCTGGGGTGGGAGGCTTGTTTTTGAGTAGTAGATACTTCTTGATTGGCCAGTGGGTCCAGAAGGTTGTTACATTCTCTGAGCCAGGAGAAGGCTATATAAACCCTGATTTGAGGCTTTGTTTTGGGGCTCACTTTGAGAAGTGTTCTGTGAATCAGATGAGACTCTGGGAAGCCACTGTTGAGAGCCCCCCCCCTTTGAAAAACCCAGATGTTGATGAAACCCAGATGTTGATTTGGTATGGATGTAATGGTTGGACAATTTGGAAACTGTCTACTTGATCTGTTTCTCTGTCTTGATAATTTTGTCTGTATATTCTGAAGTTCGGGGTGCTGACCTTTTTCCCCTGAACTAGGTAAATGATACATATCTGACTGATTAAAGTAAGCTTGTTAACCCATTTTGAGTTGCTTTCCTTTATCAAAGCAGATCTAAGAACCTGTGTTGGCAGCAAACCATGTGACGCTGGGGTGCTTGCTGATACGATATCCCAGTCTGATCTCTTGCATTCCTTACAACTGTAAGGAGGTGGGCAGTATCTTTCATCCTGAGTCCTGGGGAGTTCATTGTTATTGTGGTGATCAGAGTTCTTAAGTCTTTCAAAGTTATTTGTTTTTGCAGTGTTTTTATTGTACAAATTATTGTGATTTTGCTCACTTCGTTCTGCATCCGTTTCTATAGGTCTTCACAGGTTAATCTGAATCATTTCTTAAAGTACAATTCTTCCTTTAAATTCCTACACCATGATTTGTTCCACCGTTCCCTAATTGATAGGCACTCCTTCAATTTCCAGTTCTTTGCCACTACAAAAGAGCTGTACATATTTTAAAAGTTTATTGATTTCTAGTTTTCAACATTTACTTTCATAAGTTTAAAATTTTTTCCCTCCCTCTCCCTTTCCTTCCCAAGGCTCTCTCTATATATTCGTATTAAACCTATTTTCACATTAGTCATGTTGTAAAGAAGAATTATAATGAATGGGAGAAACCACGAGAAAGACAAAGCAAAACAAAACAAAAAAGAAAATAGTCTGCTTCACTCTGCATTCAGACTCCATAGTTCTTTCTCTGGATGTGAATGGCATTTTCCATCATGAGTCCTTTGGAATTGTTTTAGGTCCTTGCATTGCTGAGAAAGTACACAATTTTCTAGATAAAACCCCTTTTCTTTTGATCTTTTTGGGGTATAGATTTAGTAGAACAAAACAAAATTTGAAGCAAGTGAAGACATTTGAATACTAAAGAAATCAGGTTTATTCAGTAGAATCCTTAATCCTGTCACTATTTCTGGGGTGCATGGTGTGACATGAAAGAAGCAGAAATACATTGATCAATAAACACCAAACTTGGGGCAGCTAGGTGGTGCAACGAATAGAGCACCAGCCCTGGAATCAGAAGGACCTGAGTTCAAATTTGACCTCAGACACTTAACACTTATTAGCCATGTGACCTTGGGCAAGTCACTTAACCCCAATTGCCCTGCATTCCCCCCTCCAAAAGGAAAAAAAAAATGCCACTCTTTAAAGGGCATAGTGAATAAAGCACTGGCCCTGGAGTCAGGAGGACCTGAGTTCAAATCCAATTTCAGACACAACACAAAAACTAGCAGTGTGATCTTGGGCAAGTCACTTACCCCCAATTGCCTTGCCTTCTCCCCTCCAAAAGGGAAAAAAAAATAAACACCAAACTTCAGGGAAGAACAGCAAGGAGGTAAGAGTTGCCAAAGGAAAATGATTGTTTTTTTCATGATTGTTACTAGTTTCTGTCCCTATCTGTATTATCAGTGTTTGGATGATCTACATAATTTATAAACCACTAAACTCTCTTGACAGAAAAGTGTGTGCAGTTGTTGTCTCAGCATTTGATTTTTCTAAGGACTTCATAACTTCTTCAACAAACTTATTTCAATGTGGTACTGATTTTCTCTCCTAGATCCACCATTCCCTCCTGTGATTGCCCATTCTCCAGTTTTTGCTTTTGATTTGCTACAAATTATAAGATATTTTCTCCAGTAAAAGGGCAAATGACCCTTTGCATTGCTGTCCCTTTCTCTCCTAGTAATAATGAGATCAACGTGGTTTGGGTTCCTGTCACCCAAAGCCCTTGACCAACCAATCCTGTTCAACCTATAGGAATTCTAGGTCATCCATATTCAATCTCACACAAACCATTCTGTCTCTTTGGTTCAAAATGTTCATCCTTTTCATTGTTTATTCCACTCATCTGTGGATCTGCCCACATGGGTCCAGACAAGACAAGAGAATGGAATGTATTGCACAGGATTTTAAAAATCATAATAACAAAATAAAAAATGATAACAATAAATTGTTCACTTTCTCACTGGGAATCTGACTACATTCAATTTCTGAATTTGAGCAAGGTGATATGCAAGCCTTGTAGGATTTTTTTTTATCAACTCCTTTAGAAACTGATGTAGCAGCTGAGCTTAGATGAAACAAATGTGATAAGAATAAAATACTATAAGCTAGCCCGCTTTCAGAGATGGTCACAGTAGACAAAGTCACACAATGACATTATAGCTAAAACCTGAGCCAGGCTATGTCTTGATATCCATGTCCTGGAGGTAGCTTCAGGAAATTATTGGCAATGTAATCTTGAGGCTGGAAACACATAGCCCAATGCCTATTAAACATCTTTGGATGTAGTCTGGATGAACACTTCTCAGATCATGTGATAATAGATTTAGAACTGGTAGGGACCTTGTAAGTTATTTTGTTCACTTTCATTCTGAGACAGCTTGGTACAGGGTGAAAACATGGGATATGGCATTGGTGAACTGTTTTCAAATCTCAGTTCTGCTTTCTGTCACCTGTACAACTAGACAGGTTTCCTCAGGTTCCCCATCTGAAAAATGAGGTTGAACTATATGGACTCTGGAACCCTATTCAGCTCCAGATCTATGATCCTGATGTGGAGGGAAGTCCTCCAGCTGTAGATGGACTGTAGTTTGGATTAGTTGACCATAATTTCAACCCTGTGATTCTTTAATTCTGTAGTATTTTCATTGTCATATATAATTTGACACTTTTAGGCTATTTTTATTCAAATTTCAGTTATGAAAATGAATTATATATACAGATTTATTACAAAAATGAATTATATATGTATGTATACTATATATTCATATAGTTTTCCCTTTCCCTTCCCCTTTTCCAAGGGAGCTAATCTCATATAACAAAGAATTTTTTTAAAGGAAAAAAACCTGATCAATAATATTGAAAGAAAATCTGACAATATTTGTAGTGTTCCACACTTGTGGACAACCAATCCTCCCCCACTCTCTCACCCTGGTCAGATTAGTAGGGAGAGGTGCCTTTTTGTATATCTTCTTTAGGGCCATGCTTGTTCTTTATAATTTTGGAACATTAATTTTTGGTTGTTTTGTGGTCATTGTTCTTTCTACTTCCATAGTTTTTAAGTTGTATATATCATTTTCCTAACCCTCTGCTTATTTCATTTTGCATCAGTTCATGTCTTTTCATGTTTCTCTGTATTCATCATATTTGTTGTTATAGCAGGGTAATATTTAGTTACATCCATGTATTACAATTTGTTTCGCCATTTTCCTTTGGTCTTTTAAAAAATTAGTATTTTTGTTGAAGCATTTTGTTTGGACATAGTCAGCACTGCCTCCCCAAATACTCAATTCCTCCATTATATTATTCCAAATTAGATAAGCAAAGGAATTAAAAAGAGAAATGTAATTTTTATAATTTACTGTTAATAGAAAGGAAGGCTGTGTTTTAACTTCAACCATTTGCTCTCAAAATTGACCCTCAGGGCCTTGTCATCTTTGGAATAACAGGAGAGCACACAAAAAAGAAGAAGAAAGCATCTGGGCATTAGTACATTGATGACATCCTCTGACTTCGAAATGTTCTTCCCCACCGTAATTGCTTGATCACATCTTTCCAATTAGATTTTTTATTGCTTTTTCACCCACTCTGCCTTCATAATTCTGGGAGAAAATAGCTCTCCTGAGACTTGACCTATCTTCCAGTAAGGAAGCATCATAAAAACACCAACTGTGGTACCAATGTACTATATACAGAGAAGCCCACAAAGGGAGTATAAAGGAAAGCTACAAGCACGGTCAGGAAAGCTATGGCCTTCCCTGGGCTGGATCTAGCTAGCACAGGTGATGAATATCTTGTGGGGTGGGGGTGGGGTGAGGACCCTCTTTTTTCCCTGACCTATGCAATGACTTGCAAGCTACCTTGCCCAGCATAGGACTGTGTCCCCCTCACGGTCCCATGGCCCCTGTGAATGAGGGCCACTCTGTACCAATTTGAATGATGAATTTGAGGAGTTTTAAAACTGTGGACTTGATCTGTTTCTTACATCCATTTTAATTTTCAAATTTGTCAGCAAAGGCCTTTCAAACGATTGATTAGGTACTCATGTTCATAAGCTATTTATTAAAGGATGCTTTGTCCAGTCAGACAAGGAATTGTACCCAGATGGATGACAGTGTGGCAGCCATCTAGAGATCGCTAGGGATGGCTCCTGTTTTTCTATCTTTATACTGGAAAAGTCCCTTCTCTGATGTGTGTAAGGGACATTCAGGGAATGCTAGAGCTGGCTTGGACTGGCATGGGAGAGACAATTGTTAAATTTTTAGTGTATTTACACTTTAGAAATCAGTAAATGCTGCAAGTCAAGATTTGTTTTTTAGACTTAAGATAGTGATTGAGAAAATGTTAAAAATGCATATTAAAATCAAAAGTATATCATGCATACATTTCTTTCCCCCTGGAGCCAGTTGTTAAATATTAATCATTATTCCACTCCCTCCCCCCTTTTTTTCTGGTATTTTAAGATTGTGATTGGTTACCTCCTCTTCCAGATATATTCTTAGGGATCTTTAACTGCAATAACTGATTGAAGGAGATGAGAAGATGGGATTAGAATTATTTCCTAACTCTATTTGTGACTGGCTTTGAACTCAGATTTTCCTAACTTTAAATCTAATGCTCTATCCACTACACTACCAGCTGCCTCTAATAATTAGCATAATTTCAATTGCTTTCCAGGATGTTTGGACCAATTCACAGTGCTTCCAACAATGTATGTCTGTCTTTCTGTGAAGACAATGTGATACAGTAGATAGGGTACTGGATATGAAGTCAGAGGACCTGGGTTTGAATCCTGCCTTTGCCACTTAACTGTGTGATTTTGTCCTTGGGCTTTTTTTTCTTTTTCATTTATAAAATGAGGTTGTTGGTTTTGATGGCTTCTAAGGTTTCTTCCAACTTCAAATTTAAGATCCTGTGATCCCTCCATCATTGACTATATTTATCACTTAGGGTCCAAGGCAATCGCATTGAAATATAAGCAGTTATCCTGCCTCAGATACTTGTTAGCTGTGTGACCATGGGCAAATCACTTAAGCCCAATTACCTCCCTTTCTCCCCCCCCCCCCCCCCCCCCCTCTCCCCCCCCGCCCCAAAGAAATTTAAACAGTAAATAACGAAAAATGGAAGGGAAAGAGGTAACCACAGGATGGAGTAATGAAGACAGAGTAAGACCTGGTGTGATTTGCTGTCAGAGTTTTACATCCATGAAGATGCTCTGGGGCTGGGGATTGAAGGGAAAGATTTGGACTGTTAGCACTTGCACCACATGGTTCCAAGATTCTCTCTAGAAAGTACAGTTAACCATGCCTAGTAGATTCTTCCTTCCCTTTTTGCAGCCTGACCAAATGTGTGGGAGAAGGGAGGAGACCAGCTGGAAGCAGGATAAACACTGTCATTTTACTTTTTCTGAACGAATTTATATCGTCTCTTCACTGGAAGCTGCTCATTACTCCAAAGGACTACAGATGTCGAACAAAGCTTAGAAAAATCCCGTGATGCATATGGGAAATAGCCTGTGGAGTATAGAACCTGCCTGTGTAGGTGCTTTCTTCTTTTTGTCTGTGACCAGAGAATCTGATCCCTCAATCAGTCGCGCAGTAAACATTTATTGAGCACCTTCTGTGTGCCAGTCATTGTGCTAAGAGTTAGTAACACAAAAGGAATAAAAAGATGGGCCTTGCCCTCAAGGAGCTTACAAGTGGTATTGTAATGCAGATATCTGACAAGTTATTTAGGTAAAACATATCCAATCCTTTGTCATCTTGTTATCACCTTGGCAACATCTTCTCTCTGCTCACATACCTACTCCCCTGGTTCAGGGCCTCATCACCTCTGTCTTGGATGATTATAAAAGCCTCTCTGTGTTGAGTCTCCCCTTATTCCCAGTCCATCATTCACTCATCTGCCAAAGTGATCTTCCTAAAGCGCTGGTGTGACCATGTCATCTACCTCCTCCCTATTACTACCTATGGCTCCCTGTTACTTTGAGGACCAAATATAAAGTCTTCTATTTGGCATTTAAAGCCCTTTACAACCTGACTTCTTCCTACTATTCTGGCCTCCTTATACTTTAAGATTCCCCTTCTACATACTCTATGATCCAACTGCATGGACCTACTTGGTTTTCTTCACACAGGACAGGACAGTTCTTTTTCTGAAAGTAACTTACCCCAATATTTGGAAGTCCCCGCCTTTTCTGGCTTCCTTCAGGATTCAGCTCAAATTCCACCTTGTGTAGGAGACTTTTTAATGGTTCCCCTCTCACCTATTTCCATCTACTCTGTATGTATCTTGTATGTAATAGTTATTTTCATGTCTCCCCCATGAGAATATGTACTCCTTAAGGGCTGGGACCAAGATTTTGCATTGTTTTTGTATCCTCAATGCTTAGCACCATGTATATAAGTGTTTAATAAGTGCTTGTTAACTGAATCATCACTCTGAACCAATAAAGATTTATTAAGCACCTATTATGTGTGCTAGGCAGTGTCCTAAACACTGGGTATGCAAAAAGAGGTAAAAGACAGTCCCTGTCTTCAAGGATTTTACATTTGATTTAAAAATTATTTTAAACCCACGTGTACAAAAATATTTATAGCAGCTCTTTATGGGGTGGCAAAGAACTGGAAATTGAGGGGATACCTATCAATTGGGGAATGGCTGAACAAGTTGTGGCATATGAATATAATGGAATACTATTGTGCCATAAGAAAGCAGGCAGACTTCTGAAAAACCTGGACTTACATGAACTGATGCTGTGTGAAGTGAGCAGAACCAGGAAAACATTGTATACAATAACAACAACATTGTGCAATGACCAACTTTGATAGCCTTGGCTCTTCTCAGCAATGCAAGGTTCTAAGACGATTCTAAAAGGCTCATGATGGAAAATGCCATCTACAACCACAGAAAGAATTATGGAGTCTGAATGTAGATCGAAGCAAACTACTTGCTTACTTTCTTTTTTGTTTTGTTTTGCTTCTTCTTTCTCAAGGTTCATTCCACTAGTTACAATTCTTCTTTGCAACATAAATAACTTGAAAATATATTTAATGTGAATGTATATGTTGAGCCTATATCAGATTGCATGCTGTTTTGGGGAGGGGAAGAAAAATTTAAAATTCAGAAGCTTGTAGAACTGAATGCTATAAAAAAAATAAATATTTTTTAAAAAGAGGCAAAAGACAATCCTTGTCTTCGACATTTTACATTTCTTTTAAAAATTAATTTTTATTGACATCCTTTGTATTTGTATTACTGTTTTCCCCAATAAATATGTCTCACCTCTTCCTTAACCTTCTGAAGCATGTCTCTTCAATATTTTCTGCTACCTTTAGAAACAGGAAAGCACTGGAGCTAAATACCAATCCTTATATTTATATGCTGTGATAGTTTCAAGATGGGGTGGGTTTCCCCTTTTAGTAGTATCTGCTTGTGTGCATTGAAAACTTCCCCCTGAGGAGGAAAAAATCTTATATGAACAAAAATATTTTTATACTTAATTTTTATTTTTTTCTCAATTACACGTAAGCAAAATTTTTAAACATTCTTATTTTTAAACTTTGAGTTCTATATTTTCTTGCTCCTTTCTTTCCCCTCCCCCTCTTTTAGAATGCAAGCATTTGATATAGATTATACAAGTGGAGTCATGCAAAATATTTCCATATTAGCCATGTTGCAAAAGAAAACAAACAAAAAATCCCCTTAGAATAATAAAGAATGTTTAAAAAAAGGATGCTTCATTCTGTATTGACTCCATCAATTTTTTCTCTGGAAGTGTATAGCATTTTTCATCATAAGTCCTTTTCCTTTTCTTTTCTTTTTTCTTTTTGGAGGGCAATTGGGGTTAAGTGACTTGCCCAAAGTCACATGGCTAGTAAGTGTATCAAGTGTGTGAGTCAGGATTTGAACTCAGGTCCTCCTGACTCCAGGGCGCCACCTAGCCACCCCTCCAGCAGCTCTTTTTATAGTGGGAAGGACTAGAAACCAAAGGGGTTTCCATCAAATTGGGAATGACTGAACAAAGTGTAATATATGAATCCAATGGTATAGAGTATGCAAGGAAGGAAGTGGTTTCAGAGAAACCTGGGAGGACTTCTTTGAATTGATGCAGAGTGAAGTGAATAGAATCAGAACAATTTGAACTGTAACATCAACTTGAAAAAATAATTTTGAAAGACTCAAGAGTTCTGATCAATGCAATGATCAACCATGATTCCAGAGGACTCCTGATGAGAAGTACAACCCACCTCCTGAGAAAGAGGTGATGGAGTAATTAATATGCACAACGAAACACATTTTTGGACAAAGCCTACACGGGAATTTATTTTACTTTACTATATGCATATTTGTTTGAAGAGTTTTTTCCCCCAATGCAGGGGTAAGAGTAACGTGGAATGGAGGTAAAAATGCTTAAAAAGGGAAAAAAGTTAAAAATCCATTTGCAAAGAAAGAAAGTTACCCTTCTTTTATAATAAAGAAGAAAAAGAAAATTCAACCATGCTAGCCAAGATACTGTACCCATAGTCTTCCACATTTACAAATAGGGTTTGGGAGATGCTACAAGCATTTCTATAATTTCTAAATTTGTCTACTATTTACCATTATGCTAAAGGTTACCACTAATCCTGACTTCTCTATACCCACATAATTTTGTTTAGGAAGATAATTTTCCATAGTGCCTGCAGCAACCCACAGCAAAACAAAGAAACTACCTTCAAAGTACAGAGAGGCAGATTATGGAAACATTCTGAGAAATCTCTCCTTTAAATGCTGATACTTTGCTTTCATTATGCGAATTTTGTTATTTTCCATACCCCTCCTGCCCCCTCACCTTTCCATTGGGCAGGGGGACATTTGTACCATTGTCCTGTGTGTTAGTCTTTCCACAGTAGTTTGGAAGCCGCTTGAATGGGACTAGTTGTTCTTGGTCAGGTTTTCCATTTTTCTTTATAGTATTCTTAGTCATTCTTTTTGCTTTAGCTAAACAAAAAAGCTCTTTCCAAAGTTATATAGACTTGTTGTACCAAACTCAAATAGAAATGAGAACCTCTAAACTGAACATAAGGATCCCTGTGCCTTCATGTTGACTTAGCTTTAAAATGTAATATTATCTCTTTTGTTGTATTTTAATTTATTTTGTTAAATATTTCCCAATTATATCTTAATATGCTTCAGACCATGTTTAGGAGTGTTGTGGACTCAGTAGGACCCACACAGCCCTTTGATGTAGACCTTCACTGATGTCGGTATCTAGAAAAAATAGCAGCATTTCATAAATCATACTCTTTCTTCTCATAGTAGGAATTCTTTTAAAAAAATTTGTATTTAGGGGTGGCCAGGTGGCTCAGTGAGTAAGAGCACTGGCTCCAGTGTCGGGATGACCTGAATCAAATCCGGGCTCAGATACTCAGCACCACACCCAGAAATAATTGGCCGTGTAACCTTGAGCAAGTTACTTAACCCCGATTGCTTAAAAAATTTTTTTTTTGTATTTAGCTTTAATCTGGGAGCTATGACATCTTTTTCAATAAGAGTGTTGTTTCTGGTAGTTGAGTGACACTATGAGGAATCCTAAAAAGAGATTGTTAAAGCATTTCTTTGAGGTCATTAGATAATATATATTATTATTACTCTTGGACAGAGAAACTGGTAGGACTGGCCAATCAGTGTACTAACAATAAGAGTGTTACAAAACCAGAGGATTCTAGAAATAGAAGAAAGGCCAAGAGATCATCTGGTCCAAACTCTAAGCAGGTGAGTGTGTGACACATTGGACAGAGTTGGTGATTGTATTTCTGAAAATATCCAGGGACCAAGATTCCATATAGTCCATTCACCTTGAAGGTCTATCCTCTGTTTAATAAAATCTGCCTTGGAGGCCAAGAAATTCTCTTTTATGCTCCACTTGAATTTTTACTATCTTCATTTAATCAATCTTTTTTCTTCTGTTATGATAGAATAAGGTCCTCTTGGACACATGCAGAGTTTTAGGACTGAGACAGTATTAGGTTCACTGGATTTGAAGTCAGGAAGAAAAGGGAACTTCAGAATTCCAACTCTCAGTCTCTCACATACAGTCTCTCACTTTCTCTTTCTCTTTTCTTGACTTTCTCCCTCATTTTCTGTCTCTCACACTCTTTCTCTCTTTCACTTTCTCTTTCCTTCTTTCTCACCTTCACTTTCTCTTCCTGACTTTCTTTCCCTCACTTTCTCTCTCATATAGTCTTTCTTTCAGTTTCTCTCTTGTGCTTTCTCTTTCTGCCTCTCTCATTTCCACTTTCTGCTCCTAATGCTCTCTCTCTTTCTCTATGAAACACACACATTTATGATCGTGCCTTTATACCTACTGAATTCCATGTTAATAGAGTTAGCACACTTCTAGCTTGTGTCTCGGGATATTGTTGAATATTCCTCTTAGCTCCATATTATAAATATAAATGATGAATTTATGTACTTTTGAGAAAACAGAAGGGTCCAAAGTCTTATCAAATTCTAAAAATCTCCTCAGGAAGCAAAGAACCAACAAAAATAAAGTATGTAAAGACACGTTCCTGTCATATTCTCTGCTTGCTCTCCTAGTGATAACGTACTTTACTGCACATGCTTGTCCCGCTATGTCTATGATCATGGCTATTCGTATGCCTCTCGAAAGTGAGCATCTGTTTTATACATGTGTGTCCTCGTATCTCTTCTAAGACCTTGCACAGGACATACTGATCGATATTCCTACATCCCTTCGGTTTTCATTAGTCTTCTCGTCACTCTGGTTTCCCCTCAAGTGATCGTCCTTTATTTTTCTCCCCTGTTGCTGCCAAGCTCAGAGAAAGCCAACTA
Organism: Petaurus breviceps papuanus; assembly: GCF_028583685.1. Lineage (NCBI taxonomy): Eukaryota > Metazoa > Chordata > Mammalia > Diprotodontia > Petauridae > Petaurus > Petaurus breviceps. The sequence goes on from NW_027185616.1 coordinate 14,292,595, forward strand.
CATTTGTTTCTTTTCCTTCTTCATTATACACTCTCATCTCAACCACTTTTGTTCTGGCTTTTGACCTTACCACTCAATTAAAATTGCTTTCAAAATTACCAGTAATCTGTCTGCTAAATCATGACCTCTCTATAGCTTTGGACTCTGTTGACCATCCCCTCCTGGATATATTCTCTTCTTTTTTTGGCTTTTGACAATTAAGTGCCTATTATATGCCATGCGCTATTCTAGGTATTGAGGAAGTAAAAATAAAAAATGAAACAACCCCTGGCCTCAAGGAGCTTTGAATCTATCTTATTTTTGATGACACTGTTCTCTTTTGATTCTCCCATATATAATTTTTTGTGTTGTCAACACCTAGAGTGGTGCATTTCACATATCAGACTCTTAGTAAATGTTTGTTGCATTGATTTCCATTCATTTAACAAACATTTATTGAGTATTTGCAGTTGGCAAGGCATTGTGTGAATACAAAAAAGAATAAGATGCAGTTCTTATCCTCTGTCTAACAAAATCTGCCTTTAATATGAAAATATGTTTTGCATGACTTCACATGTATAATCTATATAAAATTGCTTGCCTTCTCAAGGTGAGGGAGGGGAGGAAGAGAGGGTAAGAATTTGGAACTCAAAATAAAAAAAAACAAGTATTAAAAATTATTTTACATGTAATTGAGAAAAATAAAAGTTGTATGACCTAAAAAAAAATGGCACATTATACACAAAATAAACGTAAAAATAAAATCTGCCTTACAAGGCAGAATGGATGTTGTGGCATCATTAATTATCAAACATATACTGAATACTTATTATATAACCTATTAGTTAATAATCAATACAATTTTATTAATCTCCTACTATGTGCCATGTACTATGCTAAGTTTAGGGGCACAGAGAAAGGTAAAAGACAGTCCCTGCTTTCAAGGATCTTAAAATCTAACGGATAAAGAAAATACACAAAAGAAAGCTGAAAATCAGTGGTGCTTGGGGGAGGGGGAGGGAGGGAGATGAGGGGCTAATGGTGGAGAAACAAAAGAAGTCCAATATGAGTGCAGCTGGAAGGTAAATTAGGAGGATCACCCCTATGAGGAAGAGTTATTACTTCACTCTCCAGCTCAGAGGGGCAGAGGGTACTGATGAGGGGTGAGTACTAAGGCTGATTGGATCTTGTAAGATGATGAGATTCGCCAATCATGAGTTTACTGGTGGCATGGTGGAGAATCCAAAGGGGTCCAAAATTACATTATCCTGCCTTCAGGGGGAACTAGGTTTAAGCCATCATCACTGAGTGAACATGTTTTATATCCCCCCAAAACCTTTAATTTTCTGAGCCTAGCCTTTCTGACAGGACTTGATGTCTCATAGAGACATCACTTCTTCATAGTACCCACCCCCCTCCTACCTTGTCCCCATCTCCAAAACCCCACGTCTGTGGTTTCTCCTTAGAACCTTTCGAACTTTCTAGCTGTTTAGAGACTGCCTGTGACATTAAGGGTAGGAATCCAATCAGATGTACTTTAGCAAGTCCCCTCCGCTCCTGTATAACTCTGGACCCTCTTCTGCATTATTATAAGACCTTGTTGGGCATGACAGCTCAGGTATTGCATACTGAAGAACTGAGGAGTGAAGTTATGCTGCCTGGCATAACCCAAGCACCAGGGCAGAAAAAGAGTGTCTCATCTGGATCTTTGTTCCCTTTCATCTTCCTGACAGGCAGCAAGATCATTGCACTCCCTCTGCAGCCTGATTCTGTAGATAACTAGCTATAGCTTTGTTTTTCAGATATTAGTAATCATCCTTTCTACCACTCTGCCTTCTCCAGATATGTAAAGTATCATTCCTTGTATGAGGCAAATTATGCCTGCTACTTTTAGCATTAATGGCTGGTCTTCCTTCTCTCTCTCCTCCTCCTCCTTCCCCTCTTCCTCTTCCTCTTCCTTCTTCTCCAGTCCTCACAAAAAAGCAGATACAAGGAGCTGGGACAATATAAATTGTTTAGATCCCACAATCTTAGAGTTAAGAGAACAGTGGCTTGGGTGTACTCGCAGGAAGGCAAAACAACATTGCCCAGCTTCACCCTGGTGGAGCAACTGCTCCCTTTCCAGGTCAGCTTCTTCCCAGAGTCTTTTTCTTTCTCTTTTTTCACGGACTTGAAGAGAATAAAAAATTGAGTGACTTCTCTCTTGAATCTTGAAGCTGAAATCTAGGGCACTGGAATCTTCTCTTCTCCCTAGCTCTTGCCAACTCCACCCTTCAGGCAGGTGAGGAGCACTGAGTAATCAGTCTCTGCTAAAGAAGAGAGTCCTGAATAAGAATCGCCATGGATTACATTTCGTAAGCCTATCCTTTTTTATGAATGAGTTTGTTCCCTTTGTCTGTGGGCCTATCCTTACTTGAGACCAGAGTGTGTATGGAGGGAATAGCCTTGAAGAGCTTTGTATTTTACAGACTCTCTATGCTAGGGCCTCACGGTTCTGCATGAGGAAAAAAAGCACCTCCCTGGGTGTTCTGTAAAGCCACTGAATTTCATAAGCCATTCTCTAACTCTATCAAGCAGAACCCTAAAACTTTAATTCAGGACTCTCTTAGATTTTCTTTGGAAGAATGAGCTCATTGGACCCCTGGTACTGCTGAGGATGTGAGCTCTGGCTCTAGATGCTAAACTCTCTCCCTTTTGCTTGAAGGGTAGAAGGGATTTAGGAGGGGATCCTTTATTCTCCTCAGTGATACCAACTGTTATACAAGAATTAAAGAAAGCCTTCATAATTCTCACACTGAAAAGTTTGAACATGGACTTATTTTAACATTGCCTCTAATTGCAACTAATGTCCTTCTAGTTGCAATCAGTAAACAAGCATTTTTTGTTATTGTGCAGTCATTTTTCGGTCATATCTGACTCTTTGTGACGCCATTTGGGGTTTTCTTGACAAATATACTGGAATGGTTTGCCATTTCCTTCTTGTAAGTAAGGTGGATTTTAGTGTGTATAAAGTGGATTTTTGCGGTTCTTTCTTAGAGTTAGTTTCCCAGGATCCATAGTCATAACAATCTCTTGTTCCCAGGTATCAGATATGATTTCTCATGATCATGGTTCAAAACATCTTTACCATCTTGTACAGCATTACATAATAAATAATATAAGCATTTGTGCTGAAATTATAAACATCCACTGTGATTACACAGTAAGATATAGGGATGTGGTGATGTAAACTTGTGAGGTTATCGCTGTATTGCTGGCAATATGCCTTCTTTGTCTGTTGCCCTATAAAGCAGGTGGGCACTGGTCAAGGAGTGGGGAACGCTTAGGGTTGAATGCACAAGCTAGAATGCTGTGTATGCCTTGACTGGCCACCATCAAGGCTTGGGGGAATCTGTGTTTGCCTCAACCATCCCCCACTGAGGCATGAGGGGACTTAGGGGAGCAAACAAGCTGTGATTGTCTCTATTGACCCCATTGAGTCATAGGAGTAGTTACCCCCTCCACCTCTCGCCAGCCCCTGTGAGAAGGGTGATCAGGGAATGCTGTAGGAGTTGTGCTTCTACTAGCAGGAACCCTTGTAAAGAAGACTAGGCTAGAATAATGTAGGATTATTAACCCCTTTGAAGTTGTCTTAGTATTTTCCTGTCTTACCAGATCAAGAGTGAACCTGTGCTAGCAGCCCTCCTGTGTGCTAGCGTTATTTCTCTTACACTTTTCCAGATCATTTTACAGATGAGGAAACTGAGGCAAACAGAGTTAAGGGACTTTCCCAGGGTCACACAGCTAGTGAGTGTCTGAGGTTGGATTTGAACTCAGGAAGATGAGTCTCCTTGACTCCAGGCCCATTCTATCCACTGTGCCAGGCACCATACTAGGGATATAAAGAAAGTCAAAATACAATCCCCACTCTCAAGGTGCTCCATTGTTTAACAGGGGAGACAACATACAAACAGCTATGTACAAACAAAACATAGACAGGCTAACTTGGAAAGAATCTTAGAGGGAAGGCACTACCCAGGCCCAGACCTGAAGGAAACCAGAGAAGCCAAAAATTGGATTTGGAGAAAGGGAGAATTTTAGGCATGGGGGATGCAGGCAGTGAAAACGCAGAGTATGGAGATAAGTATTGTGTGTTTGAGGAACAGCAAGGAAGACACTGTCTCTAAGTACCAGAGTATATGGAGGAGAGGAGAGTGTAAGAGGATTGGAAAGGCTGGAAGGGGTCAAGTTATGCAGGGATTTAAAAGCTAAACAGAAGATTTTGTACTTGATTCCTGAAGTGAAAGGGAGCCACTGGAGTTTACTGAATAGGGGAGGTGACATGATTAGACCATTGTTCAAGGAAGAGCACTTGGTAGCTGAAGGGAGGATGGACTGGAATGGGAGGCCATCCAGCAGGCTGTTGAAATAGAGCAGGTGTAATGTGAGGAGGGCCTGCACCAAGATGTCAGCAGTATGGTACAGGGGGACCTGCTCTTCCTAGCATGAAGTTAAGAATAAAGTGGGATGGGGGTGGCTAGGTGGCACAGTGAGTAGAGCACCGGCCCTGGAGTCAGGAGGACCTGAGTTCAAATCCGGCCTCAGACACTTAACACTTACTAGCTGTGTGACTTTGGGCAAGTCACTGAATCCCAATTGCCCTCCAAAAAGCAAAAAAAAAAAAAAAAGAATAAAGTGGGATGTTCTGTGAGTTCTCCTACAAACACAAATTCTCTTGCCAATCTTAAGCTTAACTAAATTATTTAACTAGCCAGCTAATTAATTAATCAAATTCCTTTAACTTAAAATTAGATTCCCTTAGACTCATCACCCGCTTTCTTTTTTAGGTGGGTTTCTTCTCAGTCCTGGATCCCTGCTTATTAGTTTTGCTGCACTAGGGGGTACTGTTAAGTTGTAAAACTCCCTCTTAGCCTCTGACCAGCTTGTTTTAATGTTAAAATTGCAGCTTCTTTCACCATGTCATTGTGTGCAGGAGGCTATGATGGAAATGTGTGGATTTGTTTTGAGTGCGCGAAATATAATGAGAACTCCGAATGGAACTTGCTGCAAGTTAGGGAGTGAAAAATGTACATTTGTAAAGTGTTGCTGATGATTTTTTCTTTTGGATAATTTAGATTATAAACCCATATGTTAGTGATAATGGCATGGTACAAAATGCAGTCACGGGGGAAACAGAATTTGATCTTCTTTGTTTGATACATGTATTATTTCCCAGGAGGCAACTGGAGTCTTCATTTGTCTAGTTTGTTCTTAATGTTCTTTCCTTTCCCTTGTGTTTTTGGAGTGAATTTAGTGTCTCGCAAAAGATATTGGAGTAACAGGCTTTAGACAGACGTCCTCTGTTTTGTTACAAAACCAGCTCCCTGGCCAGGTGAACCATGTGAGCAGCTTTGATAGAGGTCTGCCAATCTGATCTGAGGCTTCACGCAAAGGGATCTCATCTGGGCTTGAGAAAGCAATTCAGTCTCAAGTAGGGGACCTGCCAATGAAAAAAAAATTAAAGAATCAAATGTGTCCATTGGAAAAAATGCATTATAAATTGGGGGCAAAATAATAGCTTGCATTATATAATGCTTTTTTGTTAAATGATGCAACACACACACACACACAATCCAAACAACTCTTTAAGGGAAATGTTATTAACCTGGTTTTATAGGTAAGGAAGGTGAGGTTCTAGGAGATGGGTAGGAACTTATCAGATCGCACAGTGATGGATCAGAGATTCAAAATGAGGTCTTTTTTATCTGACAATTCCAAGCTTCTCAGGAAGCAGACTAGTAACATGTGATTAGTAAACTTGATACGGAACTGTATTTTTAAAACGTTTATCCATTTGTAGTTTATACAAGCATTTATGTTGTTTCTGAGTGCCATTCAGATTAAACCTCTGAAGATCGGGGATTTTACCTGACTCATTCTAGATTTAGACCTTGAAAGGACTTTAGAAGCCATCTCTTTCAATATCCTCATTTTACCAACGAGTAACTGAAGCCCCAGAGACTTGTCCAAAGTCACATAACTAGTGTGGCAAAGGTGGGATTTGAACACAAGGCTTCCTCACTGCCAAGTCCATTTTGCCATGCATTGTCTAGTATATTTTTTTTTCGAACTGCTCCTGGAAAGATGATGCTTGAGCATCAGTTAATAATAATACTTATACTTACATTTTGTTTTGCAACTTACAAAGCACTTTAACTTACATTATCCAATTTAGTAGCTTCTCACTGTCATGGAACGTATGCCTAAAGCAGCAGTTCTCAAAGTGTGGTCTAGGGACTCCCTAGGAGTTTCTGAGACCCTTTCAGGGGGTCTATGAAATAAGAACTGTTTTCACAATAACAATACTAATATGTTTTAATTTCTAATATGTTAAATATTAATGGATAAAACCCACATACACAAAAGCTCTTTAGAGTTCTCAATAATTTTTAAAAGTGTAGAAAGGTTTTGAGACAAAAAAGTTTAAGAACCACTAACCTAAAGCTATGAGTACTTTCTGAGTTCTCAGAGAAACCTTTACCTGAATTTAATTGAATCTAAATATTTGATGTGATCCTCTGTGTACATGTCCGAAAGTTCAATCTGGTCAAAGTATTTTGTAAACCTTTAAGAAAGGCAGAACATCTATATTATATGTGCAAAATACCTCTGTGTGTGGTTCCGTGTTAGGGATTTTATTGGCTATATCAATCTGACTCCAGATCTTACTCTCTGACTCTGAGGTGACTATTTTAGCATGGACAAAAAATAATTGAGACTCATATGACCAAATTATTGGATAATCTTCAAATCAAGCTTTATTGACAAAAATTAATCTAGTTAAGTCAATAAGTATTTGTTAATCACTTACTTTGTGCCTGGCATTGTAAGTGCTAGGAATACACATATATGTACGTATGCATGTCTATGTGTATAAATATGCACATATATATATGCATGTGTATGTATGCATAAATACACTGCAATTTGGGTGTGCATATGTAAAACATAGACATACACACATGTACATTTGTGTGTCCATATGTGTGCATAGGCAGTACATATGTATAGACACACATATACACACAAGTGAAACGCAAGGACCTCACATTGTATATGCATGCATACACGTGCACACATGATTGCGTGTATGCATGTATGTGTACACACACATACACATGCACTTTTTTGGGTTCAGACCTGTTGTTTTATCAGCATATGGAACTCCTAATGAGGAAAGCTTGTCTCTGTGCAGGCTATCAGTGGTTCCATAACTTTGAGTTTTAGATAGTCAGATAGATGTCGCGGACCCCCACGGCGCAGTGATTTGCCCAGCTTTGCACTGCTTTTATGTATCAGAGGCAGGACTTGATCTCAGGTTTTCCCGGCTCCTTTTACTGTCATGCTGCCTCTTATATATACTATATTTGAGATATACACATATACACTCCTTCTTAACATTATTTTATATAACTTTTATTCACTGTTTTGTATATGCTAGAAAACGTGGAAAGAACACTTACTTTGGAGTCAGAGGACCTGGGTTCATATCCTAACTTTGATGCTTACTATGACTATGATCTTGGACAAGTCATTTAACCTCCCTGGGCCTTAGTTTCCTCAGTTGTAAAATGAGGGAGAGGCGGCTAGGTGGTGCAGTGAATAGAGCACCAGGCTTGAAGTCAGGATGGCTCATTTCCTGAGTTCAAATCTGGCCTTAGACACTTACTAGCTGTGCGACCCTGGGTAAGTCACTTAACCCTGTTTGCCTCAGTTCATCTGTAAAATGAGCTGGAGAAGGAAATGGCAAACCACTCCAGTATCTCTGCCAAGAAAACCTAAATGGAGTCATGAAGAGTTGGACACGGTTGAAAAACGATTGAACAAAAAAATGAGTGAGGTGGACCTTAGGGCCTCTGAAGGTCCTTCCTAAATTAGTGATATTAAGTGTTGCTAATTAGAGTTTCTGAGGAGATTTGATTTAATGAAGAGAGGAATGTGATTGGTAAATACCTTATATCACATTGGCAATTACATGAATTATGTGCATATGCTGTTGTCTTAAGTAAGTTACACATCTTTATACCACTGATTTGTGGGGGGAAAGTTTTTTTTCATAGCTGGTAAATTTTAGACCCCTCTGTCCTAATGATTACACATTATCAATAAGGTTTTACTTTTTAGTTTTTAAAATAAATTTTTATTGATTTTTTTACATGACCTATTTTTGTGCCCGTGTCCCTTGGGAAACAGGGGATACATCCTTTATAGCAAAGAATAACTTTTTTTTTTACAAAAAAAAAAAAAAGAAGAGAAAAAATCAGCCAAAGAGATTTTATTTTTAAGGCTTCTATCAGCCAAACATGAAGTATCTTAAAAGTATTTAGACTGAACCACAGGGCTAAATTTCTCTACTGCTATTTGGGGGAACCTATTGTACTAGGAAATAACATAACCAAATACCCTGACCAAATCATGAAAATGTTTCTTGGAGACCAAAGTGAAGAAAGAAAGGTCAGGCAAGGAGAAGCGAAGGAGGTGGGGCTTTAGCCTTCAATTCCAGTTTATCCTTAACCCCTGTCAGAAGTCTCTAGCTACATCTGTGCTCATATTACCCCTGACTTTTTTTCAATAATCATTGTAACCTAAGATACCCAGAGTTGGTTTTTCTGGGGACTGGCACTTGGGTAGTACTTTTTGACTCATTTTTTTTTCCATGCTAAGCAGATAAAGTTTGCTTTGAGATGGATTCAGGGCATCCAACACTGGGTCCCTTGTCCCCGGAACAATAAGTGCCACATTCAACCGTTTAGGAGCATGGAAAGATCTGCTTCTATTCAAGACCTAATGGTAGTTTTATGGCCCCAGAAAATGGATGCATGAAAGTATGGTTGTGTTAAAGCTATATAAACAGGTAGAGCATGCTATTAGGTTGGGAAGCAAGGCCAGAATACCCTGGGGAGGACGTGCCACATGTGTAGCTGAGTGGGATTGCTACCTGTGAACTAGCTATTCCTGGAAGAGGCCCCAGTTAAATTTCTCAGAAAGTATTCCTGTGAAGGTGAGATCTTGTCTGTGAACAATATGTTGGCATGAGACCTAGGAAACCCACTGACTCTCTTTCACTTCATTCTAGAGATGACACATACCGTAAAACAAAAGGGAAATTTATATTAGTTGTCATATACTTAAGAAATAACACACTCAGACAAGTCTATCTTATAGGGTATCCCCGAAGTCATATGGCCATTTTAGATTTCTTTTTTAAAAACAAACTTAAAACTACACTAAGGCTTTTGGGACATCATATGCATACTTTGCATGTGCACATACACATTTTATTATTTATTTTATTTTTTTAGTTTCTAAATATTTTTCCTAATTGCATATAAAAACAATTTTTAACATTCAATTTTTTTTAAAGCAATTGGGGTTAAGTAACTTGCTCAAGGTTACACGGCCAGTTATTTTTGTGTGGGTGCCGAGTATCTGAGGCCAAAACTGATCCCAGGTCTCCTGATGCTGGGGCCGGCGCTCTTACTCACTGTGCCACCTGGCCGCCCCTAAGCAATTGGGGCTAAGTAACTTGCTCAAGGTTACACGGCCAGTTACTTTTGTGTGGGTGTTAAGTATCTGAGCCCGGAACCGATCCCAGGTCTCCCGACTCTGGGGCTGGTGCTCTTACTCACTGTGCCACCTGGCCGCCCCTTAACATTCATTTTAAAGAGTATTGAGGTCCAAATTCTCTTTCTTACTTTTTCCCCTCTGTCCTCACTGGGAAGGCAAACAATTTTATATAGATTATACATATGCAGTCATACAAAACACTTTTCTATATTAGTCATGTACACACACATTTCAAAAGGACTCTTCCACTAGTGATGTAAGACTTGAACTCAGTTCAGTTCTACACTGCTTAAACATAGTGGGACAACTTATTAACCATATGTATGACTATGGTATTGCCTTGAGTAAACAGAAGAATAAAATGGATGACCTCATGCATGTGGCACCTAAGAAGTCTGATGTGAACCTAGGTCATATTAAGAGAAACAGAGCTTCAAGGAATGAGTAGGCAAAAATCCCATATAACTTTTCCTTAATGTCTGAGATAGACCTTTAGTTTTGAATGCTACATTTAAGGAAAGAGAGCTTCCAGAGGAATGAAAATAGTGTGACTCAGCGTAGTGCCAATGCAATATTCATAGCATCAATGGTGACTGTAAACATGCTGGCATAGTTCTCAATCACAAAATATAATAGACTCTACATGTAGCAGACAGAAGTAAAACATTTATTCAGATACCAGAAATCCCCAAACCAGAAAGCCAAATCCATCATAGCAGCAAAGAAGTTAATACACCATAACATTACAGAGAGCCACATCATCCTTTAACCTTTCCAAAAACCAATACTCACAAGCCTAGCTGTCTGTTTGCCTGCCATCCTCTCTCTCCCACAATCTAGCTGCTTTGACTCCTGGCTTCCTGTGTCTCTGCTCCACCCTTCAGCAAACCTCTCCGACCACAGGCTTCATGTGATTACATTCAGCCTATTAGGGGACAGGGAAAAATCTTCAAATCAGGGAAGGCCTTCAAATTTCCTTAGGCTTATTAAGGGGCAGGGAAGATCTTCAAATTCCCATTCTTGTTACATTCAGGCTAATGTCCTCATAGGAGGATTAGTTGATGGAGTCAGGGCAGTATAGCCTGGGAGCAGAGAACACTCTAGGTGATAGCTGACTTTAAGTTTTTGAAAGACTGGAATCTGGAAGAAAGATTGAACTTGTTCTTTTTGGCCTAGGAAATGGAATTAGTAGCCATGGGTACATATATGATACATGCTTAAGAGCATAGGCTGTATGTATTAGCACACTTGGTGCAATTCCATGCATTCCTGGATGTAAGTTACAAAGAGACCAACCTTAGGTTTAGTGTTCTAACCAGTCAAGTTAGCCAACATTGTAATGGTCTGATTTGGGAACTAGCGGGTTCTTTTTCACTGGAGATAGACAGCACTGCCTTACACACAGAGATAGCATCCACTTACGAAGGGTTCTTCCTACCTCTTTCCTCCTCTCCTTTTTTCTTTCTGCTTTATTTCTTCCTGTTTGCCTTGATTTCTCTCTGTCTTTCCTTCTCATTTCTCTCTGTTTGCTCTTTTTCTAAGTCTGTTTCCTTTTGCCAGATCCTTTCTTCTTGCTCTCTATCACTCCTTTCCTGGTGTGTGTGTGTGTGTGTGTTTGCAAAAGCCTTCTGCCAAGCATGAAGGAGTTAACAAAGCAGGGGAGTCAGTAATTTAAAGGTGGATTTTCAGGGGATAAACTACAGAGCCAGACAATCTGCCTTTGGATATTGGAGAGCTAATTCTCTACATGTTTTCACCTAGTTGGCAGCAGATTGTGTTGGCTTAAATATATTAAAATTAAATGAGAGGAAGTTATGGAGGGATCCAACTTGATTGTTCAAACCCAAAGTGTTTCTATTTCTGTTTGAATTACTTCCCTCTTCATATTGGCAGTGACGTGGTATTGCCCTGGGGTGACAGGGATTGGGGGCGGGGGCAGCCTCAATGGGAAGAGAAAGGGAAAAAGTGGGGAATAAGTACCTAAGGTCCACACATAGGAAGTTAGGAAGGGGAAGAAGAGGGAAGTACCAGAGAAGGGCATTGGTTTTGACAGAAACCACCAAGGAGGTGCTACCCTCCCAGAGCTGTGTCTGGGATAACTCTTTTCTTGACCCTCAGTTATGTCCCTGGTTGGGCATACATGACAATGCATGCTATAGCAGAGACATCTCCTATATCACAGTTCAAGAACACTGGTCTAGAAGTCAGAAGGTCTGTATCTGTTCTTGACCAAATCATTGCCTTGCCTCTAACTTTCTTTTTTTTTCATATTTTTTGTCTTTATTAATTTGTTTGTTTACATTTAGTTTACTCACAATTCCTTGAGTTTCAAATTTTCTCTCCCTCCTTCCCTTTCCCTCCTGCTCCCCTCCCCCCATGGCGGCATACTATCAAGTATAGGATCTGCAAATACTTTCATATTAGACATTAGTCAGGTTATAAAGAAGGATTGTAACTGATAAGGAATGAACAATGGGAAAGAGGAAACAAAACCAAACAAGAAAAAGACAGAGCAGGTAGTTTGCTTCAATCTACATTCAAACTCTTTTCTTTCTAGTTCTTTCTCTGGATGCACATTTTTCTCTCCATCATGAGTCTTTTGGGATTGACTTATACCCCTGCATTGCTGAGAAGAGTCCAGTCTATAAAAGTTGGTCATCTACACATACATTGTGTCTGTAATTGTGTACAAATTTTTCCTGGTTCTGCTCTTCTCACTCAGCATCAGTTCGTATCCATCTGCTCCTTGTTTCTTATAGCACAATAGTATTCCATTACATTCATATACCACAACTTGTTTAGCCATTCCCCACTTGATGGGCATCCCCTTAATTTCCAATTCTTTGCCACCACAAAAAGAGCTGCTATAAATATTTTTGTACATATGGGTCTTCCTCCCACTTCTATGATCCCTTTGGGATATAACCCTAGAGATGGCATTGCTGGGTCAAAGGGTATAAAATGATTTATAGCCTTTGGGCATAGTTCCAGATTGCTCTCCAGAAAGGTTGGATCAGTTCACAACTCCACTAGCAATGCATTAGTGTTGCAATTTTTCACATCCCCTCTAGCATTTGTCATTTTCCTGTTTTGTCATCTTAGCCAATCTGACCGGTGAGATGTGGTACCTCAGAGTTGTTTTGATTTGTTTTTCTCTAATCAATAGTGATTTAGAGCATTTTTTCATATGCTTATAGATATCTTTAATTTCTTCCTCTGAAAACTGTCTGTTCATATCCTTTAACCATTTATCAATTGGGGAATGACTTGTATTCTTATAGATTTGACTCAATTCTCTGTATATTTTAGAAATGAGGCCTGTATCAGAGACATCGGTTGTAAAAATTCTTTCCCAATTTCCCACTTCCCTCTTAATCTTGGTTACCTTGGCTTTGTTTGTACAGAAGCTTTTCAATTTAATGTAATCAAAATTATCCATTTTGCATTTTAGAATGCTCTCAAATTCTTGTTTGGTCATAAAGTCTTCCCCTCTCCATAAATCTGACAGGTAAACTATTCCTTGCTTTCCCAGATTGCTTACAGTATCAGCCTTTATACCTAGATCATGTACCCATTTAGACGTGATTTTGGTATATGGTGTTAGATAATGGTCTATGTCTAGTTTCTGCCTTACTATATTTCAGTTCTCCCAGCAGTTTTTGTCAAATAGTGAGTTCTTATCCCCAAAACTGGGGTCTTTGGGTTTATCAAAGAGTAGATTACTATAGTCATTGACTGCTGAGTCTTGTGTACCCAATCTATTCCATTGATCAACTACTCTATTTCTCAGCCAGTACCAAGTAGTTTCGATGACTGCTGCTTTATAGTACAGATTAAAATCTGGTATGGCTAGGCCACCTTCCCTAGCATTTATTTTCATTAATTCCCTTGATATTCTGGACCTTTTGTTCTTTCAAATGAATTTTGTTACTATTTTTTCTAGTTCTATAAAGTAATTTTTTGGTAAATTGATTGGTATGGTACTAAATATATAATTTAATTTAGGTAAAATTGTCATTTTTATTATATTAGCTTGACCCAGTCACCGCAGGAACTCTAGCTTGGCTTCCGCTTCCTCTTGCCCCACCCCTTCCTGCTATGTCAGCAAGTCCAACAGGGCATGGAAGATCTTTAAATCCCATAACACTTACATTGGGCTACAGCTCAGGCAGGTTCAGCAGCTGACAGCCAGCAGATCTGGTGTTGGTAGATTCCCCTGGTGGTGCTAAGGTCTACCTGGGCTTGTGTTGTTAGTGCTTGATGGCTCCACCACCCTGGGCTTCTGGATCTCCTGTTGGGGTGGGGCTTTTTGGGACCCCTCCTGCCCTTCACTTCAGACTCCTTACTGCCTTGGTTACACCCTTTCTCAGTGAATCCTAAGCCATAGGCTATTTTTGCTATTTCAGGATTTTACTCTGAGTGGGACATTTATCTCTGGGTTTTCTAGGTCAGGGAGGGGAAATCGGAGCAGCTAGAGTTTACTTTGCCATCTTGGCTTCTGGAAAATCAGGTAGGTAATTTTTAAACTTCCAGGCTGTGGGTTGATAGCCCCAGGAGAAGCTGCTGTTTCTGCTGTGGGCCCTGAGCTTTCTCTTACCCAGCTCCCACGGATCCTCCATCCTATGCAGTGTGCAGGTGAGACTGCTACAAATTGCCCTTGAGGTGGGTGAGTCTGATGGCTGAGGCTCCTTCTCACTCCGCTGTAGTCTGCTCTCTAGTCCGTGCTGGTGCAGACCCCATGTGCTCCGTGCTCCCCCCTGCCTGGACCCACGTGGGCACTTTCCTGGGCTGGATTCTGCCGTGCTCTGTCTCCCAGTGGATTCTGTCACTCTAAAATCTGTTCAGATTCATTTTGTAAAGTTTAGTGATGGGTTCATGGAGGAGCTTAGAAAAGTTATTCCTCGCCTCTAACTTTCACTCAAGTTTTTACCTCTTTGTGCCATCTTCCTATTTATAAAACAGCTAAAATGTCCTCCCTTGTCCCCCTTTTTACTTATCCCAGTGAGATCTTGTGAGGACAAGTTAGACAATATAAAGCTTTCTTATGTCTCTACAAGAAGACAATTTTGTGGCTCCCAAGTATTATCATACTGTACCAGAGAATTATATGTGTACTGCTGGAAGGGACCTCAAAGGACATTTAGTTCAACTCCCTGATTTTATGAGGAAACTAAGGCCCAGAGGGGTTAAATCATGTAGTCGAGGTCACAGAGAAAATAATCATAAGAGGCAGGATATGAACTCTGGATGTGTGCATTTACCAAGTTATTTTTTTACTCTCCAGGGAATATTATTACTTTGTTCAGCATAATAAAGAAAATATCAACCAAGTGAAAAGGAAGTTTTAGTGTGGTTGCTAACTCTCCTGCTCAGTTAATCAGCAAATCAGGCTTTCATTGATGTCCTTTTTATGACCAGAAGGAGATAATGTATATAAAACACTTGGCATATAGAAATAAAAAAGTGAGTTCAAAGCCTGAAATTATTTTGGTGGCATTTGTACAACTTAGAAAGTGGGTTAACCTGGCAGTTTTGTTAGGAGTGTGGTTACTAGAATGGAGGCTGATGAGGTGAAGTAGGCATTGGAGACAATATAGGGAGGCAAAGTGAAAGTCCATCCCAAATTAGAGTAGATGAGACCCGGCACCTGGGAAGTTTAATTTAAAAAATGACCAAATCTCAGAGCCCTAGCTATCTGGAAGGACCCTGTTCTATAGTCTAAAGACCTTAGCTTCTGGGGCAATGAATTTCATGTTGGAGATGAAAATGTTTTAGGTAATATGTTGGAAATATTTGAATAGATGGGCCACTCAAGAAAAACGAATCGATGAAGAATTTTTTTGTTTCCTTTTTTCATGGAGAAGACTTTTTTTCTGGTTCAAGACCAAAGTTCTAGTCTTTTTCTGAAATGTCTTGGGGTTTTAACCTAAAAGAACATGGTAGAGCACACTGTCCTTATGAGTAGGATACAATATAACCAAGGTTGAAGGCATAATAAGCAAAGAAACACGACAGCCATCTGTCACATATATATCTATGAATGGCAGCATCTGGTAGAAATATGTCCTGTGTGGGGGCATCCAGCAGATGCTTTATGTCCTGTGCATCAGTGTTTAGTGGAGACAGTACCTCAGGTAGAGACAAAGGTTCTGGTGGAGATCAGCAGGCTTGGTGAGAACAGAAAGCATTAGTGACCCTGTAGCAATGGAAATGTGATTTGTGCCTCCAGATGTGTGCCCTTCTATCTATGTACCTTGGTGACATATTCCCTCTGTATGTTTTTCTGTATGTCTTCTAAATTCATCCACTTTTCTGCTGTTTGTATGTGTTAGAGAATATTTTTTAGGTTTGCAGGGGTAAATGTCTTTTTTTTTGTAATTCTATTTCATAAAATGCTTTTGCTCTGAATGAATTATTTCTTATGACTATTAAAGATAAATATGTTGATGGGGGCTCTTGAGTAATGGTTTTAATTGGATGCAAAGCCACAGAGTATTGTAAATCTGTGGTAATCTTGTTGGGTGACCCACTCCTTGGGAATATGCCCCCAAGGAGCTTCATGTCAGCTCAAGTCAGTTCTTGTTGGGAAATGAATGGAAACCTTGAAGAGGGGAAAATATCCATTAAAATGGACCAGAAATGAAGTTGTATTCTTTAGGTGATTAGTCTTTTAGGAATGCTTCAACATTTTGACTGAGACGGACTTGTAGAGGTCAGGAAGTCTAAACCTTTTATGTGATTTTTCAGTGATTTATTGTGATTCACTGTACTTCCCAGCTCACTAAATGAATTCTCAACAATATCCAAAGAATGGGCATGAGTTTGGGCACATTGAAGTTTCAGCACTCATTTGGGGTTGAATGGAAGTGCATTTTCTATTTCCTTTTATTCTGTCTCTGTCACCATTGGAGGCAAATAGTTTCTCCGAAGTGTATCTGTCAGCAGAGGTTCACAATTTCTAAAACATCAACACCCTCTCCCCCAGATGTATTATCTGCTCTTTCCTCTTGGTAAAAATGAAATGGAGTAAGGGCTGAAGTATATTTTTTCTTCTCTTAATAAACAATGGCTTTGAAATATTTAGAATGGAGTTTGCATAAGGGGAATGCTTCTTTTGCACAATGCCATATACATAGTAGGTACAAAACAAATAATTTCTTTCCTCAATTGAATAGAAGTATTGAATGGAAAGCATATGAAGGTGTTCACTTTGATATTGACCCTCTGATATTTGGAATCAGAGGGCTTAGGTTCAAATTTTGCCTTTTTAATTTACTGCTTGTATAGCTTTGAAGGCTCCTTGCTCATTTAGATCTCAATTTTCCTATTCTGTAAAATGGACTATGATGGAGTTGATGGGGGGGGGGCTAGGTGGTGCAGTGAATAGAGCACTGGCCCTGGAGTCAGGAGGATCTGAGTTCAATTCCAGCCTCAGACACTTAACAGTTACTAGCTGTGTGACCTTGGGCAAGTCACTTAACCCCAATTGCCCCTCCAAAAAACAAAAAAAAAAAAGAAGAAAAAATTATGGAGTTGAGCTAGACTGTTCTCTAAGGCAGAGGATAAAACATGTAGCCCACATGCCAAGTACTGCTATTGAATTTGGCCTGAACTATATTAAAATGTAATTGGGAAATATTTATCAAAATGAATAAAAATACAATAAAACATGGATGATATTACATTTTAAATCTCAGTCAACATGCTGCCCACAGGGATCCTTATGTACTGAATTAATTGGCTTCCATTTCTATTTGTGTTTGACACTACTGCTCTAAGAAGTACAAATCTAGTCAGCACTAAATCTAGGATCCCAAAATTGAGATGTTATAGGTTTTATATATATATATATATATATATACACATATATGTGTGTGTGGGTTAAAATCTATATTTATATTTATAATCGTAGCCTATCATATTACCTCTAGTCCAGCTGCTTCATTTTAGAGATGAGGAACCTGGGGTTCAGAGAAAGGTTAGTGACTTGCTCAAGGCCACACAAGTATAAGACTTAAACCTGTACCTCTTGACTCCTGTTACCTTTTCCATTTTATTCCCTTCTCTCTTAAGTTTAGTTAACTTTTCCAATCTTTCATTGCAAAATGAAATGGAAAAATTTGGATATTTTTCTCCAAAAAGAAAGTGACCGTTTTGAAAACTTCTTCGTTCCTTGGTCTGTCTGCTCACTGTGAACTTCTTTCTCTGACACCTAATTACCGCCAACTAGTCATGTGTGAGTCTAAGCTATGTTTTCAAGTCCCTGACTTCAGCTCCCGCCAAGCCCTTTCCTTGCATGTTTAGCCCCAAGACTTCAACTAAAGCCCTAAGAACTCTCTGCATATTCCTCCATTAGGCCTCTGATGGTCTGAAAATGGCTTCCTTAGGCTTTTAGACATAACAGAATTGGAACGTGTTTTTGGATTATAGTTATGGACATAGAGCTGGAAGGCATGTCAGACTATTCTAGTTCAACTTCCTCATTTTACAGATGAAGACATTAAAACCCAGAGAGACTGACTTTCTCCACATAGGAGATTTTCCACACAGTGGCAGATTTAGGATTCAAACCTGGAACCTCTTGACTTGATTTATTGTTGTTTAGCCATTTTCAGTTGTGTCTGACTCGTGGCGAGCCCATTTGGGGTTTTCTTGGCAGAGATACTGGATTGCTTTGCCATTTCCTTCTACAACTCATTTTACAGGTGACAAACTGAGGTTAAATGACTTGCCCAGGGTCACACAGCTAGTAAGTCTCTGAGAGTGAATTTGAATTAATGTCTTCCTGACATGGGCGTCTTGTACTTCATCCACTGTGGCACTTGGCTTCCCCCCTCAGTTGATAGGCATAATGAATAAGGACAGAGCCTGTATTTGTGATTTTTCTTGTGTATGATGAGAAAAGTCCCCCATACCAATTCAGAACTTCAAGTCTTAGACAAATTCCTAAAGCCTTAAGAATGTAAGTGATTTGCCCAGACAGTATGTGTCAGAGGCAGGATTTGAACCCAGGTCTCCCTACCTTCAAGGTCAGTTAACTAATCCACTGTGCCATGATGCTACTACATCACATCTTAGGAAAATGTGTAACAGTGATTCCAGCTCCAGGACACCCTTTGCTCTCCGCGGTGATGCTGTTAAGTTTGCAGTGGGATGGGAAGGAGGCATAAAGGAGGAAGGAGCATGATGGGAACTAAGGGAAAATAACTGAAGGATTAGAGTTAGAGTCCCTGGCACAGTAACTGATGCACAGTAGGTGCTTAATGAATTTGTGTTGATCGAATTAGGAGAATATGAGTGTGAAACAGTGTGTAAATATTTGTGTGTATGATAGAAAACAAGAGCAAATGAAAGTACATTTAGTGTATTTATGAACAAGGGGCATATTATTTTCACCAATTTATCCAAGATATTTAACAAGGTAAGTTAAATATAGGTAACAATAATTTTGGGAGCAGGTAGGTAGTGCTGTGGATAGAGCACAAGGTTTAGAGTTGGGAAAATCTGAATTGAAATCTGATCTCAGACACTTAATAGCTGTGTGACCCTGAACAAGTCATTTAACCCCTATTTGCCTCAGTTCCTCATCTGCAAAATGGGGACACACTGGAGAATGAAATGGCAAACCCCTCCACTATCTTTCAAGAAAACTGCATGGACAAGTTCATAGGGTCATGAAGAGTTGGGCAAGACTGAACACCACGATGACTGCCACCACCACTACCAATAATATCAGTGTTGCAACATGCTTTACAAACATTATCTCATCCTCACAACAACCTTGGGGGGAAGGTACTATTATTATCCCAATTTTACAAATCAGGAAACTGAGATTAAGAACTTTAAGTGACTTGGTCACACAACTCATTAATATCTGAAGTTGGATTTGAACTTGGATTCTTCTGACTCCAGGACCTGGGTTCTCTTTACTGTACCACCTAGTTAACTTCCAAGTAGTGTTTTGAACATATCCTGGGAGAGTAACCCCAGAGTTACATCAAGTTTAAGCACAGCACTTAATACCCAAATGGAGGTCTTTTCTTCATCTTGACACGAGGCAAGTTCTCAGCAATCTTAGTTCCTGGGGAGACAAGGCTTAGCAAGGCCACAAGATACATTGCCAGTCCCTTCATGAATTCATCCTCTGTCTGTAGAACAGTCCTAGAACCCCTGAAAACATTAGCAAAACCCTTTCCCAGGATTTCTGTAAACATACAACAAGAAAATCCTTCTTCAGGGCTTCTGAACCAACAGAAAGGTTCCCAGACCCCTGCAACAACAGCACTGTCCTTCACCAGTGGACAGTATTCACTCTCTGTCTGCAGGACAGTCTCAGTAGCTCTGAACCAACAGAAAGGTTCCAGGACTTCTTCAACAGGACTGTCTTTCACCAGTGGACAAATCTGGCAAAACAACATCAAAACAGACAGACAAAGTACCAGCAAAACAGCCATGTCTCCTCAGTCCTTGGCAGCTCTGGGGGCAGGTCTCAAAAGTCCAGGGCAATTCAAAGTAGCCCTCAGCAATCTTCTCAGTCTCTCTCTCTGCCTCCACGAGGGTGCTGCTTCCAAAAAGTTCTTCTGCCTCCCTCTTGTGTCTCTCCAAATCTACGTCACCAGCTCCTCCCAGTTCAGGACTCTCTTTTCACATCAACAAGTCCATCCCACAGGTGGGATTAACAAGCTCTGGGTTTTAACACAATCAATTTGAAAACCAAGCCAATACAGGGGGATCTTTATATTCCATTACTATCACACTGTGTTCAAATGCAGCCTCAGATACTTGCTAGTTGTATGACCCTGGGCAAGTAATTTAACCCTGTTTGCCTCAGTTCCTCATCTGTAAAATGAGCTGGAGAAAAAAAAATGACAAACCACTCTAGTATTTTTGCCAAGAAAACCCCAAATGGGGTCATGGAGAGTTGGAGACTGAACAACAACAAAATTCCTGTTTTGAACAAATTATCACCATGACATGTTTTTTCCTTCTGGTTACAAACCTTTTTTTTCCCAGTCTTTCACAATATACTTAATTCAAATTGTTTAGAGTTTAACCCTGATTAGTCACAATTTAAGGCATGGTTTACCAACAGGGTCACGGTACTTGAGTGTATCTTAAGGACTGGGGTAAAGCCTGGGCCTGTGGTTTCATCAGTATAGGGAGCTCTCAGATAAGAGAAGTCCATCTATCAATGTAGGCCAGCACCTTCTCTGTGATTTATAATTTGAGAGAGTTTCCTAGAGCCCTCAGAAGTTAATTGACTTGCCCATAGCCACACAGCCAACTTTTCCTGGCTTCAAGGCCAGAATTCTTTTTATTATGTCAAGCCACCTTATTAACTGTAAAAAAGCCTTTAGTATGTAGCCCTATCAACAAAGTTCCAGAGACAAATTTGGGTGGGACCGAGATTAAACATTGGTGTACTGGGTTTCTTCACAATGCTTTGCCCATTGTGTGTGTGTGTGTGTGTGT
This sequence comes from Petaurus breviceps papuanus, assembly GCF_028583685.1. Taxonomy (NCBI): domain Eukaryota; kingdom Metazoa; phylum Chordata; class Mammalia; order Diprotodontia; family Petauridae; genus Petaurus; species Petaurus breviceps. The sequence goes on from NW_027185616.1 coordinate 14,313,652, forward strand.
GTGTGTGTGTGTGTGTGTGTGTGTGTGTAATGTATATTTGTAATGTAATGCCAAGCAAAGGCAACTTCCCAGGTTCAAAATACCAGCATAGATGCTCTCTATTTTATTCAGTGACAAACCAAGAACAGAGAAGATCAAAACATGACATCATTCAAAATACAGCATTTACTAAGTGTGATTAAATAATCTCCAAGTACTACCCCACGCCAGGATCTTCCAATCATTCAATCAATTACAAAGTCCCTGTTCTAAATACTACTCCACCCCTAGGCTATACCTTAATTAAGTCCACCACAAAACCCCTCTTCTCAAATGGAGATTAGTTTCCAAACATAGGTAAAGTACCTTCATTTGTCAATCACAGAGCACAATAAGGTCAAAAGTTCCCCACCCCCTGGATCACAATTGAATCTACCCCAGAGTTACATCAAGTTTAAACACAGCACTTAATACCCAAATGGAGGTCTTTTCTTCATCTTGACACGAGGCAAGTTCTCAGCAATCTTAGTTCCTGGAGAGACAAGGCTTAGCAAGGCCATAAGATACATTGCCAGTCCCTTCATGAATTTATCCTCTGTCTGTAGAACAGCCCTAGAACCCCTGAACACATTAGCAAAGCCCTCTCCCAGGATTTCTGTAAACATACAACAAGAAAATCCTTCTTCAGGGCTTCTGAACCAACAGAAAGGCTCCCAGACCCCTGCAACAACAGCACTGTCCTTCACCAGTGGACAGTAATCATTCTGTCTGCAGGACAGTCTCCAGACCCCTGCAACAACAGTACTGTCCCTCACCAGTGGACAGTATTCACTCTCTGTCTGCAGGACAGTCTCAGGGCTTCTTAGCGAACAGCCAGGTTCCAGGACTTCTTCAACAAAAGGACTGTCTTTCACCAGTGGACAAATCTGGCAAAACAACATCAAAACAGACAGACAAAGTACCAGCAAAACAGCCATGTCTCCTCAGTCCTTGGCAGCTCAGGGGGCAGGTCTCAAAAGTCCAGGGCAATTCAAAGTGGCCACCAGCAATTCTCTTAGTCTCTCTCTCTCCACGAGGTGCTGCTTCCAAAAAGATCTTCCGCCTCTCTCTTGTCTCTCCAAATCTACCTCACCAGCTCCTCCCAGTTCAGGACTTTCTTTTCACATCAACAAGCCCATCCCACAGGTGGGATTAACAAACTCTGGGTTTTAACACAATCAATTTGAAAACCAAGCCAATCAATACAGGGGAATCTTTAATTGCCATTACTATCACAATATTCTATTGGGCTCCACTGTTAATTAGCAGTATGACCCTGGGCAAATCTCTAAATCTTTCTGGGTTTCAGTTTCCTAATCAGTAAGATGTGAAAGTAGGACTAGAAGATCTAAAAAGTTCTTTCCAATTGTAATTTATGATTGCTAAGATCTCTTCTAGCTCTGAAATTCTAGGTGTGCAACAGGAATGGGCATCCTTTAAAAAAATGTATATTTGTCTTATTTCATTAAATATTTTACAGTTATTTATAAAAATGTTTGATTCAGTTTTTAAAAAATTTGAGTTCCAAATTCTCTCTCTCCGTCCTGCCCCTCCCCATTCCTTGAAAAGGCAAGCAATATGATAGCAATTATACATGTGAAGTCATTCAAAATATATTTCCATATTAGCCATGCTGCAAAAAAAAACCCATGTACATGTGCACACACACATACACAAAACCCCAAGAAAAATAAAGTAAAAAAAATAGCACTTAAAGTTCATCAGTTCTATCTCTGCAGGTGGGTAGCATTTCGTATCATTGGTCCTTTGGAGTTGTCTTGGATCACTGTCTTAATCAGAGTAGCTAAGTCTTCCACAGTTGATCATACTTATATTATTGTTTTCACTATGTACAATGTTCTCCTGGTTCTGCTCACTTCACTTTGCAGCAATTCATATAAAACTCCCCAGATTTTTCTGAAACCATCCTGCTTGTCATTTCATAGTATTCTATTAGAATCATATACCACAACTTGCTTAGCCATTCTGTTGGGCAGCGTTTCTAGTGTTCTGACCTTTCCCCCCTGTCTTCAGTAGAGAGAAGGGGGTGTTGGTGTTGGTAGTGCTGATTGTATACTAATGTCTAACTCTAATTAGAAGACGGAGGGAATGCTGTGGCAGACTTTAGTTATTATTTTTTTTTTATTTTAGTGGGAGAAGGAATCATAGAAATAATAGAATTCAGAGCTGGATCATTAGAAACAATTTATCTCCTTTTATAATTACTCAGTAAACCAACATACATTTATTCAGCTCCTACTCTTTTCTAGGCAAGGTGCTAGGAGCTACATATACAAAGAGAAAAATTAAATAAAATCTGCCCTCAAGGAACTTACATGTTAACCAGGGCAGACATGTACAATAGGGAGGGAAACTGAACCCTAAGATGATGATGAATTTTCCAAGATCATACAGGTACTTGAAGTACTTGAATACAAAGACATTTGTCTTGAAATCCAGTGTCAATCCCATAATGCCATGCTAAATTTTTATTCTTAAGAAAAATAAAAAGAATTCTGCCACTAAAATAAATAGGGGGAAAATGCTGCTGAATTATTCTATGTAGGCTTGAGTTTACAATCAATACTTACAACAATATGTACAACATACAATACAATCAAAACATACAACAAATATTTTAGGATCATTCTAGAAAATAAAACACATAACAAAGAATGATGATGTTACCATACATAATACGCATCACATGAGCAGCAGCCCTCCTTCAAAGCAGATCTTGCTAATTGCTCTCTTTCCAAATAGAAAAATGCAACTTTTTAGATTATTTTCCAAAGTAATGACTAATATTTTGGGAAGAGCATTTAGTATGTATTTTATGACTTTCAGGATGGATTGTTTAGCTTGAAATTTCACTGTTTCCTTTTGTTGATGTTACTGCTGATAAGAGAATTTGACAAAAGCAAATCTAAAACTTGTGGGTCTGACAAATGATCAGGAAGGTGCTGGTGCCAGCTGGCTCACTTGGCAGGGAGAAGAGGTGGTTATAAATATCATCAGCCCTTGTATTTGCCATATTTGTCCCTTTGCTCATGTTTTTGATTGTGCTTGGTTTTTTAATGACATCACCTGGTGATGAATTATTGACTCCTGCATGAATTAGACTTAAATGAGGCAGTGCTGCACAAAGTTGTCAGCCTCACTTTGCCTTCCAGAGTCGTTGTAACCCAGTGTGAGACAAAAGTCAAGAAGACTGGCTCTGGCCTGGGATGCAGTGGATGATGACCTTGGTGTCTTCCGTGTTTGACCAAGCTATGAGTGCTCCACAGTACCTGCTTCAGTTGTCTTTGTGGCCATTGGAACAAATTTCTCATCTACCCATTCTACTAGGGAAAGTCTTCACATGCTTGAGGTAGACCTCAGTAATTCACTGATGGGCAACCCATCCACCAGTATTCTCCTTCCATGGTCTGCTAATGTACATATCTGCTTATATAGATGTTTATAAAATATAGATATACATAATCAGAGGCAACATAGTTGTAATGGCAAGTAAAGAAGTGGTTAACACCTTGTTTCAGCTCTTGAATTAACACCTTGTTTTAGCTATTGACTTCAGCTATTGTTTCAGTTCAAGTTTCTTTTGAGCCTTGTATCAAGTCTGTTAAGAAACAACTTGCGAATGTCTGGGGAGGAGCTGTGCCATATATAAAGAAGAGCGAAAGCTGGACAGTCAGAACTTCTTGGGATGAGCACCTGAAGGCTGGGCTGCTGCTGATGGACTGGTACTTCTGTGGAGAAAGTGATTTTGAGTTTGAGAATGCAGCTGCTGAAGAATTCTGAGGGCCAGCCAGAGATGCTGAGGCTGCTGAGGATTTCCGAGGGCCAGCTAGAGCTGCTGAAGACTGAGGAAGCATGCCTGTGGTGCCGGTATTTTGTACAAATGTTGTTGTGGCTTTGTTAATGTATATGAATGTTCTTGTGGCTTTGTTAAACCTTGTCTTCCCAGGAACAGAGACAGTGAGGGATTTGAGATGGACTGAATACTGGGAGCTCCAATGTGGAGCAGGAGCTGCATGGGGAGCTGGACAAGGATCTGCTGTCTGCCTTTGCACTCAGGTGGCAGTTGGTTAGATTTGGGTGGGAGCTGGGACCATGGAAGAGGAGCCATGGAAGCTTAAAGCCTGCCCCCAGTCAAGATGAAAAGACCTCTCTGTGGGAACTGAGTAGTGACTGAAATTGTAATTTACTAGTGACCGAGGGGTGGATGACTTGTGTATTTCCCACTACCCCTTAAGAGGGTACTGAGTAGTGACTGATGGTTGAATAGTGACTGATTTGTAACTTAGTGTACCCCATGGGTGGAATACTTTGACCTTTTGTACTTTGTGATTGAATGATTGAGTTACTAAGTGGTTGATTAACTAAATGATTGCACTTTGTTCAAAACTATGCGACCACTTTGGTGAAAACTATGTGGCCATTTTAGTGATAAGTCACTGAGTTGTGACATGGTGAAGGCTGTATTTTGATTTTCTGTGATAAGCTGTAACATTGTGAATGCTGTACTTGATTTTCTGTGAATGTTTTACTCTGATTTGTTACTGAATAAATAGAGAGTTCACTATACTATGTAATCAGAACCTTGAAAAGCTGTTCACAGTAGTGTTCCTCTGGAAGGCTGCTTGTGCTTGGCTTTACAATAGTATAGTGGATAGAATTTTAAATTTGGAGTGAAACAGAATTGGGTCTAAATCTCTCACCTGACATTTATTAGCTATGTGACCATGGACAAGTTTATATTTCAAAGAGCACAAGCTCCTTGAGAGCAAGAATTCTTTATCTTGGGGTGGCTAAGTGGTGCAGTGAGTAGAGCACTGGCCCTGGAGTCAGGAGGACCTGAGTTCAAATCTGGCCTCAGACACTTAACACAAAAACTAGCTGTGTGACCTTGGGCAAGTTACTTAACCCCAAATTGCCCTCCAAAAAAAAACCAAAAAAATTCTTTATCTTCCCTGCACCCAGTATAATCCTTTACACATATACACTAAGAACTTATCAAATATTTATTGAAATTAATTGACTGACATATAGTACTACATATAATGTAGGGCTACCATTGACTTTATTTGGGAAGCTATACTTCTATGAAAACTCAGGCTAAAACACATCAATTTTTTTCAGTTGCCACATCTTATATTGACTTAGTCATCCACTGAAATCTTAGGTCTTTTTCACAGAAATTGTCGTCTAGCCATATATCCTTTGTTCTCTCTTTGTGCACTGATTTTTTGAACATAAGTTCAGGACTTGACATTTATCTAGATTAAGTTGCATTTGACTAAATTTGGCTCGTTATTCCAGCCTGCCTATATCATTGAGTATATTAACTATTACTCCCAGGTTTTGGATGTCTGAAAATTTGATAAACAATTCATGTATGTCTTCATCCAAGTCAGAAGTTCTCTACCATTTGAGAATCATGGACCTCTTTGGCAGTTTGGTGAAACCTATGGACTGCACCCCAAAATAATGTTTTGTTGTTTATATTCATAATTGAAAAACTAATAAATTTCAGTGAGAGGCTAGCGAAAATAAAGATGTAATTTTGTTCATAATTCAAGTTCATGGATCCCATGAAACCCATTTGTAGACCCAGGTTAAGAACTCCTTATCTAAGTCCTTACTTGAAATGCTGAGCAGAAAAAAGGCCAAAGACAAAGACTTGTGGCTTTTCACAAGGCATGAAATGGTTTTTTTATTACAAAGACAATTCTGTCTAGATCAGGTATTCTTAAACTAGAATCCATGAATTAAAAAAATGATCACTTTCAATATACAATTTGTTTCCTTTGTAATCCTAAGTATTTTATTTTATGCATTTAAGTATAGTATTCTGACAATGGATACATAGGTTTACCAGCCTGCCAAAGGGGTCCATGACACAAAGAAGGTTAAGAACCTCTGATCAACTGATATTGATCCATTAATTGACATTCTTTGTGCCTGAGTTCTGAAAGAAAACAACTGGACTTGGCTAGTAGATAGTTCCAAATCTACCCATTTTCTCTCCATATTTGTGAAAGACATTGCTGACTGCCTTCTTGGAATCTTGTCATGCCATATCTAAGATTTTGCTAGTGCTACCCATTTTGTGGGCAGTTAGGTGGCGCAGTGGATTGAGTACTGGGCCTGGAGTCAGGAAGACTCATCTTCTTGACTTCCTTTATGGCTTCATATACTTACTAGCTGTGTGACCCTGGGCACTTACCCCTGGGGTGGCCAGGTGGCTCAGCGAGTAAGAGCACCAGCTCCAGTGTCGGGATGACCTGGGGTTCAAATCCAGGCTCAGATACTTAGCACCACACCCAGAAATAACTAGCCATGTAATCTTGAGCAAGTTACTTAACCCCGATTGCTTTAAAAAAAAAGACACTTACACCTGTTTGCCTCCGTTTCCTCATCTATATAATGTATTGGAGAAGAAAATGGCAAACCATTCTAGTATATTTGCCAAGAAAATCCCAAATGGGGTCATGGAGAGTTGGACATGAGTGAAAAAATGCCTGAAAGTTATCAACACTCATCAACAAAGAAAATGAAATTAGTCTAGCATGACTTGTTCTGAACAGACATATGTTGGTTTATAATGATTCCCACTTCCCTTTTTTACATGCTTACAAGTTGTTCACTTAAGAATCTGCTCTAGAATATTGCCAGAGATCAATATCAGTCAATAAACATTTATTAAATACTGAGTCCATGCCAGGACCTGTGTTATTGGCTTATTATAATGACTTTACTTTTAAATCAGAACAGCATTTGCATGCCTTTACTCTTCTGGTACCTCTCTTGTTCTCTAAAGTTGTTCAATGATTAATTCAGTATTCAAGTCCTTCACAAGTTTTAGCAGTACCCCAGGATGTAATTCATCAAATCTAAATGGCTTATACAAGTTTAGGCCAGCTAAGTGTTATCTCACCATCACCTCACTTATCTTAAAGTTTCAGTTCCCTAACAACCATTTTTCTTCAAGTCACTGCAATTGGAAGATCATCCTTGATAGGTAAAACAGAAGGAAAAAAATCAGAATTGAGTAATGTAGTTTTCTTGCAGTCATTCATTAATGTAATCTCTGAGCATCAGGCCTCTATCCCTTCCCATTTCCTTTTTTCTCCAACATCACTGAAAAAGCCCTCTTGATCATCCTTAGCAATTATTTTGCAAGTCTCAGCTTGTTCTGAGCCTCAGCCTTCATGACAATATTCTTGTAGCACCTTTGTACTCTTTATATTCATTTTCACCGGGGTACCATTGCTTCCATTTTTGCAAATATCCTTTTAAAAAGCAATTTTAGTATTTACTGTTATCTTTTGTTTTTAATATTGCCTCTCTCTCTCTCCTCCCATTCCCTACTCAGTGAGCCAGTCATTATTACAAAGTATTGAAAGGAATGATAAGAAAAAAAACAGTTCTGGGGCAGCTAGGTGGCACAGTGAATAGAGCACCAGCCCTGGAGTCAGGAGGACCTGCGTTCAAATCTGTCCTCAGACACTTAATGCTTATTAGCCATGTGACCTTGGGCAAGTCATTTAACCCCAATTGCCCTGCCTTCCCCCCTCCAAAAAGCAAAACAAAGCAAAACAAAACAAAACAAAACACCAAAAAAACCCCCCAAACAAACCCAAAACCCTCCAAAAAAACCAGTTCAGAAAAATGAATGAGCTACCAAGTCTAATACAAGATGTCCCAAACACCTTAGTATAGTTTTAAGCTTTAATAACTTCAGAAGTATAAATGCCACAAACTTTAAAAACTTCCATTTGAAAGATTTATTACTTTAAAATTTAAAATATTGATATTTTTCTTCTTAAAATTGAATATTAACCACTATCTTGTGCTATGTATCTCTGTAATCAATTTTTGAACTTTGTAAGGCTTATATGTGTAATCCTAGCTTTTAAATAGCCCAAAGAACAAAATGTTGATTAATCCATGACAACTTCGAAGTGACTTCACAAGAAAAGTCTAGTGGAGATAGATGAAGTAACCAAGGAAGAGGACCCCTCTAACATCCAGGAGTCTGAGAAGTTGTTGTCCATGCAATGCATAATGACGATGAATGTGCCATCTTGTAAAAATAAAAAACTCATTATTTAACATTTATAAACCTAAATTAGCACAAAATAAATGTTAATAAACTTTCAAATGATGCTCTGTTTGGGCTGTAAGTGTGTAACATTTATACTTTTGAAGTTATTAAAGCTTAAACTTGCACTGAGACTTTTGGAATATTTTATATAGTCAGTGTTCAATACCCATAGGGCTCCATTCTTCAAAGAAGAAAGGGAGATATATTTTGTTGTTTCTTCTTTGAGACAAAGAACGATCATTGTAATTACACAAAGACCAGTTTCATATTTTTTGTCCTTTTTCTTTACATTGTGTATATTGGTTTCCTATTTCTATTTTTTTAAAGAGGAATAAAGATTTCATTTATTTTTTAAATTTAAAATTTTTTAGTTTAGACAAATACTAAAACTTAAATACATAATAAGAAAATTTGTAAACTTAAATATAAAAGAAAAAAGAAAAATATGACATCTGCATAGCAGAACATAGGAGAGGATTCAGAATATATGACAATAACTTATCATTTCAAGAAAGCTTATATATTAAATTCTGTACATTATGCTGAAAGCTGTCCATTTTATCTTTGCTTCCTTGTAGGTTTTCTTTTGTTCTCTATTGTATACTTTTTACTTTGTTCTTCCCCCCTCTTCCTCCCTTCTACCCGCTACCCCAAGGCTGCAATTGAGCATGGATTTATATATAGCCATTGATATATACATACATGTATACATATATATGCATACATACATATACACACATATATTAACATATACTTTCCCTAAGAGATTCTACTCTTAATCTTGTTTTTGTTTATGCATCTCTTTATTCCTATCTCACCTAACTTCTCTACTTTACTTCTACCTGCTACCCCCCTCTAGCAACTCCTCCTTTATTTTCCCATTCCCCTAAATAGAAACACCCTTTTATATATCCCTTTGACCTATTCTGTCCCCCTCCTCTCTAAATTTCCCTCCCTTATCCTCTCCCCCTCTTAAACCCATTCCTGATGAAAATAGGTTTCCAGAACTAACAGATCCTCTCCCCCATCTAATTCTCTCTATTGGTTCTCCCTCTTTCACCTCATTTATATAAGATAATTACTCTTTTAGCTGTTCTTGAATAGTTTTATTTTTGAAGTCGTATTATACTCAGGTCTATCCCAATCTTTCTTATGAGCTACCTAATTATTCGTAACAATATTAGACATCGGATTTACATTTTCCACACATAAAAGGTAAACATTATGTACTTATTTAGTCCCCTGTAATTGACCATTGGTATGTACCTTATATTTCTTTTGGTTCTTGTATGTCAAATCTTCTATTGAATTCAGGGTTTTGTTTTTTCTTGACAGTCTTTAAAGTCTGACAGTTGATCAAATGTCCATTTTTTTTTTCATTCAGAATTATGCTTAACTTTGCTGGGCATGATATTTTCAGCTGGAGGCCCAGTTCTTTTGCTCTTTGATATATAGTGTTCCAAGACCTGTGATCTTTTAGTGTCACCTATGTTAGGTCTTATGTGATTCTAATTGTGGTGCCATCATATGTAAATAGGTTTTTTCTTATTGCTCATAATATTTTGTTTTGATCTGGAGGTTTTGGAATTTAACTATCATATTTCTGTGAGTTTTACTCATAGGATCTCTTTCAGGTGGTGATTGGTGAATTTTTTATATTTCTGTTTTGCCCTCTTGTTCTAATGCATCAGGACAATTTTCTTTAATTATTTCTTGTGTTATTGTATCAAGATTCTTTTTTGTTCAGAACTTTCGGGTAGTTCAATAATTCTTATGTTTTCTCTTCTTGATCTCTTCTCTATACCCGTCGTTTTTCTTATGAGATGTTTTACATTCTCTACTTTTTCATTCTTTATATTTAAAAAAATTTCTTCATCTTTTATAATTTTTCTGACTTTCCCTTGCCCAATTCTGATTTTCAAGGAGTCATTTTCTTCCTTAAGGTTCTGGATCTCCTTTCTAATTGGTTGACTTTCTTGTCATAATTTTATTTTTCTTTTCAGTTTTCCCTCCATCCCTCATTTGATTTTTAAAGTCTTTTATAAGTTCTTCAATGATTTGGGCAGATGACCATTGGACATTACTCTTTGGAGTAGAAGAGGATTTCTTTGCTTCAGTATCTTCTGCTGAAGACAAACCCAGTCTTCTCTATTCCCATAGTGGCTCTCTATGGTTGGATTCTTTCTCCTTTACCTGTGCATTTTTTGGGCAATAACTTAGTTTTTATAATCACCACTAGTCCTGGGGTATGGGGGATGGTACCTCTGACCCTCTTCAGTTCTCCCTTCTGAACTCAAACTCAAATAAAGATCTCTAGTCTCCTGTAAGTACCCACAGCCAGAGGCTTTCTGCATTCACGGAGTGTGTGCTGGTTCCTTCTTGCCACTGCCACTCTCTGCAGCATATCTGGGTCTGGCATTCCTTGTCAGCAGATGTTCTCTAGATCTTCCCCAGGTCAGAAACCCAACTCCCCTCATTGTCCCTGGGGTAAAAGTTCCTGTGGCTGGGGCCAACGCAGCCTCTCAAACTAACTAACCCCATGGCTTGCTGCTGGTTGTTTAAGCAGCTTGCTGCTAGTTAAAGCAACCCTAGACTGAGGGTGTTTACTCTTCGGGAAGAAATCTAGTCCTGGGATTTTCCTTTAGGTCTTCTCGAATAGTCCCAAGAGAACCCCTGTTCTGCTCCTACTCTGATTTGTTTTCCCTGCTCTATGTTTGCCCAGAGGTGATATTTTATCCCTTTTGTGGAGGAAAATCTTGAGAGCTTGAAATTTTCTGACCTACTCTTCCATCTTCCCAGAATCCTCTTTCTGTTTCTATTTACTTTTCTCCACGTCAGCTCATGTAAATCTTCTCATGCATTTTTGAATGCTTCATGTTCATTACTTAATTATTTCTTATAACTCAGTGATATTCCCTCACATTCATGTGTATGTCCTTTTGAAACCTGAGCTTATCTAAGAGAGACCCTTGAAGCAAAGTGTGCTTTAAACAGCTCTCCCTTTTTTTCTTCATTACATTCATACATGGTTATGTTGTCAAAATTTTGTTTTTGAGATATTTTCATCCCTTCTTAGCTACTTCCATTTTAGAGTCTCAGGCCATGAAATCTCATTTATGTTTCCTTCTTTAATGATAAATAATAATCATATCTAACATCTGCTATGTGCCACACACTGTAAGTGCTATTCGCAAATATTATCTCATTTGATCTTTCTTTTTAAAATCAATTTTATTTTTTCAGTTCAGAATTCTCTCTCTCCCTCCTGCCCCCTCCCCACTTAAAAAGCAAGAAAAACAAAATCCATCACAAATATGTATAGTTATGCAAAACAAATTCCTGCTTTGGCCATGTCCAGAAAAAAGAAAGAAAGAAAGAAAGAAGGAAGGAAGGAAGGAAGGAAGGAAGGAAGAAAAAGAAAGAAAGGCTTTTAAAAGAAACAGTCTCTCTGAGTCTATCAGTTTTCTACGTAGAGGTGGATAGCATGTTTCAATCATGAGTCCTTTGGAATGTTTTTTGGTCATTGTGTTGATCAGAGTCACTAAGTTACCAAGTTACTTAGGCATCTGCTTAGTTTCCAATTCTTTGCCACCACAAAAAGAGCTTCTATAAATATTCTTGTATGTTTAGATCCCTTTCTTCTTTCTTTGATCTCTTTGCGGTATAGACCTAGCAGTGATAAGACCAAATGAAAGAGTGCGCGCAGTTTTGCAGCTTTTGGGCATAGCGCCAAATCACTCTCTAGCATCTACCTAGAGTTTCTGTGAAATTTTATGCTATTTTATGAAATGATATCGTTCATGGACTTTGTAGAGGTATACATAGAAGCATATGTTAATCCATAACCCATGGATTCCCATCCTGTAAGAGTCTTTTTTCCATGTTCTCCCATAAATTCTCCAGGGAGGGACTACCTAACACCCTGGAAGCTTTCCTTGAGTCTTTTCATCGTCCAGATACCAGTGCACATGCTCTGATTGCCCATCAGATTACCAGGTTTGATGTGAGGTCTGTCAGATAATTAGTGTTTCACATTTGGCTTTACCCCATGCCTGCTGTACTGGGATCTTCTAAGGTTACTAGTAAAGGGAAGTGAAACCCAACATGTGAGGAAATAGTAAAGGAGCACATAGCTGTCCCAAATGGGTTCAAGTTATTTTATATCTTGTGACCTGTCCTTGTGGAGTAGTACCCATGCTCAAATCCATTCAAGTTCTACAAAATGTCAATGGATCTGCGAATCTGGAGATCATTAACAAGGGGTAATTGAGGGTAGCTGGTGTCAAAGTGGGAGATAATAGTTGGATGGGTAATCTCTTTCTTGACCATCCCATAATAGGGATTGTGGATTAAGAGCTGGAAGAAAATTTAGGTCCTATCTGGTAAAATTCCCTCATTTTATAGATGAGGAAACTGATGCTGCTATATAGAGGTAAATTCCTCCCTTCCTCTCCCCTCCTTCCCTCTCTCCTTTCCTTTCCTCTCTCCTCTTCTCTCCTCCATTCCCCTATTCTCTTCTCCTCTCCCCTCTTCTCTCTTTGCCTCTTCCCTTAACCTCCCCTCTCCTTCTCGTCTTGTCTCCTTTCCTTTCTTTGCTAGTCCTCTCCTCTCCTTTCTTATCTTCTCCACTCCCCTTTTTTTCTCTTCTCCCCTACTTTGCTCTCTTCTCCTGACCTCAAATTGGGCTAGTTCAGAATTCCTTAGGCAGCCTGTCACCCTCCTCACCACCCCCGCTCTCCATGTCAAACTGAATGCTAACATGATCAATTTAGCCCACTGCAGCTTAGAAGTCCCAGGCTCAAAAGACCTCAGCCTCCCCAGTAGCAGAGATCACAGGCATATGCCACAACACCTGGCTATAGTGGTAAATTTCACAGGCTTGTCATGAAAAATATCCTTAAAATAGAGAATTTCTGTATTCAGAGAACTGAATTCAAAATTTGCCTTTTAAATTATCTCACTGATGTTAGAGTAACAGAATAAGGAAATGAAAACAGAAGAAAGGATTCCAGGAATTATGATTCTTCTCCTATTTCTCAAGTCTTGATTATTTTGTATATTCCTCTGTGGAACATTTGCTGTTTATTTCTTCATGAGTCCAAGTTTAATCTCTCTGGGTCTCAAGTTCTGGGCAATAGAAAGAGCAGATACTGGGGAAACCTTTTGCTAGATGATTATTTGTCATTAAACTAGTAAATTTTGTGGTGTGTGTGTGTGTATGCCTTCAAGATGAAATGTTTTTCATTGCAAAGACTAGAGGAAATGACTGTGTTCTGGGCCATGAAAAATGAATGGAAACAAAACAAATGAGTTTTAATTGTCAAACTGGGTTCTTCCTCATGGATCAAGGAGTGAAGAGAAACAGCTTCCTTCATAGTGGGAGAAAAAAGCAAGATCAGTTCTTGTGCCCTGTTTTCAACTTGAAAAAACATTTCAGACTAAATATGAGAAGGCTAGGTTATATGGCATTTTGGAGTTCTGGTAATGGGTTTTTTAAAATTGAACAATAACACAAGAAACTCCAGTGTTTTGTTTTGTTTTAAACAATGGGTTTTTTTTTTTTTTGCTTTTTTTGGAGGGGGGAGTGGAGGGGAATTAGGGTTAATTGACTTGCCCAAGGTCACATGGCTAGTAAGTGTTAAGTGTCTGCAGCTGGATTTGAACTCAGGTCCTCCTGACTCCAGGGCCGTGCTCTATTCACTGCACCACCTAGCTACCTCAAAACAATGATTCTTTAAAAAGTTATTGGGGATAATATTTGACTTTGGAATGATGAACATATATAATTAAATTTGGGAGAATACTTTCTTCTCAGCTGTAATCCCCCTTCCCAAAAATAAAAGTAGAAAGGAATAGTTTAAGAAAAAAAGAAGTATTGTACATAATCAGGTCAATCCTTACTCACCTCCCCCTCCCATTTTCTACTTTTTTGATGTCTGCAGGAAATACTATAAATAGTTTGTTGTTCCTTTGCTTTTTAGTCATATCTGACTCTTCATGACCCCACTGGGACTTTTCTTGGCAAAGATACTGGAGTAGTTTGCCATTTCTTTCTCTAGCTCATTTGATAAATGAGGAAATTGATTTAAGTGACTTGCCCAGGGTCACACAGCTAGTAAACGTCCGAGGTCAAATTTGAACTCAGGTCTCCCTGACACCAAGCCCAGCACTCTACTATGCCAACTTGCTGTGCGAACAGCAAGAACAGTAGAAAAGTTTAAATTGGGAGGGATTAGTAAATTAGCAAGAGTACTTTTGTCATATTTAACATCAAAGACATTAAATAAAACATATTGCAAGCATGAAATTGAATGACTACCATAAACTTCCCTCATTCTCCCTAGACTAGGGGAAAAATAGCATTGTATTGGCTAGGTCTAGGGACTCTGGCAGCCTAATATTGAGAGAGATTAAGTATAATTCCTTCTGGCACACTTCCCTTCAATTCTGAACTTATTTACTATAAGATAAACAAAGAAACTACACAGGTAATTTTGTACCTGAAAACAATTAATTGGAAAGTGGAAAGGAATGAATAGGCTTTTAATCTAGCCTCAGATACCTACTAGCTGGGCAAGTCACTTAACCTCTGGTTTACTTCAGTTTCCTCAGTTGTAAAATGGGGATTGTAACAGTACCTACTTCTCAGGGTCATTGTGAAGATTAAATGAGATAACATTTGTAGCATGTTTAACGCAGTTCTTGGCACATAGTAGGTGCTCAAGAAATGCTTGTGTCCTTGTTTCCCTTCCTACTTGTCCTTATTATTAGTTCTCCCTCACTTATTATATTCAGTTAATTACCAGAGATTATTGCCTCATTATCCCCATCTCTGGAATCTGTCTTCCCGCTTTTTATTCTCCCCTCTTCTACTGCACTGATACAGGATCTCATTAACACCTTCCTTGACTGTTATGATACCCTCATAATATTTCTACTTTCTCCCCCTACCTTCTAGCTTTTGTCTTCCAGCATCATCTTCTTACATATGTAAGTTACATAGTCATGTAACTCTTCTGCTCAAAACATTTCAGCGGTTCTCCATTGTTTCCTGGATATAAAGGTCACACTCCTCTGCCTGTCATTCAAGGCTCTGCACAGCTTGACACCACCCTCACTTTATATCTTTATTTCATTTTATTCCCCACGAAGAACTATGCTCTAGCTCTATTAGACCCCTCTGACTCCCAAATACACTCTGTGTTCTCATACCTCCAACTCTCTTTCTGGGCTGTTCTCATCTTGACCTGATGAATTTCCACCTATACTTTGAAGCAAAATGTCACCTTGCCCAGGAAGTCTTCTTTCATCTCTCCCAGTTACATTTGTGTCCTACTTGGTATGGGTTTTTCTGCTCAGATGTCATTACAGTTCTGTAACTCCCCAACACACTCACGTAATATTATGAATTACAACTCTCTCTATTGGTGCCTAATATGTTCTTAGGTGGTCCTTGAGGGAATCAGAGAATCTAAGAGCTGGACAGGACCTTATGCAACAGCTCTAACAAGGGGCTGTCCATTCTCTGCCTTACCTCCTCCTGCCATCTGAGGCAGCTCATTCTACTTTTGATTATTCAGGGGTAGGGAACCTGCAGCCTTGAGGCCACATGTAGCCTTCTAGGTCCTTGGGTGCAGCCTTTTGACTTGAATCCAAGTTTTACAGAACAAATTCTTTTATTAAAGGGATTTGTTCTGTGAAGTTTGAATTCAGTCAAAGGACCTCACCTGAGGACCTACAGGGCCACATATGGCCTTGAGGCCCCTCTTATTATTATGATATTTTCCTCATAACCAAAACCTGCTCTCAAGGGAAGTTAGAGTGAGAGAGATGAGAGACACAAGGAAAAATGGCAGCTATGTTTAGATCATGGTGGGATTTTTATTGGCAGCAGAAACAGCTGACGACCTGAGATAACCAGTGTACCACATATTACTGTGGCTATTATTGCAAAGAGGACCAAAGACATCAGGAGGGTCTTATAAGTGAATGGGATTTAAATGAGGCAGAGCTGTGCAAAGTCATCAGCCTCACTCTCTCCACCTGGGTCAATGGAATCACACTGAGAAAAGTCAATACTAATCTCTATAATGCTCTTTAGATGCAGTGCTGAGAAGTCAATATTTCCAAGACTATGGTTAGTTTCTGTAGCTACTTTCCATGACATGTTCCTCTCCTGTTGTGTTGAGAAGGCTGAAGGGTTCATTGTTACCCAAGGCCAGTGCACCCAGGAGATTTATCAGAGTGGTAGTCATTTGTAATGGGTGCTGAGACCATTTAATAACTGATTAAATTCTTTATTGTTGTTAATATATTTTAATTAAATGCTTTTGCTTTGAATTGGTGTATTGTTACTAACTTGATCAATGTAAAGAGATGTGATGATGGTGTTGTGGTTTAAACCCAAGGGCACTAAAAACTGTTGAAGTGGGGGCTATGTCCATCCAAAAACTGTTGGGGTTTCATTAGGTGTTGTGGTGGAACCATCTCAAAGAATTCAGAGCCAGACTACCTCTCATCCATGTATAGGCATTTATTGAGATTGACGCCTCTCATGAAGTAGGCTAAGTTCCAAGAGGAACCAGCAGCTTTAGAGAAAGCAAGATGGATTTTTATGGGTAAAGATGCAATTACACAACAGAAATTTACATAGAATAGAGGAATATCATTAATATTAAAAAGGCAGGAGGAGTTTGTTAAGGGATTAGGTAATGGAGGAGGGGTCCCATCTATGGTTCGGTGGTTAAACATTCTGATCATGCTGCTTTCCAGTTGGTTAGCTATTGTGGTCCTATCTTGGGCTGGGTGGACGGTGTGATTGTGATTACCTGTTTCTGGGGGAATGGGTCTGGGGGCAGTGACCAGGTAGAGGTAGTAGCTAGGTTCCCATCACATGGACACACCTGTTGTTTCTGTGGGAACTAAGAGTTCAGGGACACACCTGTTGTTCCAGTGAGCAGTGAGGCATATATGAAGAAGTTAGGATATTGAGGGCGGGGGGTAGGGGGTTAGGTAGGTACACTGTGGCCTATAATGAAATTAGAATAGAATAATATAGCTTTATTAGGATTCCATCAATGGGAGCTCTGAGCTATGAATTTGAATAGATGACAAATAATACCATGAATGTTAGGAGCTGATAGAAAGGACACATTGATTTTTTAAAACATTGTTATTTAAAGTTTTAAGTTTTAAATTCCACCCCTCCCTCCCCCACTCCCTGAGACGGTAAGCAATCAGATATAGGTTATACATGTGCAGTTATGTAAAACACTTCTATATTAGACATTTTGTACTAGAAAACTAGAGTAAAAGAAAGAAATGAAAGTGAAAAATAGCATGTTTCAGTCTGTATTTAATCAATATCAGTTTTTTCTCTGAAGGCAGACAGTCCTTTGGGATTGTCTTGGATCATTTTTTTTTCAAAATTTATTTATTTATTTTTAGTTTTCAATATTTATTTCCACAGGATTTTGAGTTTCAAATTTTCTCCCCATCTCTCCCTTACCTCCCCACCCCAAGATGGCAAGCATACTGATTACCCCTTCCCCCAGTCTGATATCCCCCTCTATCACCCTTTCTCCTTATTTTCTTGTAGGGCAAGATGGATTTCTATACCCCGTTACTTGTATATCTTATTTCCCGGTTGCATGTAACAACAATTTTTGTTTTTGTAACATGTAACAAACAAAAATTTGTTTTTAAAACTTTGAGTTCCAGATTCTCTCCAGAAGGGACATATTGAAAGAGCTATGCATAGCCTACATTTTTATAAGCAATGTCCTAGTAGAAAGTTTCTAACGCATTCTACTTCAGCTATATGGGCTTATGGATCTCAGCTACATCAGGGGCTGATACCCTGCAAGTAGTGAGTTAGGCAAGTATGACTAAGCCCCAGGACTGGACTCAAGAAGACCTGAGTTCATATCTGGCCTCAGATACTTACTAGCTGTGTGACCCTGGGCAAGTCACTTAACCGTGTTTGCCTCAGTGACTCTGCACTCTAGCATCTTTACTAATAAATAAGGTTATGAAGTCACACATGACTGAAAGGACTGAGCGATGACAAAATGATGATGCATGCACATTTGAGTGTCGGAGTAAATGAAACTTTCTTTTTTTGCTTTTTTGGAGGCAGGAAGGCAGGGCAATTGGGGTTAAGTTACTTGCCCAAGGTCACATGGCTAGTAAGTGTTAAGTGTCTGAGGTCATATTTGAATTCAGGTCCTCCTGACCCCAGGGCCAGTGCTACCTAGCCGCCCCCAAATGAAACTTTCTGAATGATAAATCTTAGCAAAGCAAAATTCCACATCCTTTGGTGAATGTCTGTAATTTTTCCTTCTTCATATCTTACACTGTTAACATTCCAGAGCATTGTAGTGTTCTCATGTGACTCTGGGCTCTAAAGATAAATGATTCCACCCTAAAAGTTGCAATAGAGCAGCTTCCCCACTGAAAACAAATAACTAGGGGTAACTTTTCTTTGAAATTCCTACTAGAAAAAGTCACAGTAACTCTGTAGAAAGTGTAGAATAGTCAGAAAGTGTGAAGGAAACAATGGAGAAAGAATACCAAACCTTGGCCTGATGCCTCAAACATTCAAGCTGGATTAAAAAAAAACCATTTCTGTGTTCCTTTTTATTCACTAGATCAAAGGCCCTCGACTGCTTAGGACTGCCTAATTTGGCATTAATTTAATAACAGAATAATGTTTTAGTTAAAACGCCACCTTTTAAGCAGAAGGAAACTAATTTTTTTAAAATGGCAGTGGTGCTCTCCATAAATCAGTTTTATTACTCAGTGTAGTAGTAGCTTTGTCCCATCTCTCTCTCCCTTACTCTCTTCACATCCTGCTCTTTTTTTTGAGTCCCCAACTGCTGTCAGTGTTTGGGGGTTACTCTATGGAGAAAGTTCAGGGAGAATGTTAAGAAGGTAAAGGAATCCAGCATGCCACTCAAGAAATGACTGAGTCTCCAGGAGGGAAACCCATTAGGGGCAAGATAATGAGGTTGTACACCACATAGCAAGCAAACAGTTCCAAGCTCTGTTTTTAGACATAGCACTCCTTGGGTCATAGCTGCTTACACTCAGGATCTAAATCTGCAACTAAGTCACTGCGGAAAGATATCACTGGATCTAGTGGGTCCAGGGACTGTGGCAAGCCAGCCCTGAGAAGGGCAACCCTAGCGGCACATCCCCCCTCAATTATGGAGTTATTTACTGTAAGAAAAACAAAGGAGCTAAGTAGGCAATTTTATATCTGAAAGCGACTTCTTGGAAAGCAGAAAAGCACAGCCCAAGCTGAGCATCATCTGCCAGAGGTCTCACCAAGGTGGCCGTGTTTTCTTTTCCAGGAAGGCTGGAAATTCACCTCTAAACATACTTCCATCCCCATTATATTTATTGTATAGACATCTGGTTTGATAGGCTTTATTGTTTAATTAGTTGTTTATTGTTTAAGCCTTCATAGATTGAACCTAGATGGATAATAATGCCATTAGTGCTTTAAGGTTTGCAAAGCACTTTATATATGTTATCTTATTTGATTCTCATAACAACCTATGAGTAGTGATGGAATCCTAATAAAGCTGTCTCCGGCCCCAATATTCTTCATTACAGGACCACTGTACCTACCTATCCCCCTCCCCCTCATGTCCTAACTTCATATATGCCTCACTGCTCGCTGGAACAACAGGTGTGTCCCTGAACTCTTAGTTCCCACAGAAACAGCAGGTGTGTACATGTGATGGGAACCTAGCTACTGCCTCTACCTGGTCACTGCCCCCAGACCCATTCCCACAGAAACAGGTGTGTTCTTGTATTCAATCACAATCACATCATCCATCTAGCCCAAGACAGGACCACAATACCTAACTATCTATCTTGACCAGACAGGACCACAATAGCTAGCCAATTAGAGAGCTACATGACTAGAATGTTTAACCACTGAACCATAGATGGGACCCTTCCTTTCCTAATCCCTTAACAAACTCTTCCTTCCTTTTTAATATTAATCATATTCCTCTATTCTATGTAAATTTTGATTATGTAATTGCATCTTTACCTTATAAAAATCCATCTTGCTTTCTCTGAAGTTGCTTTCTTCCTCTTGGAACTTAGCCTGCTTCATGAAAGGTGTCAATCTCAATAAATGCCTATACTCAATAAATGTCAATCTCAAAAAATGCCTAAAAAAGATTAGAGGTGGTCTGACTCCGAATTCTGAGATGGTTCCACCACAACACATCATGAAACCCCAACAGTTTTGGGGTGGGCAAAGCCCCCACCACAACAGTAGGCACTATAATTATCTTAATTTTACGGATGAGGAAACTGAGGTTGAAAGGTTATGCAATTTGCTGAGAGTCACATTAGATGAGGCAGGACCAACTAATCTCCCAACTAAGTCTTTAACTCCAACACAATCCACTTAGACATCTAGCTGCTTAATTATACATATGTTAGTAATAGTGATGCCACTCACTCTGTTGGTGAAGTCCATGAACTAGAGAAGTCCAAATGATCTTTGCCCATTGTTATCATTTTGTGTCAAGCACATAAAAAAAGAAGTCTTAGAATTTCTCTTTTTGGGAGATCCTGAGAGAGTTGAACAGAAACTAGAAATAAGCAGAGCTACAAAGGTTGCTGGTTTCTGGCTAGGAGGAGTGAAAGTTTTCCATGCATCCAGATCTTTCTCTGGGATCTGCGACTGCAGTGAGAGGCAGCAGCAAAACCTCTCATATGACCAAATGACCTTAGGAGAAGATGGGGCCAGAGGACTCAACAACCTGGAAAGAGGAGTGGGAAAGTTACTGATGGTGTTGAATTCTTAGAGTTTGGTACCCAGATTTTGAGAGAGATAATGGGGAATTATTGGACAGTACCAGCCTCTTGTAGAGAAGAGAGAAGTGTCATATACATGACACCCACACTGGAGAACCCGCAAGGAACTGAAAGATGATATTAGGGGAAGAAAATCTTATATTTTTATCCTTTTGATTGCTATGAATTAATTGAATGGTGCTGACCTGATGGAAAGGGGCTGCCATTCTAGTAATGCCAAGTTTGTTTTCCTTCTTGGGGGAACCCCAGCCTTCAGGGTCATGCTAAAAGTAAGTACTCTAAGTAAGTACTTACAAGGTCTTTCTGTAAGTAAGCTATCCTGAATGGATTCCTGAAGAAGGTCAGAAGGTCACTCTCCAAGGTCAGCTCCAAGTTCATTTTCATTTTGAGGGCAATTCAAACTATAAAGTTTTTCAATTAGCCTGGAGAACTAAATAGATGACTAGGAGGAAGATAGAACTTGGAGAGAGAGGGTTATTATATTGATTATTTTGAGCTGTAGTGGATCTTTTGTGTTTTCTACATTCTATTTGTAGATTGAAATACAGCCTATCCTCTACCTTACATGCATTGCTACACTGAATGCTTTCATAGGACCTGGGGGCCTACTTATACATGTCAATAGGCGCCTGGACATGAATTGTAACCTGAGATTCTCAGGGAAATTCTGAGTAGGGACAAGTGAGTCATATAGATATAGTTTTGTGGTCTGCCCCCAAGATTGAGGGTGGTTCCTATATTTATCTTAACTTGGTATTTTCCACATCACTTCCTCTCCATTCCTTCCTCTTTTTCCTCCAGTCAGGATTCGGAATGTCTTGCTTTGGGTTTTGATGAGTAGCATAATGTACAGGAAAGAACAGTGGATTTGAGCCAGAGGACCTGGATTTGAATCCCAATTGTTACTATCCCATGTGACTTGGAACAAGCCACTTCACTACCCTGGGCTTCAGTTTCCTACTCTGTAAGAAGAGAGAGCATTGGACTAAATGCTGTCTTAAGATCTCTTCTAACTCTTGGTTCTATGATCCTGTAAAAGGGATAAAAAGGATTCTGAAAAGTAAGAATTAAAGAGCAGAAGGTTCTGGGCATTTCATATGCCTGAAGTTTCTAGCAAGTTCTAGATTGGATTGCCCTAGAACAGCCTTGTCTCCTCTGATCCTACCCAACTCCCCCAAAAGTCCAGAAAATAAGGGCTGTCTGCCCTTGTGAAAGCAGAGCTAGGCAGGGTTAGGCTGGAGATGACCTGTATTTACCCTTCCTGTATGGCAATGGCACAGCAGGATGAAGGACAAAGGGCCGATTGTCCTTCACTGCTGGTGGGACCCTGAGTAGACCATGTAATTTTGCTTTTCTCAGTGCAGTTTATTTCCTCACTTCCTGCTCACCAACCCATTTAAAAATAAAAGTTATTTGATTCAGTACTTTCAAAACTTCCCAGACTGGCCTGTAATAATAATAATTAAAATAAGCAAACATTTATGTAGTATTTTAAAGCATTGTAAAGTTTGCAAAGTATCTTACATATAAGATGTCATTTGATTCCTACAACAGCTCTGAGAGGTCGGTGCTATTATTATCTCTGTTTTACAAATGGGGAAACTGAGGCTGGGTGAGGTTAAAGTGACTTACTGAGAGTCAAACAGCTAGGAAGCCTCTGAGTAATGAGTTGGATTCAAGTTGGTCTGATTCCTGAGTTCAGCACTCCATCCACTAACATACCATGTAGCTTCTGAAAGATCAAGAACACATAGCCCTACACCAAGAGACTAAGTCAGTCCTCTTATAACTCAAAATTTGTTCTGTCAATCATATTAAAGCAATCATAAACTCAACATGGATTTCACCTAGGGGTGTGCTGAATCCAGTTTGTATTTGCTTGTGAGAGCTGATCGTTAAATTTTCAATGTGAGTGTTTATAAGAAATCAGAAACTTGTAAGTTTAATATAAACATGAGTTTTATTTATTTAATATAATTAATTTAATGATTTATTTAATATTTTAAATATATTATTTAAATAATACATTATTTAATATAATTAATTTAATGATTTATTTAACATAATTTAATACTTATTTAATATAAATACATAAGTTTAATTTAATAAAAATTTATAATCGATAAGAAATCAGAAATCAGCAATTGCTACAAATCTGGGCTTGACTTATTGTTTTGTTCACAGGGGTGGGGAACCTGCATCCTTGAGGCCATACATGGTTCTCCACCCCTAGACTTATGAAAGTGATGGAGAAAACGTTAATAATAGAGATTAAACTTAAAATTTTTTCATCAATATATCTTCCCTCCCCTGAGTCTGCATTACTGATTTTTTAAAAAAATCAATTTTTAAATTCACAGAACAAAACAAGCATTTCCATAACACACTACAATAGAAAAGATGATTGCACATGAAACTGCAAATCTACCATGTACAACTTGCTATTCCCTCCAGATATACAATAATGTTATCGTGTAAATTTATTTTTTCTTGCTTTTTTCTCCCCCCGCCCCCGCCCTAGAGATGGCTGCCATTAGATACAAATAGGTGTGTATATATGTGTATATGTATATATGTATGTAGAATTCTTCTGTACATACTTCTATTAATCGATTCTTTCTCTAGATACATATAGTTTTTCTTCATAAGTCCTTCATTTTTAATTTGTATATTTATAATAATCAAAATGACTTAGTTGCTCAAATTTGTTATTAAAACAATATTGTTACTATATCCAATGTTCTCTTGGTTCTGCTCACTTTGCTCTTTTTTTTTTTTCCTTTTGGAGGGCAGTTGGGGTTAAGTAACTTGCCCAAGGTTACACGGCTAGTTATTTTGAGTGGGTGTTAAGTGTCTGAGGCCAGAACCGAACTCGGGTCCTCCTGACTCTGGGGCCGGCACTTTACTCACCGCGCCACCTAGCCGCCCCTCACTTTGCTCTTAAACATGTACAATGCACACCCCTGATTTCACCCCTGGTCACTGAAAGGGCTGCAGGAGGAACATGAGATCATAGAGTTAGAATTGGAAAGAACAGGACTCTGTGTCTCTGTATTAACTGTCCCCCTGCCTAGACTGTTCCCCCATCTGTCTCCTAACTTCCCTGGCTTCCTTCAAAACTCAGCTGAAATCTATCTTCTCCAAGAGGATTGCCCAAGTCACCCCTAGCCCTAGTGTTTTCCCTCTGATATTATCTTCCATCCACATTGTATATTTTGGTATGTACATGATTATTTATATATAGCCTCCCCTGATAGAATGGAGCTCCTAGAGAGTTGAGACTCTGTTCTTGCCTTTCTTTTTCTCCTCAGTACTTAACCCATCACCTGGTATGTAGTGAGTATTTAATAAATGCATTTTGACTGCTTAGTCCAGCCTAATCCCTGCATTTGACAGATGAGGAACCTGAGTCCCAGAGAAGTCTTTTGAAAACAATCTAGGCAGAGAATAGGAATTAGTGCTTTCATATTGCAAAACATTTGCAAAACAGGTTGAGCAGAGAGGAGGGATGAGTGGGGAGGGGAGAGGGAGAACAAACATATTCATAAGATTTGAGCTTGGTCCACTAGTTTCTTCCTCATTGCTCCTGCTATCTGCCAAAGCTGGGTCACAAGGCATCTATCACAAAGCTTCTGTGTGATTGCAAATGTTTTGCACCATCAGGAGGACATGAATTCAAATCCAGCCTTAGACACTTAACACTTACTAGCCGTGTGGACTTAGGCAAGTCACTTAACCCCAACTGCCCTCCAAAAAGCAAAACAAAATTTTAAAAGCTTAATATGCATATGTGGTAAGGTAGGTACAGTGGTTACAGTACTGGATCTGGAATAAGAAAGAGCCAAGTTCAAATCTTACCTCAGACGTTGGCTAGATAGTCACACAACCCTGAGCAATCTCCTAAACCTCTCTCAGACTCAATTTCTCCTCTGTAAAATGAGGCTGATAATAGCATCTACCTCTCAGGATTGCTATAAGGATCAAATGAAGTATCTGTAAAGGGCTTTGTAAGTCTTAAAGTATTATATAAATATGGACTATTGTTATTATTCCATTGTGGGGAGAGGAAGCATCTATAGGCAGGGGGCTTCTGGAAACTGGCTGAGTGATGGTCTGGCGGGGGACCAGATGAGATGATGTGTAAACATATTGCTGGCAGGGAGGAGTTTGTTATTCAGTCCTGTCCAACCCTCATGTGGAATTTTCCTGCCACAGACACTGGAGTGGTTTGCCATTTCCTTCTCCAGTGGATTAAGGCAAACAGAGGTTAAATAACTTGCCCAGACTCTTAGCCATCAATCAGATAAGGCAAATTTATGCACATAGGTCTAGAGTGGGTCCTCGGGTATGGTCTTTTGACTGAGTCCAAGTTTTACAGAACGAATCCTTTTGTTAAGGGTATTTGTTCTGTGAAGTTTAGATTCAGTCAAAGGGCCACCCTTGAGGACCTAGAGGGCCACATGTGGCCTTGAGGCCACAGGTTCCCCATCCCTGGCCTAGAGATACTCGAGCTTAAAGAAGGCAGTAGACACTCTTAGACTCTTATCTGGGCAACAAGTGCTAGGGACCTCTTCCAGCTCCAGAACGCCTGTTGGCATTTACCCTTTGCTTTGACAGCCATTGTGGCAAGCATAAAATCTTATCAACTCTACTCCAGACTCTTAGGTTCATATTCAACTTTTGTCACTTGCCCTGGTCTCATGATTACTAATCCAGTCTGTTCTATCACATACCTATCTCACTTACTTTTTTTTCACCCCTAGAGAATCAGACCATTGACTTGAGACTGTGGGCCTGAATACACCACTATGTTTCAGTATTTTAGGAAATGCCTCTGGGAATTTGGTCATTTCATTTTTGTTTTATTCTTTTCATTTACATTGTTGTAGTCTTACACATATTATTTTCTCTTGGTGCTGCTTACTTCACTCTGAATTAATTCATGCAAGTCTTCCTATAGTTCTCTGAATTCCTCATATTTGTTATTTCTTATGACACAATAGTTTTCCTTTACATTGATGCATCAAGTATTTTTGAGCAATTCACCAATGAAAGGGCATTCACATTATTTGTAGTTCTTTGCTATTTTAAAAAAATTCCATGTATATATCGGAGTACTTTCTTTGGGAAACTTTGGGAACTTTCTTTCTATCTTTGATTTCCTTGGTTATATGTCTAGCAGTGGCATCTCTGAGTCAAAAGTATGAACATTATAGTCACTTTGTTATATTGTTCCAAATTGTTTCTAGAACAGACCAATTCACAGCTCAAATAATTGTTTATTAGTGTACCTGTTTTCTTTCAGCATCTCTAATGTTCACTATTTTTGTCTTTCATTATCTTTATCAGTTTGCCAGGCATGAGTTGTTTTAAATTGTATTTATTTTATTATTAATGATTTATCTTATTATTTATATTTATCTTCTTAGTGATTTAGAGTAGTCTTTCATGTAGTTTATTACAGTTCTTTTCAGAATTGTTTGTTTCCTTTTGCCACTCACATATTAGGGAATAACTCTTGTTTCTATATATGATTTTGGACTCCAAAATTACTTTCTCTGACCGTAAATGCCATTGCTTCCACCTTTCCCCGAAATTGCTTCTTCTATAAACTACTCTCTCTATTTCTCCTTTTTCTCCCAATCCATCCCTCTTTGCCTTTGTTCTCCTCTCTTAACAATTTCAATGTTATTGTTGACCAATTCAACTATATGGTGTTGTCTATCCAGGAATCTCTCATCTTCTTATTCTATGAATGCTCAAACTCCAACCTTGGGTTATCTCCATAATCTGCCTTCTTCATACCTGTTACCATGCTGCTGAATACTACCAGAGAAAATCACACAGTTGTACTGCCCAGGTCTGCAAATTATGTTATTGGATCTCAATTGGGCTTTCATTGGTACAAGGATATCCTTCTGCTCTTCCAGGATTCATTCCCTATCACACTCTCAGCAGTGTCTGTTCCAAACCTTCTCTTCTCTCCTCAAGTCTCCTATGGTACTCCCTTCCTCTTTCTCTCAGTAGAGGATTTTGCTTCCTACTTTACTGAGAAAATCTAAGCCATCCATTGTGAAGTCCCTCTTTTCTGCTGTTCCATACTTTAAAACCCCATTACACCATCCCCCGTTCTCTCTTCTTCCACTATAGTCTTTAAGAAAGAGGTGATCCTTCCTTGACAAGCCCTCATCTTCTACTTGTGCCCTTGTTCTCATCCCCTTTCATCTTCTCTGAGAGCTTACATCTTAAATCATTCCCTTTTTCTCATCTGTAATCCTTGCTGCTAACAAATATACTTGTCTCTTTAAATAGCCTTTACTGTTGCTTTTTTTTTTTTGGAGGGGGGAGGGCAGGGAAATTAGGATTAAGTGACTTGCCCAAGGTCACATGGCTAGTAAGTGTGTCAAGTGTCTGAGGCTGGATTTGAACTTAGGTCCTTCTGACTCCAGGGCTGGTGCTTTATTCACTGTGCTACTTAGCCACCACTTAAATAGCCTTTAGTTTATACTGACATCTCCCCTCCCCCTGACCTCCTCCTTTACCTCAGTTATTATCCTATATCTTGTGTCCATACTCCCAAAAAAGAGTCATGTGAATTCATTGCCTCAAATTCCACACCTCTCGCTCACTTCTCAAATCACTGAGGTCTGTCTTCTGAGTCTGTCACTTGAATAAAACTATTTACCAACAATCTTGAAACTGATGTTAAAAGCAAGTTAATATGATTTTAAGGTTCATTAATAGATATATGCCACCTGGTGAAAGTGAGGTGAGAAGCTTTGACCTGGTCAGACCACAAATAGAATAAAGGGTTCTCTTCTGGCTGCCATATTTTAGAAGGACATTTGACAATCTACTGTCTATGCAGCAGAGGATATTGGGAACTATACTAGCAGTTGAAGAAACTGGGGATGTTTGTTCTTTTTTTAAAAAAAATAATATTTTACTTTCCCCTCCAATTACATGAAAAACAATTTTTAGCATTTTTTATTTCCTTCCTCCTCCTCCCCTGTCCCTTGTTCATTGTACCATATTGCTGTTACTGTATACAATGTTCTCTTGGTTCGGATTACTTCATTCTGCATCAGTTCATGTAAATCTTTCCAGGTTTTTCTGAAATGATCCTGCTCATCATTTCTTATAGTACAATAATATTCCATTCCAATCACGTACCACAACTTGTTCAGCCATTCCCCAGTTGATGGGTGGGATGTTTGTTCTCAAGGAAAAAAATGCTTAAGAGAGGACATGATAAGGGGTGGCCAGGTGGCTCAGCGAGTAAGAGCACCAGCTCCAGTGTCAGGATGACCTGGATCAAATCCGGGCTCAGATACTTAGCATCACACCCAGAAATAACTGGCCGTGTAACCTTGAGCAAGTTACTTAACCCTGATTGCTTAAAAAAAAAGAGAGAGAGAGAGGACATAATATCTGTAAGGTTGTTGTAATAAATTCTTGTTCTGTTTGGTCTCAGAGGGCAGAACTTGGGACCAGTAAAGGGGAATTCCAGGGAGGAAGGTTTCAGCTCAATAGAATAAGAGCTTTCCTAACATGTATAACTACAGAAATCAGCGAATTAATTCTCTGTCTATGGAAATCTTAAAGCAGAAATTGGACAACCATTTGTCATTGTTGTAGACAAGACTGATAGTGTGGGTAGGGGTTGGACTAGATGACTTCTGAAGTTTCTTCCAGCTTTGTAATTCAATGATTCTTAGTTTCTGGCATGGATTCAGTGTTTCTTCCATATGTTGATGATTAATGTGTAAACATTCAAATGAATTAGATTTGGAAAAATAGGATTAAATCTGTCCCACTCCTATTTTGTGAAACTATTATATACTAGAAGCAACCATCCTTGATGAAAAAGTACTGTGTTGCATTTTTATGTCATAGGGTTGTGTTAAAACCCACAAATGGCAACTGACCAGTGACATAACCAAAGACAGCAGTTCTTGAGGTAGAGACAGACTCCCCAGCTTCGAAGAGAGTCACATAGTTTTTTGATTGTTCTCTCACCCAAGATGCAACTGAGTGATGGGGCCCCTGGAGGCCAGCTAGCTGGAAGAAGCAAGTAACAGCTGCTGAGGAACAAAGACAATACAAAGCCAACCTCCAAAGAGCAATGGAAGGAGAAGCCTAGGTAAAGCCAGGGTGGGGAACCTGCAGCCTTGAGGCCACATGTGGCCCTCCAGGTCCTCAAGTGCTGCCCTTTGAGTCCAATTTTACTGAACAAATCCTTTTATTAAGATGCAGGTTCCCCACTTAACCCCTCCCTGGTGGCAGCTAGGTCGTTCAGTTGGTTAGAGCATTCGGCCTGAAGTTAAGAAGACCTGAGTTGAAATTTAACCTCAGAGACTCACTAGCTGTGTGACTGGGCAAGTCATTTAACCTCTGTTTGCCTTAATCCACTGGAGAAGGAAATGACAAACCACTCCAGTGTCTATGGCAGGAAAATTCCACATGAGGGTTGGACAGGACTGAATAACAAACTCCTCCCTGCCTGCAATATGTTTACACATCATCTCATCTGGTTCCCTGCCAGACCATCACTCAGCCAGTTTCCAGAAGCCCCCTGCCTATAGATGCTTCCTCTCCCCACAATGGAATAATAACAATAGTCCATATTTATATAATACTTTAAGACTTACAAAGCCCTTTACAGATACTTCATTTGATCCTTATAGCAATCCTGAGAGGTAGATGCTATTATCAGCCTCATTTTACAGAGGAGAAATTGAGTCTGAGAGAGGTTTAGGAGATTGCTCAGGGTCGTGTGACTATCTAGCCAATGTCTGAGGTAAGATTTGAACTTGGCTCTTTCTTATTCCAGGTCCAGTACTGTAACCACTGTACCTACCTTACCACATATGCATATTAAGCTTTTAAAAATTTGTTTTGCTTTTTGGAGGGCAATTGGGGTTAAGTGACTTGCCTAAGGCCACACAGCTAGTAAGTGTTAAGTGTCTGAGGCTGGATTTGAACTCAGGTCCTCCTGACTCCAGGGCCGGTGCTCTATTCACTGCACCACCTTGCTGCCCCTGCATATTAAGCGTTAAGGGTACTACAGTACATTTTGTGGCCCACTCCCCTCCTTTTTTTCAGCTTCCTTTTGTCTCTTATCAGTAGATCATATCCTTCTTAATTATCACAGTTTTCTAATTTTTTCCCTCCAACTTTCTCCAGGTCAGTCTGTCCCAGTCCTGGTTAACCAATGACCAGTCCCTATATTGTTGCCCTATTTCTTGGGTTGGGAAGGACCTCAGAGTTTTCCTTTAGCCACCAGGTATGTATCTATGTATATAAATGTATGTATATGTATATAAGCCTTTATGTCCTTGGGCTTAAGCCAGTTCTTCACAGGCCTCCTCACTTGGTGCAGCCCTCCAGACAATTTAATTTTTGCTCACCCTAACAGAAGGTAATTAATTCATCGGATTTTTTTAAGGGGGTGGTGGTGTAACTTTACCATAGCATTGCATAGTTGCCGGAGTATTTTCTATCTTTCTTGTGGAATAATTAGGAAAATAGTATACTAAGAATAAAAGACCAGGTAACATATTTCAATATTGATGACTATTAGAATTGTGTCTATGAATATGCAGCAACATATGAGGACCAAATTTAATTTTAGATAAAAATATTAATTCTTGCTAAAATAATAAACTCATTAATTGTAAATCAAAACCAACATTTTTCAGTTATTTTGAAATTTCATATGCTTAATTTTGCCATTTTAACGTGTAAATTTAAGTGTTTATTTCAAAATACTTAGAAAAGCTGAAAGCCTAAACAATCCTGATAACAAACTTTATTTGGTACACTGAATTCAGAAATATTTTGGTTCTTAAAAATGTGTCAATGGACAACATGGTTTTCATAAAGCAGCTGGCTCTGTTTCAGGACACATCTGTGAACAGTCTTGGATAAAATCCATGATCCAGAGAATAAGATTTTTTAAAAAGGGAAAGTAACAGAGAAATAGGACAGCTACATGGTACAGTGGGTAGAACTGTAGGTCTGGAGTCGGGAAGACTCTTTTTCCTGAGTTCAAATCCAGCCTTAGATACTTAATAGCTGGGTCCTCCTGGGCAAGTCATTCACCCTGTTTGCCTCGGTTTTCTCATCTGTAAAAGGAAATGACAAAGCACTCTAGTATCTCTTCCAAGAAAATCCCAAATGGGGTCATGAACATGAACATAACTCAAAATGACTGAATAGCAAGAGAGAAATAGGAAAATGGGAATCTATAGTAAAAGGTAGGGTCATGAGAGTTTAGTAAAATCTTTTGCCTCTAACTTGGGCCCTTGAAACCATGAAATACCAGCAATGAAAACTAATAGCAATTAATGTTGCTGCTCATTTCTAGTGATGATCTGGAACATGAAACCCAAGGCTGGGTGGGAAGTTTGTGTAATAAAAAATCCACCCTTATGAACATGGAAATAAACGTCTTTGATTCTCTAAAGACATTTCTAAGGACTATGAATGAGGAACTCGGTATTTCTACTAAGCTATCAGTTTCTAGATACACATTTAGGAATAGACATTTTTTACTGGGACACTAATGTGCTGTTGGTGGAGTTATGAGTTGATCCAGCCATTCTGGAGAGCAATTTGGAACTATGCCCATAAGGCCCAGAATTGCCCTGGCTCTGTAACAATGACTGAACTCCTTCCTTTTAATACAAAAGGAAGAGGCCAAGTATCTCCATATTGATTATAGGTAGTAGTTTAATCAATTATTATAAATACTTACAAACAGGGCCAATCTTCGGCCGGGGGTAGGAGCCAGACAGTTTTGTGGATCTCTGCTCTTGAAATCCAAAATCCCTGTGGTAATTATAGAAAAAAATGCAGGAGAAGTTAGAGAGTGCATCACTACTGACTGGTGGACATTTTTGGTTTTCCGCTTAGTAATGAACTTGGGAATTAAGTCAATGTTATGCCCCAAAATGAGTTTGTGTATTGATCATGTCCTGGTCACAATATTCTTCTTTTGCCTTTCATAGGTCATAGCTTGAGTTTTGACTCAGTGTTTAAGTTATGATTTAGTGCCTAAGTTACGATTTGTAAACAGGTCACAATGTTCAGGCTTCTGCCTTTCACAGAGGTTAAGTTTTAACGACTTTATTACCTATTATTTAGAGCTTTTCCCCAGTGTGAACCCTACAATGCCCAAAGGGCTATAAAACTGTCCCTTTGATCCAGCAATACTGCTGCTAGGCCTAGATCCCAAAGATATGTAAAAACAGGGAAAAGGACCTATTTGTGCAAAAATATTTATAGCAGCTCTTTTGTGGTGGCTAAGAATTGGAAATGGAAGGGATGTCCATCAATTGGGGAATGACTAAACAAGCCATGATTGCAATGGAATATTATTGTGCTATAAGAAAAGACAAGCAGGGTGATATCAGAAAAACCTGGAAAGATTTACATGAACAGATGCATAGTGAAGTGAACAGAACCAGGAGAATGTTGTATACAATAATAGCAATGTTGTTCAATGAATAATTGTGAATGACTTAGCTATTCCCAGCAATACAATGATCCAAGACAATCCCAAAGGACTAATGATGAAGTGTACTGTCTATCCACCACCAGAGAAAAGAACTGATATTGATTGAATACAGACTGAAGCACTCTATTTTTCACTTTCTTTCTTTCATTTTTATTCTAGTTTCCTTGTACAAAATGACTAATATGGAAATGTCTTACATAAAAGAAAAAGAATGGATATTTAAAAAAAATTCTAAGTCTGAGACCTCAAATGTAAAATGAGAGTATTAGATTAAATTATTTCTAAGTTCTTTTCCAGGTCTGTTATTCTATGATCCTGTGATCTTCTTAAAATCCCATCTAAATCCTAGGAGCTCCATTTCTGTCAACATTATTTTTAGAGGTCTTTCTATCCTTGTAACCAAAGCCAGGGATTTAATTGTTGAGCTATTGCTCAACATATTCTCTGGGTTTTGTTTGTCTTTGCTTTTTTCTGTTTGTTTCTATCTCTCTGACTCTCTCTCTCCCCCTCTTTCTGTTTCTTTTCTCTCTCCCTCTCTCATGTCCACTCTCTTTTCTCCTTTCCCTGTCTTCTCCTCAGTACTTAACCAACTCTTTCAATATGCAGGTGCAATATATTTTTGAGTTTTGTATCTAGAGAAATAAAACTTATTTTCTTTACACTCAGTACTTTTTTTTCATATTAAGTGAAATTTAAGCAGAACTCTTGGTTTTCTTTGCTGGATACAAATAAAGAACAATGAGAAAAATATGCAGAAATGCTCCTGATATCGATTCTTCTCCCCAGGATTGGCCCTGTGTAAACTCAGGTTGTTTATCTATTACTGGACCCTTTTTTCCCCTCTCAGCTGTACGACATGCTTATTTGGTGTCCTATTCTTTTTCTGAGGGCAGCT
Source organism: Petaurus breviceps papuanus (assembly GCF_028583685.1). Lineage (NCBI taxonomy): Eukaryota > Metazoa > Chordata > Mammalia > Diprotodontia > Petauridae > Petaurus > Petaurus breviceps. Next base: position 14,347,039 of record NW_027185616.1, read on the forward strand.
AGGTAGTGCAGTGGATAGAGTGTGGGGCCTGGAGTCAGGAAGACTCATCTTCACAAGTTCAAATCTGACTGTCAACACTTACCAGCTGTGTGTCCTTAGGCAACTCAACCCCGTTTGCCTCAGTTTCCTCATCTGGAAAATGAGAGAAGGAAATGGCAAAATTCTCCAGTATCTCTGCCAAAAAAAAGTCCCAAATGGGGTCATGAAGAGTCCGACCTGACTGAAACTACTGAACAACAACATTCTTTCTCTGGGCTATCCTTTAAGTAACTAATCACTGGTTGTAAGCAGACAAAAACTTAAGTAGGATAAGTGGGACTGATCTGCCAGGAGTGTTTGTGGTATTGAAGGGAGACTCAGGAAGGTAGAAAAAACTTCAAGTTCCCAAAGAAATAGAGCTATAAGGTTGTAAGAACAGGTGGTAGGTTGATATTTGGGGATGGGGATCCTGATCATTGTCTCTTTAAATCTTTCTACACATAAAGTTAATTCTGCCTATTCATGAATCTGAAAATTTCTATGAAATCTACAGGTAAACCATCCTTCACACCTTGGGGCATTCAGAAGGGACCAGTAAATACCCTTGTCCCCTTCTCTTATTTTGACTTCTAGTCTGGTGGCATTCCAGGAAGAGACAAACAAATTGTAAGGAGAGAGGTATCAGGCTGGCAGCATTAGAGAAAGATACTCCCAACCCTTTAGGGATACCACCAGAACCATGAGGGAGGGACAGAGAGAGCTTCACTGTTCCACAGCAAATGCCAAGGACTCAGTTTTATCTCAGACAAGGCCCCACATACGATGAACACTCTGTGACCTTACTCTTCTGGAACTAGCCTGTTCATCTTCACCTAAAATGAAAGAACAAATGAAAAGGAAAAGCATGGAGGCTTGTATTCATTGGTCACCTGCACTTCTCAGGTGACAAGAGACCAAGACTTTGCTTTCCATAGCTTTGTCTTTCATCAAAATACTGCCCTGACATAAGAGGGAGTCAAAAACGAGAGGAGATGAGGTCAACTGTTGCGTTTGAATGTCCCCAGTTGTGCCTGTGGTACCATAGCCAATCAAAGAAGGTCCTAGTCACCATGGAGTCAGTAGAGTGGAACCAGTTATAGAATGAAAGTGCGTGCCCCAGATTTCTCCAAGGCAATTAATTCCATTATATACCATCCTGATTCTCCCAAAAGCTCCTCCTGGAGCCTGGATATCCTTGCATTCTATGCATGCTCCTAAGGGCTGGGTTCAGTGGTCAGTCTCATGTTATACTATCCCTAAATTTGAAGAATAAATTCTATATATGTATATGTGTATGTCTATATGTCTTCTCCTCTCCCCTCATTATTTCTTCCCCATGGCAACTCCTTAAGTAGTAAGTAGCAGTAAGTGACTCTCTTAAAAGCTTTAATAAAGCATGAACCATGCTAGTTTCTGAAAGAAAAAGATTTGATATTGATAAATTGCTCTGATTAAGCCTTCAGAAACACTACTGGTTCCAGATTAAATGTGGTCCAGATTATAATTGTAATAGTACTAGCATTCCTTGGGTTTGCCCTCTCAGCATTTTTGCAGATAGAAGAAATTTCCCCACATAATTACTCACCTCCCCATTTTAGTGATAATATATCTGTTCACAATGGAGAAATTATGTGAACAAATAAGGTTAACTGTGTGCTGTCTTAGAATCGTAGAGAAGAGGAAGGAAACCTTACAGTTCATTTTGTTCACCCTCATTATTTTATAAATGAATAAACTGAGGCCTGCATAAGTTCAGTGACTTGCCTAAGGTCTCATTGCTTATAAGTTACAGAACTAAGGTTTGAACCTAGGTCCTCTACCTCTAAATGTAGCATGCTTTCCACTGTACTATGTTGTTTCTTATAATAATGGCTTCTGATACTGAGAGAGCTATGACACTGCATTTTAAAATTTAATACAATTAAGCAAACATTTATTTTTAAAAATTTACTTATTTATTTTTAGTTTTCAATATTGGCTTTTCTAAGATTTTGAGTTCTAAATTCCCCCCCCCCACACTCTCTCTACTCCCCCCTCTCCAAGATAGCATGCAATCTGAGTATGATCATATATAACATATTTCCACTTTAGTCATGTTGTGAAAGAAGAATCAGAACAAAAAGGAAAAATCACGAGAAAGAAAACAAACAAACAAAAACAACAAAAAAGGGAAAATATTGTGCTTCGATCTGCATTCAAACTACATAATTTTTTCTTTGGATGTGGATAGCATTTTCCATCATGAGTCTTTTGGAATTGTCTCAGATCATTGTGTTGCTGAGAACAGCTAAGTCTAACAAAGTTATCACAATGTTGCTGTTATTGTATACAATGTTCTCCTGGTTCTGCTAACTTTTACTCAGCATCAGTTCATGTAAGTCCTTCCAAGTTTTTCTGAAAATATCCTGCTCATCATTTTCTTTTAGCACAATGTATTCTATCACAACCATATATCACAACTCAGCCATTCTGCAATTGACAGACCTCCCTTCAATTTCCTATTCTTTGACATCACAAAGAGAGTTGCTATGAATATTTTTGTGCATATAAGTCCTTTTCCCTTTTTAAAAATTTCTTTGGGATATAGACTTAGTAGTGGTATTTCTGGATCAATGGGTATGCATGGTTTTATGGCCCTTTGAGCGTGGTTTCAAATTGCTGTCCAGAATGGTTGAATCAGTTCACGGTTCTATCACCAGTGCTTTAGTGTCCCAATTTTCTCATATACTCTCCAGCATTTGTCATTTTCTTTTTTCTGTCATATTAGTCAATCTGATAGTTGTGAGGTGGTATCTCAGAGTTATTTTAATTTGCATTTCTCTAATCAATAATGGTTTAGAACATTTTTTTCATATGACTATAGACAACTTTGATTTCTTCTGAAAACTGCCTTTTCATATCTTTTGACCATTTGTCAACTGTGGAATGACTTGTATTCCTATAAATTTGACTCAGATCTCTTTATATTTGAGAAATGAGACCTTTATCAGAGAAACTTGCTGTATTTTTTTTTACAGTTCCTAAAACCAGAGGGTAAGACAATTTTCCCAGTTATAATTATTGTGTATTTTTCTCCATTCTATTTCCCCTCCATTTTTCCTTTTCTCTCTCTCCTTTCACCCTTTCCTTTCTCAAGAGTTTTTTACTTCTGACTGCCACCTCTCCCAATCTTCCCTCCCTTGTTGTCAGCCCTCCTCCCTTTTCTTATCCCCTTCTCCTCTTACTTTTCTATAGAGTAAGATAGATTTCTATATCCAACTAAGTGTTTATCTTATGCTCTCTTTGAAACTATTCTTATGAGAGTAAGGTTCAAGCTTTGTCTGTCACCCTCCATCTTGCCCTCCATTATAAAAGTTCTTTTGTGTCTCTTTTATGTGATATAATTTGCCCCATTCTACTTCTGCCTTTCCCTTCTCCTAGTGAATCCCTTTTTCTTACCCCTTAATTTTATTTTTTAGATATCATCCCATCATAGTCAACTCACATCCATGCCTTCTGTCTATGTATACTCCTAACTTCCATAATAATGATAAAGTTCTTAGTATTTATAAGTATCTTCTTCCCATGTAGAAAATCAAACAACTTAACCTTATTGAACCATTATGAGTTCTGTTTCTGGTTTACCTTTTCTATGCTTCTCTTGAATCTTGTTTTTGAAAGTCTAATTTCCTATTCAAAGCTTGAAAGTTCTCTGTTTCATTAAATATCCACCCCTACCCCCACCCCTTAAGGATTATATTCAGTTTTGCTGGGTAGGTGATTCTAGGTTGTAATCATAAACCCTATGCCTGCCAGAATATAACATTCTAAGTACTCTTATCCTTTAATGTAAAAACTGCTAAATCTTATATTATCCTGATTGTAGCTCTATAGTATTAGAATGGTTTCTTTCTGACCATTTGCAATATTTTCTCCTTGATCTGGGAGCTCTGGGATTTGGCTATAATATTCCTAGGACTTTTCATTTTGGGATATCTTTCACGAGGTGATTGATGGATTCTTTCAGTATTTTGTTCTTTGGTTCTGGGATATCAGGACAGTTTTCCTTGATAATTTCTTGACAGATGATGTCTAGGATCCTTTCTTGATCATGCCTTTCAGATAGTACAATAATTCTTAAATTATTTCTCCTTGATCTATATCACAGGTCAATTGTTTTTCTGATGAAATATTTCACACTTTTTTTCTATATTGCATTATTTTATTTTATTTTATTGTTTCTTGGTATCTCATGAAGTCATCAGCTTCCATTTGTCCCATTCCAGTTTTTAAGGAATTATTTTTCTTCATTGAGTTTTTGTATCTCCGTTTCCATTTGACCAGTTCTTTTCAAGCAGTTCTTTTCTTCAGTAAAAATTTGTATATCTTTTTCCTCGGTTATTTCTACTTTTTAAGGAGTTTTTCTTTTCAGTAAATTTTTGTGCCTCTTTTACCATTTAGCGTATTCTGTTTTTTAAGGTGTTATTTCCTTTAATATTTTTTTGTGCTTCCTTTACAAAATTGTTTCCTCTTTTTTCATGATTTTCTTGTATCACTCTTTCTTCTAATTTTTTCTTTACCTCTCTTATTTGATTGTTAAAATCCTTTTTGAACTGTTCCAGGAATTCTTTTTTGGGGGGGCTTGAGACTAATTCACATTTTTCTTTAAGGGTTTGGATATGACTGTTTTGACTTCGTTGTCTTCTGAATTTGTGTTTTGATCTTCCCTGTCACCATAGTAACTTTCTATTTTCAGGTTATATTTTTGTTTGCTCATTTTCAGCTGATTTCTTGACTTCTAACTTTATGTTAATGTTGAACTCTGCTCTTGGGGTGTAGGGGACATGGTTCCTAGCTTCAGGTTTTTTGTGCAGCTATTTTCAGAACTAGTTCTGGGGGTCTGTAAGTTTTCAGTTCTTCCAAGATGGTGTAATCTAAGGAGAGGTGTGGTTATTGTTCTCTTGGCTTGCACTCTGTTCTGTGAGTGACTACAAGCACTCTTTTCCACCTTGTAACTGTTATTAGGGTCCTGGCTTCTGCTAGTGCTCCTTGTCACCCTGGGACTGTGACCCAAAACCACGTATGGGTAACTGAGTCCTGCATCCAGTGCCAGCAAAGGTTCCCTTGTAATCTCTTTCTGCCCAGTTGTCTGACCCCTTACTATCTGTGGGTTGAGAGCTCCAGAAGCTACCATTGCTGATTCGGTCACTCCGAAGGCCTTCTGCTGGCTTGCCAGGCTCAGCCTGCGCTGGACTGAGCTCTGCTCTCAACCCAGTGAGACAGACCTTTCATGACAAATTTCTGTGTTATCTTGGGCCAGAAGATTGTTTCACTCTGTCCTCTGGTTGGTTCTGCTGCTCCAGAATTCATTTTGAGGTGTTATTTTAAGTTGTTTAGAGGGGGTTTAAGAGAGTCCAGGGGAGTCCCTGGTTTTACTCCACCATCTTGCCTCTGCCTGTGTTGGGTTTTGAATAGCAGCTCTCATCTAGGTCTCAGGACCCCTTTACACTCTTAAATATTATTGAGGACCCCAAATAGATTTTCTTTTTGTGGGTTACATCTGTCAGTATTCACAGTATTGGAAATAAAATCTTCTAAGATTTAAAATATTTATTCGCTAATTTAAAAATAATAATAGTAAGAAACTATTAATAGTAATACTATTAGTAATAAACATGTTAAAACATTTTTGAAAGAGGATTATATTTAAAAAAATTAATGAGAAGAGTGGCATTGTTTTACATATATTTGAAATGTCTTTAATGTCTGGCTTAATAGAAAACAGCATTCATAGGTTGTGATATATTTTGTTTAAAGTAGATGAAAAAAAATCTGGCCTCACATGATAAGTAGTTGGGAAAGGGAGCAATATTTTGATAGGCAAATAACATCTTAGTATTTTTGTGAAAATATTTTTAAACTTCTGCGTCCCCTGAAAGAGTCTCAGGGATCTCTAGGGGTCTGAGGACCACATTTTGAGAACCGCTGGCCTTAAGGCTACAAAAACAAAAACAAGCAGGGAAGAATAAAAGATCTGGTGTGAATCAGAGAAGGTAAGCTACCTCCTTACCAGTGGGTGCCATCATGGGTCTGTATTGCTATGAAGGTTAGAATTTGGAGTCATTCTAGTTCAACATTCCTTGCATTGTTGAAATTCCTTCTCCAACATCCTTGACAGATGGTCAAGGTCTTTACTTGATTAGCTCCAGTGATGGGGAGCTTGCTACCTTATGATTGCAGCTTTTTCTAGTATTGGATAACTATATTGAAGAAAAGTCTTTCTTATCTTGAGAAAATCTAATTGCTTATGACATTAACTGATGGATCCTAGTTTTGACATTTGGTACCACAACAGATTTTTTTCTTCTTTTATAAAAAATAGCCCTTCAAATATCTGAAGATAGTTTCATGTTTTCCCATAAACTCCCCCTTTCCAGGCTGAATAACTTTATTTCCTTCAACTGATTTCCCACATTACATAGCCTGCAGACTGTCCACTACCTTAGTCACCCTCCTCTAGATATATTCTTGTTTGTTAATATAGCAATACATTGGGACTTCTAATTTCATTGAATGTATGAGCCCAGATGAATGTAGAGCCCAGATGAAAAGTTGTCCTGGTTTGCTCATTCAACTGTAAGTAGCAGGCAGTATATGTCAACCTAGGTCATTCTGACTCTAGTTCCAGCATTCTCCCAAATGACTTCTCTGTTTATTAATACACTTCTTAATTGAACACAGTTCTCCAGATATGGTTTGAATAATTTTGAGTTCAAAAACATACACCTAATATATAGAAGGGGCTATCTCTCAAAGTAGTAGAGTCCCCATCATTAGAGGTCTTTAAATGAAAGCTGTTGAAGCTGTTTTAGGGGGATTCCATTGTAGGTACAGATTAGACTAGCTAGCTACATGTATTGCCTTGGGCAAGTCATTTAATCTCTTGGATCACAGTTTTCACAGGTGAAAAAAGGAGGGGGTTAGGTTAGATCAAGAGTTCTTAACCAGAGTCTATAAACCTCAAAGAGCTCCATATATAGATTTTAGGGTGTCTGTGATCTTGAATGAGGAAAAAAAATAAGGAAAGTACCAAGGACTGCCATGTCCTCATTCTTCTCTGGGCTTTACTTCTGACTCTCTGGACTTTCTCTAACATGTCACAGCAACCTCTTCATGCTGGGAGGACACTCTGACCCTGGCCTTCTAATTCCAGAAGTACACTCCACTTCTGTGGCTGCCTTCTTTGATTAGTCAGTTCCTCGCAGAATCTCCATTATAAAGAAAGTTCTGAGGCCAGTCATGTCTTCATTTCTTTCCATCTTGACTCTCTGGACTTTCTCCGCCCTGGTCCCACTCCTTACCTTCTACTCCTTCTATCCTCCCCCCAACTTTTCAGCTTCTTTTTATAGGTTTTCTCCACCTATTAGAATGTAAGCCCTCGAGGCTAGGGACTTTCCTTCTTTCTGCTTGTATTTCTCTTCCCAGTGCCTGGTACATAGCAAGGCTTAATAAATACATATTGATTTGACTTGAATATAATTGGTTTGTTTTGTAATCCCATGTATTTTGTTTTGTGCATTTAAAAACATTATTCTGTGAAGAGGTCTATAGGCTTCATCAGCCTGCTAAAGGGGTCCATGGTACATGAAGAAGGTTAAGAACACCTGGACTATATTAAGTATAAGGTCATTTCTATCTTCCAATTCTAAGATTCTGTAGCTTGGTGATTTTTTGAATACTATACTTTTATTAACTTAGCCTATGGTTTTAAGATTATTTTTAGTGATTATATATCACTGATAGATACTGTAGGGTCAGAGTAGTCAACTAAAACTTTTTCCTGGATCTTTTTTACTTGAAGGTTAATAATAATGGTTCACACTTATTAGCATGTTAAAATTTCCAGAGTGCTTTACAACATCTCATATGATCCTCACAACAACCCTGTAAGGTAGGTGCTATTGTTATCATTTCATTCTATAGGTGAGAAAACTAAGGTTGATGGAGGTCAAATGACTTTCCCAGGTATGGTGTGGTTAGTACTTATCTGAGGTGGGATTTGAAAGAAGGTCTTTCTGACTCTTAAGTCTATCTCAAATATGAACAATTGATTCTTATGGCCTAAATTCAGAATTTACATTGATTCATGTAGATTTCCTTCTTATTGTGGCGCTGTCCATTGTACACCTCTGGGAGCAGGGGAGCATTAATCTCACTACCAGTTCACTCCTTAGACTCTGTCATACAGTGGGAAACTTACAATGACCACTGTAAGTCTGCCTTATCTGCTGAGTATATGTAACCTTCCCTTTAAGCCTCTTCTCATGGCTTCCAGGTCATTGTTCTGTTTTCAATGCATTTCTGCATCTCTCTCTCTGTCTCTCTCTCTCTGTCTCTCTCTCTGTCTCTCTCTCTCTCTCTCTGTCTCTCTGTCTCTCTGTCTCTCTCTCTGTCTCTGTCTCTCTCTGTCTCTCTCTCTCTCTGTCTCTGTCTCTCTGTCTCTGTCTCTCTCTGTCTCTGTCTCTCTGTCTCTCTCTCTCTCTCTGTCTCTCTGTCTCTCTCTCTGTCTCTCTGTCTTTGTCTCTCTCTGTGTGTCTCTCTTTCTCTGTGTCTCTGTCTGTCTCTGTCTCTCTGGCATTTTAGTGTTGCTACCTGATCTGTGCAGTCCCTTTTGGGACTCTTGAGTCTAAGATGTCATGAAATGAAATTTATGGGATTCTTTTTCTGATACTTCAGATTGCAAATATGTGGGGCTTAGACCTCAAGAGGCAACTAGGATAAAGGGAGAGGAAAGGAATAAACATTTATATACCATCCTCTGCGTGCCAGGCATTGTGCGGAGTGCTTTTACAAATATCTCATTGATATCTCATCAATAGCCCTGTGAGGTGGACACTCTTATTGTCCGCATTTAAAGTTGAGGAAATTGAGACAAAGGTTTAGTGACTTGCCCAGGAGTTATTTACAGCACTAGACTTGGATGCAGGAAGGCCTAAGTTCAAATTCTGCCTTAGTCACTCTGAAAGTCTGGGCAAGTTGCTTAACTGCTCTTAGCTATTCAGTTTCTCCATCTATAAAGTCCGGATAATAACACCTGCTTAATAGTGTTGTTGTGAGGATCAAGTGAAATATATTATATGTAAAACACTTTGTAAACGTTGGATTTTATACAAATGCTAGCTGTTATAGTTATTATTCCCAGATCAGAGAGCAAAATGCTTTCAAGCACTTCTGTGTCTCAAGACAAGTATTTCTTTGTTTTTTGTGAGTTAGCAAGTAGAGTCATTTCACAGACTTTTGTAGCTGTAACCCTTGTTTCTGCTACTTTGAGGGAGGCTTTTTGCCAGAGACGTTGATATCAGTAACTGCATGAATTTTATGAACGAGATGAATTTGCACATGCATAAAACTGGCAAGGAAACTGGTAAGGATTCAGTGAATGGAGGATGCATGTTATGGGAGAGTGTTGCTAAGCTAGGCCTGCTGATTTCGTGTCAAAGCTAGGGTTACATTTGGTTGCCATATAAGGAGACTTGTTCTCAAAACGACTTCTCATTGGACTTTTATGGATTAAAAAAGTGCAAAATACAATTTGCAGGACTAAGAAAAAATCCAGCAAGTAGAATATTATCTATTTATGGGGCTTGATAATAAGATCAAAGATCTCCATAGATATTAGAGGCTACATTTAGTTTTGTGTTAGAGTCATAACCAGAATAGGGTAGATGGGGTTTAACTCCGTGCACTGACATTGGGGTGTGGGGTAAGAGAGGGCATTCTTCTTCCCCACATCTATCCCTGAACTTCTTGGGGGAAAAGAGGATCATGCATGTGGCACCAAAACTTGAAGAGCAGAAAGGGAGTGAGCCACGGGATAGAGGAGCAAACAACCTGAACTCTACCCTTTACTGCTGCTGTGAGTTATAGTGCAGGTTAGAGGGATAGTGACTTGCCTCTCTAGCAGCCTCAAGTGCACTTCTCTTTCAAGGGTATTCCAAACCATAGGCTGCTGCTATGGCTCCAGGAGACCTTATAGAGCCCTGGGGCAGAAGGCAGGACTCATTGGAGAGGGAAGAAAATTATAATACTTGGTTACTGTGAGTCATATAGACACACATACATACATGTGTTATCTGTGGGGTGAAATAAAGATTGTCCCTACCCAATGTGCATTGTTACCCTAAGTGCTTGAATAAGAACTTTAATCTACTTCCGTGGAGACTTAAAAGTGAACTATATTTAAGCTATATTCTGAAATTACCAGAGGAAACAGAATGGGAGAAAACTAAGCTAATTATGTTGCCTCCATAATTGAACTAGTCCATGTAAGCCTAAGAGCCTGGAATACTGGGCCATGGGTCATATTCACAATTATTAATTATAAGCTATGTGCTAGACCCTGGGGATACAAAGACAAAACTGAAACAGTCTCTTCTCATTATCTGTTAATATTTTACCTTTCTCTTAATATGCTGGAAGAGCTTATTAAATCTCCGTGGTTCACCTCTGATTGTGTCCATTAATTTTGGGCAGTTTTATTGGTTCATTATTCTCCCAAACAGTAATATTCTATGCTCTTGGTATTACAGCTCCTGTTGTTTGATATTGTGCCTTCCATCCATTAGCTTCATTTCTTCAAAAATTATAAAATGTTTGGCTTTGTTCCTCCTGCTAAGAGATTCTTGCTGTCCAGACCAGATTCATTGTCGATGATATCTGTGGTGGATCTCTCCCATGTAGCCACATTTTAATCAAGGAAATATGCCTTGGCTATTCTATAGCAGGGGACTGGTGATTATTTCTTTGTCAACACTATGGCAACAGTAGTACCAGTTTAGTAGAGAATTCTAAAGGAAGTTCATTGCTTGTGCAAAAACTCCATTTGATAGCAGCTCATTGATTGCTACTTAAGAGGGGTGGCAGGGCAAACTACCCCCTGTCGCTCCCCCATCAACATCTTAAGAAATTTAATCAAATTTTATGGAACCAAGAAAATGCCATCACCCAAATTCTGAAGGATTGATAGTGCCAATACACGAGAATCAGATAAGAAACTTGTAGGTTAAAAAAAAATAAACCAAACATCCTCTTTGCCAACACAGATGGATGTCAGAGGCTGGCTAGAATTACATCCACAATGAGCCTCTTATAAAACTTAAGTCTCATGGTAAAGTCCCTTTTTTATTTCAGTTCAATTAAAGAACACAAAACACTAATTCTAGAAACAATCACATATGTTCATTTTTAAATTAAATTTTATTTTTTTTAATCAGCAAAAATCTTTTTTTTTCTTTCTTCCTCCTCTCCATTGAGAACAAAAGAAAAACAAAGCCCTTGTTGCAAACACATATGGTTAAAGCAAATGTGTGCATGCGTGTCTATCTGTGTATCTCTCTCTGTGTAAGTATATGTAATATAT
>NW_027185616.1:14358464-14358823 GCF_028583685.1 Petaurus breviceps papuanus
TCTCTCTCTGTGTAAGTATATGTAATATATATGTGTGAGTATATATATACACACATATATGTCTGCATTGGTCACGTCCAAAAGAAAAACACGTGTGTATATCTGTGTATCTCTCTCTGTGTAAGTATATGTAATATATATGTGTGAGTATGTATACACAAATGTATGTGTGCATTGGTCATGTCCAAAAGAAAAACACGTGTGTCTATCTGTGTATCTCTCTCTGTGTAAGTATATGTAATATAAATGTGTGAGTATATATACACACACACATGTATGTCTGCATTGGTCACATCCAAAAGAAAAACACGTGTGTCTATCTGTGTATCTCTCTCTGTGTAAGTATATGTAATATATAT
>NW_027185616.1:14358833-14378882 GCF_028583685.1 Petaurus breviceps papuanus
CGCGTGTCTATCTGTGTATCTCTCTCTGTGTAAGTATATGTAATATAAATGTGTGAGTATATATACACACACACATGTATGTCTGCATTGGTCATGTCCAAAAGAAAAACACGTGTGTCTATCTGTGTATCTCTCTCTGTGTAAGTATATGTAATATATATGTGTGAGTATATATACACACACATGTATGTCTGCATTGGTCACGTCCAAAAGAAAAACATGTGTGTCTATCTGTGTATCTCTCTCTGTGTAAGTATATGTAATATATATGTGTGAGTATATATACACACACATGTATGTGTGCATACACACATGTATGTGTGCAATGTGAGAAACATGTTTGTGGGGATCACAGGACTTCCCAGGAAGTGTCAGGGAGTTAGCCCAGATGAGCTTCTGCTGTCCACTGCTTCCCTCGGGGCCTTAGGAAGATCCACATGATATACCCCTTAAAACAGCAAACACCTTCTCACTGAAATAACTCAGAAACAGAGTGTGCCGAGGAACGTGTTTATTGTGCTTCCATCACAGAAGCAGGTGTGATACTCACCAGGAAAACACCCACACTGATACAGAAGCAGGAGTGGGCTTCTACACTTTTGTCCTTCCTGGTAGACTTTGGGTTAGTCAAATTCCTCACATTCCTCGCTTCCTTACATTCCCTTGTTAATGCAAATTATATGCAGATTACATAGGCATAGCATAAGCATCACATACATACTTGTGACCAGCATGATCTCTAAGGTCTGAGCTGTTTGCCACACCCCCCATCTTTCTAGTTCCCTCTGGCCACAGTCATAGTTCCAGGAAGGCCATTGTTTTAGTAAAATAAGATAATTGAGCTTTCCCACATCTATTGATTATCTTCCAATAACTTTTGTGGGAGCAAAACAGGACACCATAATATCCCCTCTTATAGTATATAAATATACACACACATACATACATATAGTATATATATATATATATCTCATTCTGTACTAAATCTTTCATCTTCCTATCAGGATGTGGATAACACGTTTTATCATTATTCCTCTAGAATGATAGTTGGTTACGAAGCTGATCTTTTAAAGTTGTTTATCTTTACAATATTGTTGCCATTGCATACTTTCCCCCACCTAGTTCTGTTCACTTCTCTCTACATCAACTCATTAAATTTTCTCAGGTTTCTCTGAACCTATACCCTTCATTATTTCTTTTAGCACAATAGTATTCATCACATTTATATATCACACGACTTGTTCATCCCTTTCCTAATTGGAATCTTCTGGTTCCAATTCCTTCCCAGGCCAAAAAGAGCTGTACTTATTTTCCATGTACTCTTAGAGTTTATTTGACTTAGGTCCAATCCCTCCCTTAATCTACTCTTCAATTCCCTCTTCTCCTTTTTCCTTCCTAATTCCTTGTTGAATGAAATGTATTTTTTTTACACAAGAGTGTGTGTTCATTCTTTCCTCCTTTGGAGAGTTCATATGAGAGTAAAAGTAAGTGTTAGCTGCTTTTCCCACTCTTCTGCCTTGTTTGCATAGATTTCTTCCCCTAATATTCCTTTCTCTTCCCACCCTCATGATTTATTTTCCTCTATTTCCATTTTTCTTTTAAGGTCATCAAAATATAGCATAGCCACTACCAGACCTTCTGTCTGGTCTTAGACCATGACTCCTAATGATAATAGGGTTCAGAAGGGACACATGTATCATCTCCCAAATTAGAATGTAAGCAACTTATCCTTGTTCAGTCCTTTATGATTGTTTGTTTGTATTTACCTTTTTAATGTTTCTCTTCATTCCTGTGTTTGAACTTAAGATTTTCTCTGCAGCTCTAGGCTTTTCATTAGGAATGCTTAGAAGTTTTCTTTTATTAAAATTCCATCCCCCTCCCCCATAGGATTATACTTAATTTTGTTTAGTTATTCTTGGCTATAAACCCACATTGTTTTCTGTAATATTGCCTTCCAAGCTTTCTGGTCCTTTTAGTACCTTGATACTTGAATTATTTCTTTCTGACTCTTTGCACAATTTTTTTTTTGACCTGGAAGTTCTGAATTTTGGCTATGAGGTTTCTGGAAATTTTCATTTTGGGGTTTCTCCCAGGGGATTATTGGTGGATTCTAAGAGAATTACTGGTAATTCGGAGAGATTCTAAGAAAACAGTTTTCTTTTTAGATTTCTTGAAATATCATATCTCTAGGCTCTTTTTTTTTGCTCATGGCTTTTAGGTGTTCTAATGATTTTTACATTTCCCCCCCGATATGTTTTTCGTGTCAGTCACTTTTGCTATGAGATTCATTATATTTTATTCTAATTTTTCATTTTTTTGACTTGGTTTCTTAAAAATGTTTCTTGTTGTCTCATAGAGTCACTGGTTTCTATTTGTTCCATTCTAATTTTCAGAAACTTTGTTATTTGAGCAAGTTTTTGTACCTCTTGTGTGAAGCTGTTGAATCTCTCAACAATTCTTTCTACATAGCTTTGATTTCTTTTCCATTTTCTCTAGCACTTATTTTATTTGTAAAAAAATTTAAATTATTTTTTTACAAACTTGTGCTTCATCTCTTTCAGGAATTCTAGTTGAATTTGTGGCTAAGCTATGTTTTCCTTTGAGTTATGCTTGTAGATGTCTTGGAGCCATTCTTTTTTTCTTGGTTGGTGTTGTTAGCTTCCCTCACCATAATAGCTTTTTATGGAGGGATTCTTTTTTTGTTTGCTCATTTTTTCCAGTTTACTTTCTGACCATGCTATGTCCATTTCCAGCAGCAAAGTTCAGCTGTTCTTCTTGCTGCTTTCTTGGGGCATTAAGTATTGTGTTATCTCAGGGATAGCTCAGCATAGAGACCTTTAAAATTTCAGTGATTCCAGAGTGGTCTGACTGAGAAGAAGATCTGATCACTCTCATCTTGGTCCAAACCCTGCAAGTTTCTTTTCTAGGTTTAGGTGTGAGCAACAGAACACGATTGTTGAACTAAATTCCCATCAGCCAACTGGAAAGCTCTGCTGGTCCAACATGAGAAAGCTGTAGTCTTCCCTTTGATTTGAGATTTCTGCCCTTATTATGCCTTAGCAGATTTCAGATTGGGTTAGAAGCTGGAACTGAGACTCCTTTCTGCTCCTAGGGCTTAAGTGACAGCCCTGATGACTCTTTGCTTGGTGTGTAGGCTAAGACCTGTGACTACTTTTTACCCTGGAAATGCCGCTGCTGGGTACAGGTCCCCTCTTCAGCTTACCCTGGGTCTGGGATGCAGAACTGGGTAGTGGGTGACAAAGCTGCCACTTGGCACTTGTTCCTGTACTTGGCACAAAGTTGTGGTGCTTCCATATGTGTCTGGGATCTTGTCTTTCCCTGTGCATGGCCTCATCTTCTTTCAATCCTTGGAAGCCATCAATCAATCGATATTTACTTAGTGCCTAATATGTGTCAGGCACTGTGCTAAGTGTTGGGGATACAAAAAGAGGCAACAGACACTCCCTGCCCTCAAGGAGCTTAAAATCTAATATGCTAGAAATGCTCTGTACCAGACCCAGAATGCCCCTGACCAGACCCCATTCCCAGTCTTAGACATCTCAGTCTGTTTCCCTATACTAACCTGGGCTGGATTTCCTAAGGATTCAGTTTGGCTTACTTTTTAGATTTGTTTGGAAGAGTTTTGGTGAGGGGGAAGGGAGCTTATTTTATTTCTTCATGTTACTCCATCATCTTAGGTCTACTGAATCCCATATAGTCCAAAGTGAATTCATTTTCTTCTTCCAATAAGGATATCATTTCTGGTTTTCACTTGAGAGACATTGCCCCTTTTTGTATGTGTAGATTCTAATTGCTAAAAAAAATTGTTAAGGAAGAACACTGGTAAAATCAGCTTGAGGAGAAACATAAGGTAAATTATGGTGGAAAAACACAGGCTATTCTGGGGGGCTTGAGAGAAAACTGAAATAATTGTACTGAAAGGACCTCTATGGAGACAAAGCACTGGGTTAGGAGTGGTTGTAGCGCATTGTGGTACATTAGCTCATTTGTAGGTGACTACTTTCATAATTTTGAATAATATAGCTGATAAACTATAAATCAAGTAACTATTTTGGGCCTATGGCAATTTTATGTAAGGACTATTTGGATCTTAGCTGACATAAAGGTGGAATTCACATTGCAAGTTAGAGATGACTCATTTTTTTACAGGGAGATATTGATTTGAGGCATTAGAAACTGGGAGAGGAGTAAGAAAACAACTAGCTGGGGCGGCCAGGTGGCTCAGTGAGTAAGAGCACCGGCTCCAGTGTCGGACTGACCTGGAGATCGAATCCCGGGCTCAGACACTTAGCACCCACCCAGAAACACCTGGCCGTGTAACCTTGAGCAAGTTACTTAACCCCAATTGCTTAGGGGCGGCCAGGTGGCTCAGTGAGTAAGAGCACCGCCTCCAGAGCACCGCCTCCAGTGTCGGGATGACCTGGATCAAATCCGGGCTCAGATACTCAGCACCACACCCAGAAATAACTGGCAGTGTAACCTTTAGCAAGTTACTTAACCCCGATTGCTTAAAAAAAAAAAAAAAGAAAACAACTAGCTTAAGAAAGAAGCAAAAGCTGAGCATAAGAGGAATTGAGGACAGAAGGCACTGCAAGAGATGAGAAAAGCTTTTTACAGAAGACAGAATACAGATACTGACAAGGAACTGATCAGAGCTGATGGACAGGCTCTGCAGCTATTTTCTGGTAGACACATCATTCAAAAGAGAGGCACTGCTTTGTTGCGAAATGCTTGATTGGAGAAAGGCAGCATTGTTCTTTAGCTCCATCTACACTTGATGGAGGGGAAACCTGTCAGGGGCTCTGTGTTGCCCTTAATTGCTCTTTCTGGTCTGAAACCAAGAAACTGGAACCTGTGTTTCTGTGAGAAGTGTTCTTTTACTGAGAGCTGGTTAAATAAGGCAGAGGCACCTGCTATGTCACTACATCAGCTTGAGAGGGAGAAACTCCTTATAGTCCCAGAGTGGATCTGAGAAGTTTTTGTCACTGAACATGCATGACATTTCTACCATGCCCTGCTAAAGGTAGTTGTGTGCTAAAAGAACTTGTTACCACATTAGAAGGCCAAGAGTAGCAGAAAATCAGCTTTTCACATCAAAACCATAAGGACCAGAAGAGGAACAGATAGTAGAAAAATGGTTTTGCCTAGGAGGTAATGTATGGTGCAGGTTTTTTTTTTTTTAAAGACACCAAGAACATCTTGGCTTGCCATCTGAAATTGTGAATGATGCATGGGTTTTCCTATTCATATCCCTCCTTAGAAGGATTCTGTGAATGTGTGTCTCCTCCACTTCATGCATACTATCTGCACTGGTGGGACAATATGACTCAGATTTATGATTGGACTGTTATATTTTGATTATTATTGCTTTTGTCTTCTATTTAGTAAATATTTTAATTATTCCTGCCTTTGTCTTCTATTTAATAAATGCTAATTATTCTTATTTTGGCCTTATTGTTTAGTAAATGTTTAATGTTTAAAGATAAAGGTGTTGGGGCAGCTAGGTACAGTGAATAGAACACTGGCCCTGGAGTCAGGAGGACCTGAGTTCAAATGCAGCCTCAGACAGTTAACACTAACTGTGTAACCTTGGGCATGTCACCTAACCCCAATTGCCTTGCCTTCCCCCTCAAAAAAAAGATAAAGGTATTATTGTGACTAATTATGTACAAATAAGAAGACTGCCAGTGGGGGCTCGGTGAGTAAAAAGTGTATATCCTTTCTGTACAGGGTAACCCCTAGAACTCTGAGAGAGTTAGAGTTGTAGCCGCAAGACCATTCCTCAAGGGATGCTATTACGACTTGCCAAATGAGCTCAGGAAGGGTAAGTGAGCTAGTCCCAGCTCAGGAAAAGAGAACGAGGTTGGCGTTACTTCCAGGCTACATATTTTTCTCAAGTCACTGGTCCAGAACCTCCCTCTCCCCTAGACAATCTAGGAATTTTGCTAGGGACAAAAATAACAGTCTCTGCTCTTAAGGAGCTCCATTCAACTGAGGTATTGGGATAAGGAGAGGGGAAAGGTATCTCTGGACCTGTGATCTCCTCAAACTCCCTTGCTTCTGTAGATAGATAATCTGGTTATAACTTATAGTCTTAGTTCCCCAGGGAACTGAGAGGATAAATGACTTGCTTGTGGTCTCACAGTTAGTATATGTGAAAGGTCAGACATGAACCCAAGTTTTCCTGCTTCAGGTCTGGTTCTCCATCTGTTATATCTCCATTGATTGTCTATTAGGGGTTATGATATATGAAAACAAACTACCACAATCTGGTCTAGCTCCTTCCGCACGCTTTCTTTCTCCCTTTTTATAGCCTCATTTCTTTCCTAAGGTCTTGTAGATATTAATAGCATTGCTCTGAGGCTCCAGCTGAATCCAACTGTATTCCTTAGGTTCATAAACAAGGATGAAAGACACTTACTGCTTTTTTTTTTTATTGTGTGAGAGATAGTATTAGACTCGTAAAATTTGTCAGACCTGGAAGGCTAAACTGCTATTTAAAAGATAGGGAAACAGGCCTAGAGAAATTTAATGCTTTGTCTAAAGTCATGTAACCAGTTAGTGGCAGAAATGGGATCGGAACCCAGCCCAAGTAAAATCATCTCTGTTAGTGAGGGCGTAGTCTATTCACTTTCTCTCAGTGGTTTTCTGTTCCAATCATTACACAAAACTGGATGACACCATAGCAGGGAGTAGCCTGATGGGTTTTTTTCCAGGATGTGATCGGCATTTTTTTTTTTGAGGAGGGGGGAGTCAATTATTTCTATGGGTTAGTTTGTACTTTTTCCTGAGCTTCCTTCTATGGTTTCAGGAGTAGTGATGTTCAAGATAGAAACCCACTATTTATGTGTTGTATTGGAACTGTATTTAAGTATCTATAGTGGCACGAGAAAGAATCACTGGAGCAAACAGTTTTCAAGATTGTGCTATTCAGTCATCCCTTTCCTTTTATTTCCCTAGCTGACTCACATCTGTCTAGCCTTTGGATCACCTCACACACCACATCTCCTCCAGTTTTTCTGGAACGAGGAATGAGTTCATTTTACAACCTTGCCCTCTCTTCTAGAGAGTTTTGCCTTGCCTTTTTGCTGATTCCTCCCTTAGGGATGAGATTGAAGGGTCATTATTCCCTTCTCTCCCTCAAGGATTCATGTCAAACTCTGGATAAGATAGAGAAAGGGGGGGGGGGATAAGAAGTTAAAGGAGAAGAGAACAGGAAAAAAGGAAGGAAAGTGAGGAAAGGAAAGAAGGAAAGAAGGAAAAGCTGATGGACTTTGAGTCTTTCTGTTTCAATGCTGTGTATTCATTAGAGACCTTTGTTTTTTTAATTAAAGAATATTTTAATTTTATTTTTCTTAGTTACATGTAGTAACAATTTTTAACATTCATTAAAAAAGTTTTTTTAGTTTCAAATTCCCTCCTTCTCTCCTTCCTCATTGAGAAGGCAAGCACTTTGAAACAGATTATACATGTACAATCCTACAGAATGTATTTCCATGTTAGCCATGTTGCAAAAGAGGACACAAACTAAGAAAAAAAGAAAACTAAAAAAAGTATGCTTTGATCTGCATTCAGACTCCGTCAGTTTTTTTTTGTTGGAAGTGGAGAGCATTTTTCATCTCAAGTTCTCCAAAATTGTGTTGGATTGTATTTCTGAGAATAGCGGTCATTCACAGTTGATCACAATACAACATTGCTGTTACTGTGTACAATGTCTCCTGGTTCTTTTCAGTTCCCTTTGCATCACTTCATATAAGTCTTCCCAGGTTTTTCTGTAACCATCCTGCTAAGCATTTCTTAGAACACATACCACAACTTGTTCAGCCATTCCCTTCAAGTTCCAATTCTTTGCAAGTTCTTTGTTTTTAATCAATCAATCAATCAAGAAAGATTCAAGTGCCTCCTATGTGCTGAGCACCGTGCTAAACGTTAAAGATACAAAGAAAAAGAAAAGTGCCCCTGTCCTCAAAAAGTTTACATTCTAATGGGAGAGACACATATCCATAAATAGGTAAATGCAAGATGCATGCAGAATAGATAGATATAAGATAACCTTAAAGAGGAATGAACCGGGGGAGTAGGGGAACAGAGAAGACTCTTAGAGAAGATGGTGTTTGAATTGAGAGATTCTAAGAGTGAGGGCCGAGGAGAGAGAATTCTAGGCATGGGGTATAGTCCCAAAGGCATGGAGATGGAAGATGGGGTATTGCATGAGAGGAATAGCAAGTAAGCTAGTATGGTAGGAGTATACAGTAAATGGAATAGGAATAATGTATAATGGTTAAAATGGAAATATATTTTGCATGACTGCATGTGCATACTGCACAAATAGCATCAAATTGCTTGTCTTCTCAAGTAGGGGGAAGGGAAGGAATTTGGAACTCAAAAGTCTAAAAAATAAATGTTAAAAATTGTTTTTACATGTAATCAAGAAAATTAAAAAAAAAAAGTAGTAATGTGTAAGAAAATTGGAAAGGAGGAAAAGACTAGGTTATGAAGAACTTTAAATGCCAGACAGAGGAGTTTGTTTTTAAACCTAGAGAAAGCTAGGTGGTAGAGTGGATAGAACATTGAACTTGGAGTCAGGAAGCTTGAATTCGGTCCCACCTCAGACACTTTCTAGCTGTACGACCCCTGGGTAAGTCACTTCCCTCATCTCTAAAATGGAGACAAAAATAGCACCAACCTCCTGCAGTTATTTTGAGGATAAAATGAACTATTTTTGCAAACCTTAAAGTGCTGTATAAATGGTGGTTACGATGACTGTTACTGCAAATTGTCTTCTACTGTTCTTCAGTTGTGTCTGACTCCTCATGATCCCTTGGATTGTATCATGTCAGGCCTCTTTGTCCTCCATAACGCTGTTCACGGGATTTTCTTGGCAAAGATGCTGGAGTGGTTTGCCATTTCCCTCTCCAGCGGATCACCTTTTGTCAGAACTCTCCACTGTGACCTATGCATCTTGGGCAGCGCCACACAGCATAATCCATAGTTTCATTGAGCTACACAAGCCCTACCACCATGACAAGGCAGTGATCCCAGAAGCACTGCTACTACTACTATTACTCTATTACTACCACCACCACCACCATCACTACTACTACTACTACTACTACCACTACTAATTTATTATTAATAGAGAGACACTGGAGTTTATTGAGTGTGTGCTTGTGGAGGGTGGGACGGGGAGAATCAGATCTATACTTCATGAAAGTCACTTTGGTAGTTGTGTAAGTGGATTAGAATACAGAGAAATTTGAATCAGAGATCAATAAAGAACTTATAATATACAAGCAAGAGGTGAAGAAGACTCTAATTAGTGTGATAGTTATGTGAGTGGAGAGAAGGCCATACATACAAGAGATATTGTGGAATTGGGAATGACAATATTGGGGAGGTGGTGGTGTAGAGTATTAACTTCTTGTTGCCGGTGGCTTCCAGTAAGGTTTAGACGATGATCTCCCTTTGTAGTGTGTTGGCTGGTAACTATATCTATTTTCTAAGCTCTTATGAATACTTTGTCTAACAGACTATGCATAGAGGACTATAGGATTAAAAGCTGGAAACACCTGAGAGATCATTTGGCCCAGAGATTCCTGACCTGAAGTCCATGGGTAGATTCCCTGGGATCTATGAACTTGGATGAGAAAAAAGTTATGTTTTTATTTTTTACTAACCTCTAGCTGCAATTTAACATTTCTTTCAATTATTTAAAGACATTCTGTAAAGGACTTTTAGAGACTTCATCAGACTTGAAAAGGTCCATGAGATGTTAAGAACTCCTGATCTAGCATAAACACCTTTATTTTACAGATGAAGAAAATGAGGCACACAGAGGTTAAGTAATTTATCCATCCACATTCACTTAAGTACTAAGTGATAGAACTGAAATAAGACTTAATAGTCAGTTCCCAAATGAGATGACACCAAATAAATCTGAAATTATGCCTCTTATAAACTTGCACAGAGTATTAGACCCTCTCCCATTGTACTTCCACACTAGAACTTTTTGACATTTCCTAACTGTGACTGTCTTCTGTATGATTGTTCAAGTAAAACCAAATTATTGGATTTTGGATAGTCATTTCATAGCAATATATTGGGGGTAGGGTGGGACAAGAAACACAGATCATCATTTGAGTACATTTATGTCTGCCAAATTGGAGACAGGAGAAAGGAAGAAATACAGCTTACATTGAAAATAAAAACTGTATAATTAAAAATACCAACTACATTTCCTTTATGTGATCATATTTTCTGGGGCATAAACAAATCAGCCTGGCTAAAAGCTCATATAATTGCAATTTGACTGGAAATATTGGAAAATCCTACATTTTATTTTTTTCCTCTCTCGCTTTCACTCTTTCCTTCCTTTCCTCCCTCCAGGTGTGGTAGTACACAAATGTACTGTGGTTTCTTCTACTGGGTAGAATGAGGTTTTGAGGATCTCTTGAGCTTCAGAGTTCTGACTAAGGGATCAGGGTTCTCACGCTAAGTCTGTTATTAATATGGTTACGTCTAGGAATGAAGGACCTCTAGGCTGCCTCAGGAGGCAGCCCTAGCTGGAAAATGAGCAGGTAAAAGTTCTTTTATGTGGATCAGTAGTGGGATTGGGCCCTTAAGTTGCCTTTGTGTTCTGGGTAAGATTAGGAGAGCCAGTCTCAAAAAAATGAAATAAGCTAAAATTGGACTTTTTTTTAATTGAGTTCTTTGTATAGCTACATGTACCACTTTAGGAAGTTCCCCCTTTCTGGTACATAGTAGGCACCTAATAAATGCTTATTGATTGATTTAATTTTCCTCTTCATCAAAGTCTTTTCTGCTTTTATCCTGAGAAATTAATCCTTGAACTTTTGCCATTCCTCATGGGCCTACTTTCTTTGAACTCTTTGAAATCTACTTTCCCAAAATCTAGGGTGCCTGTCAAACTATGTCCCACTTTCATTTACTTCTCTATCACGTCTGTGATGGAATAGGCACTGTGGTTTTCACCATCTCTACTTCAGCAACTAGTTCATCTTGATTTGTCAGAAGAGTGTCATGCTTTGAAGTCGTCTTTTTCTTCATGTTTTGAAGGATGAAATTATCAGTAAGGCACATCTAGAATCTATGAGTTAACCTACTTTTGGCAGAGAATTCAAGCAAGTGGTCACCTTGTTAAAGTTCCCAATCATTATACTATCATACCTACATGGCAGGCTTGTAACACTGTGGTATATACCACCTTCTCCCCCCGCCATCTGTCTAGGTTTACTTTCTTAATTTGTACTTATGTCAGCAGATTGAGTCTTCGGAGGGGATGCTTCTAATATTCTCAGAGTTCTAAGGATAATACTTATGGGTGGCTGTACTCCTGATATATTGTAGTTCCTGAGCCCCCACTGGCATACTTTACATTAACAATCAGGCTTGATTAACTTAACAAAAAGCATTTACCGAAAAAGCATAACAAGAATGATAATGATACGGCATTCCACCCATAAACCTGGAGTTCACTCTCTCCAGATACACACAGCATCATTAGAGACAGTGGGCACAAACTTAAAGTACCACGTTGGATGTGGTAAAAGCACTTACAACTTTGGCACTGTAGGCCTTGATGTGGCAGTGAAGTGAGATCACAGCCTCTTTTTCAGGAAACGGTTCTTCCAAACAACACTGGCAATACAGAGGATATTGCCTCTCTCTTCTCCCTGGTTCGGGCCTGGGTCCTCTTAGTAAGCAACCTTTCTGTTACTTGGAGTGATCATCCAGTGCATTTACCAAGTCATCCTCTCTACAGTCTAGACCAGACTGTGGTTATTGATCCAATAATTAGGAAAAGCTCCGGGATTCAGTGTCCCTTGTCTTTTCCCTACTAGTTCTATACAAACAAGCCACTGGGAAACGAGACATTGAGGCAATCCTTCTCATGGAAAGTTCATTGTCTCTGTCGGTTGCTTCTTAGATTTTTCAATATGTGACTCTCATATTTGCTTTGTCTTTGCTCCTTTCATCCAGGCAAATTGCCAAAGCCTGAAAGGGATTCTCCTTTACACTCTGTTCTCCAAATTCTTTACCCAATTCTTGTCCAGGCAGTCTGTAGTATATTCTCACAGCAATATTGATTTGTTTTCTTGCTTTGTTTATCTCCACCCAATTGTTCTCCAACCTGTTCCCCTACCCTAGGTTCCAAGATTTTCTCATGTAAAAGGGAGCAGTTAGTCCCATGTAGAAAGTGGATGGTTGTAGCCAGGTATAGGAAATCTTACTCTGTACTGATACACCTGTTCCCTACATGAAAGAAAGACGGATACATGAGAACCAGTGCCCTGGTGCTTCCCAAATGAGCCTGTCTGGACCCTTGGTTCAAGTTCCCTTCTTAGTTCAGTCTAGGGTTTAAAATGAAAAGTCATTACCATCCAATATTTATTAAGTATGTCATGATTGGCTTTTATTTTCCCCCATTTCCCATTAAGATTCTCATTTCCTTCCCAAGTTTGAATTATCCAAAAGGAAAAGCCATTCACATTATTGTATAAAATACATTTACTGTTTGATATTGGAATGAAAAAGATGCATCATTGAAACTCTCAAGAGGTTGAAAACTCACCCCTACTATTGAGATCTGAACTCTTAACTCAATTTACAACTTCCCTTTTGCCAAGAGAGTGAATGCTTCCAGAAACCATTAGCAGACAAGAGCAGTCAGTTATTTTTCTGTGATATTAAAGTCATAAGAAAGGGATAAGACCAGGAACTGGTGTAGGGGACTTCCAAGCAAGGCACTGTCTTTACTAATAAAGACTAACACCTTCTTTACAGCTCATAGTTTTAGAGAATTTCCAAGGACTCCAAAAGATTAAGTGACTTGTCAAGGTCCTGCCAGTTTATGGTAAAGGCAATACTTGAATCAGGTCTTAGTGGTTAGACCAACCCTTTCTCTATTACTATGCCATACCACCTCTCATATCATAGCATGTGCAGAGTCTCACTCACAGGTGTACTATAAATATTTAACAACTGGCTCCTTTCCCCTCTCCCCCCATGTACCCATGACACACTTTTAAGTTTAGTCTACATACTAGTATTTTCTCTATTACTTTCTAGGAATCAATAAAATAATTAATCAAGTCCTGATTTGTAGTCCTTGTCATGAAAATTTAACAATTGGCTTTTCTGAGTCAGTACCAGCTGTCTCCAGCATATCCTTGGTCTTGCTGCACTATGAATGGTGACCCCACTTTGAATTCTGTAATTGTTGTTTCCTTGTTGATTTTCAAGAAAATGCTGGAGCCCAAAGATCATTAAAGATCCTCTTGGAATTCTCTGATATGACCCATAGTTGTACCATTGTCTGGAGGACCACAAGCTCATGCTATGAGCTCACTGTCTGTGTTATGTCTCAGAAGTTTCCATATGCCCCATTGATTGACTTACTGGCCCCAAACTTCAGTCACTAAATAGAGGGATATCCCCTACTCCTATCAGAATGTCTCTATAGATCTCAAGGGTATGGGTTGGTAAGATAGCCTTAATGAAAAGTCTCTACCAACTTCTCTGTCTGAGACAGCTGGTGGCACAGGGGATGGAGCACTGGGCCTGGAGTCAGGAAGTAAAAATCTGGCCTCAGATGCTTACTAGCTATGTGTGACCCTGGTCAAGTCACTTAATTTCTGATTGCCTCAGTTTCCTCACCTGTAAAAAAATAATACCACCTGCCTCACAGGGTTATAGTAAAGATCAAATGAAATAAGTTTTGCAAAAGTACTTAACACATAGCCTAGTACATGGTAAGCTCTACATGAATACTTATTCCCTTTCCTTTCCTTCCTCTGTCTCATAGGAGAAGCAATCTCCAGTGCTCTGATATATTGTTCCTCTCTTGTATGCCTTCTTGGTATGGCTGCACAGAGTGGGACACAGTTATACCCCTCAAACATGGTGTTAAAAGGCAATCCTGACCCCTTGATTTTAAAAGCCTTGCTAAGTATGACAATTAAAGATCTTTGTGATGATCTGACCAGGTCATTGACCATATTCAACTCATTTTACTCCCCTCCTGAGGTGCCTTAACAAATAATGGAGGGGAAAATACTTGTGTCTTGCCACATTCAGTTTTGAATACAGTTTCCTTCCAGAGTCATATGTCAGTCACAAATCCACCAAATCTCATTTATACATAGGAGGTCAATTTTGCCTCCTTGTATTAGGATCTCTAGATCATCCTATTTAAAAAAAAAATCATACTTGGTGCATTGGTACACAGAATCTGAGACCATGAATATCATTTCTGATATTCATTCTGATATCATCTCTTCTGGGATATTGGCTCCCATGTATTCCTAGTCCTTTCCTACTATTCTTCCTCTGTTGTACTTGATTTATCAGATTCACAAGATGCTAGTTTTTGATTGGTAAGAACCCACCATTTATTTCTGCCTATATTTTAAATCATGGTCCAGAGTTCCCAATCTCATTTTCAGACATCATCTACTTAGCCAACTGTTCACTTCCTTAACTAGCCTTTCCCTTTGTAATATTCTTCCTTCAGTGGATACTAATCATTAAAATGTCACCTGCGCTCCTGAGGTCTTTAGTGGTAGAACCATAGACAACATCTGCCTCACCTCCTGACCCCTTTCCTACCACGTTTCCCCGATAATAAGACCTATCCCGAAAATAAGCCCTCCCCTTACTGTGTAAGATTCCTCTAAAATAAGCCCTCCTCCGAAAATAAGCCCTATTGAGATTGCTACTGTAGTGAAGGTGATCCCCTGTGCTACACGCTACATTACGGTACCCTCTGTATGCACTGTCTCCCCCCCCCCCCCCCGTGAAATGCATGCCGCGCTCCAAGCTACATCCAATCAGAGCTGCAGCAGTGAGCACGTCATCCTGTTCTTCCCCAGTGATTTGCTTGCTGGCGCCATTGAGAGCAGTGCCGCGGAGGAGAGCTGAGGCAGGACAACATAAGCCCTCCCCTGAAAATAAGCCCTCTGGTGTTTTTCTTTCCAAAAAAAATAATAAGACAGTGTCTTATTATCGGGGAAACACGGTAACTCAGCAGCAGAAAAAACATCTTGGACTCAGGCAGTATTTCCCTTCTCAGAATGTCTTTGCAGACCTTGAGGCATAGCTTGGTAATGTAGTCTTCGCGAAAAATCTCCACCAGTTTCAGGGTATGCTTGTTCTTCTCTGATTCCTGGGGCCTATATATTTGCCAGCTTACTAAGGTTTTCAGGCAATTTTGCCACTTCTATTATCCAGGGATTTCCTCATCAATCAGTATTAAGTACCTTCATGGTGCTAAGCACTAGGGATACACATAAGCAAAAGAAAGACAGTCCCTGCCCTCAAGGAGCTTACAATCTAATGGAGGAAACCAGCCCATAAAAGCTGAAAAGGGTGGTGTGTGTGGGGGTGCATTTTGTTCACCAAGCAGAACTAAAGATGGAAAGAGAAGTCAGCTGGAATTCTATTTCTTCCTTCTGCAAAGGCTTTGGGAAGAATTTGGTACTCTACCCTCTAGCTATCTAATCTGAGAGGAGAGGAGGCTGAGGGAGGTGGGAAAGTGTTGAACATCCAAGGCTTGATTTAGCAGTTTGGTGGTGAGATCAGAAGTGTTTTTTTTTTTTTTTGCATTTACCCTTTGACCCATACATACCACTTCTAGGTCTGTATCCCAAAGAGATCATAAAAACAGAAAGGACGCACATGCACAAAAATATTTGTAGCAGCTCTTTTTGTGGTGGTCATGAATTGAAAACTGAGGGGATGCCCATCAATTTGGGAATGACTGAACAAGTTGTAGTATATGTATGTAATGGAATACTATCATTCCATAAGAAATGAACAGGTCGACTTTAGAAAAGTCAGGAAAAACTTAAATGAACTGATGCTCAATGAAGTGAGCAGAACCAGGAGATCACTTTACATAGTAACAACACCATTGTTCAATGACTAACTTTGATAGACTTATCTCTGCTTAGCAGTGCAAAGATCTAAGACAGCTCCCAATGACTCATGATATAAAATGCTATCTGCATCTAGAAAAAGAACTATGGAGTCTAAATGCAGATTGAAGCACATGATTTATTCTCTCTTTTTTTGCTTTGTTTCTTCTTTCTCATAGTTTCGTTCTACTAAATTGGTTCTAATTCTTCTTTACAACATGACTATATGTTAAAATGTTTAATATGAATGTATATATAAAACCTATATCAGATGGTGCACCATCTTGGGATGGGAGGAGAGGGATGGGGAGAAAATTTGGAACTCAAATCTTATGGAAGTGAATGGTGAAAACTAAAAAAAAAAAATACATAAATAGATTTTAAAAAAAGAAGTGATCAGTTTATCCTGGGAGGGTCATCTTGTTCTGTGAAGTTGAAATCAAGCAGAGCTGTTGATGGAAAGTGGAGAACAATCCTGGGCAGTTTATTCTTTGCATTCTTCCCTAGTCATCAGTGATGGGAGAGTACCCTGTAGGTATAGTTGGGGGTTTAGGTCAGCGTGTTTATGGTTGAGGTCAGAGTGTTGACTACTGTTGTACATAGAAAGGAGACAATGATAAATGTAAACCATAGAGCTCCAGGTGATGGAGAAGGGCAGTTTCTGGGAAAATCTGCTGGTATAAAGGTTATGGAAGTCGTATGATCTCTTTTGGTCAAGAGCCCTCCAGGTTATGATAGCAGTTGGCCCCCTATTTGTGTACCCTTCTAGAAATTCCTAGGATACATTCCAAGTCAGTCTGGGCAGCCATCAGCTCTTACTGATTGTCATCAGTTATAGGAATTGAAGTATGTGGAATGATCATAGGAAAAAAACTTGAAGTGAAACTCAGAATTTGTATAGAGGAACATGTCTGGTTGAATGGGTGCACTAAGTTATTATAACACAAGTCCTTGGTGGGTTTTAGGGAAGCCCAGTTATCCATATGATAGGGGAAGGGGCAGGATTTGACCTCAGGGGTGGGAAGGTGGTACAGTGGACTAGAGTGCTGGGCCTGAGGACAGGAAGTGTCACTTCACTGAGTTCAAATCTGGCCTCAGACACTCACTAGCTATGTGATCCCAGGGCAAATCACTTGCCCCTGTTTGCCTCAGTTTCCTCATCTGTAAAATGAACTGGAGAAAGAAATGGCAAAGCGCTCTAGTATCTCTGTCAAGAAAACCCTAAATGGGGTCATTGGAGAGTCAGACATGACTGGAAAACCACCACAACGACTACATCTGCCTCCAGATTCAGGGCTCTTCCCAGTTTTATGTCCTATGGCATCCTTCTCCAAACAGTTATATCTCTTAGCATGTCATAGTGGGAAGAACTTTGGACTAAGAATCAGGAGACCTGGTTCTATTTCTTGCATGAAGCATAGGGGACAGAGAACTGGTCTTAGAGACAGTAAGACTTGAGCTGAAGACCTATTTCTGGCACATAATAATATGTCTGTGTGACCTTGGGCAAATTATTCAATCTTTCTACGCTTCCAACAACTCCTCCAGGTTTTAGAGAAGGTGCCAACCTACTTTAGTAGAGACTTTGCTCATTCAGGATCTTCCCATACTAATGAAATCACAGGTCCAATCTCTGCTCTCCCTCCCCTAATACTTAGTAATTATGTGACCTTTGGCAAATCCTTTTACATCTCTGGTTCTCATTTTCTATTCTGTAAAGTGAAAGGGGTTGGGCTAGATGACTTTGTAAGGTCCCTTTCAGTTCTGACTTCCTGTGAATTTTAGAAAAATCCCAATTTGTGCTTTCCTAAGCATCTTTTTTCCCTGAATTTTGTTTGAATGTTGCTTTGGCTCTCAATCAAGCATTGTGGGGCCTCTAAATCTGCAGGAGGGGATTTTCCTTTCCTTGGTTCAAATAGTCCAGTGTCTTTCTTTGCTGCAACATTTAATTGCTTTCCATCTCTGCGTGTTATGCATGTTCTGAATGCCTTCTTGGTGTTTTTGACCTCTCCGGTACTTTCAGTGGCTTTTTCCTGTTCCTTCTCTGTCACAATGGCCACAGCAGGCTCACAGTAGCTTCACAGCTGTAAGAAGGTCAGAGAATGCTAATGTGACATTTAGCAACAAGCTTCATAGGCTCCCAGAATGTCAGGGCTGGGAGGGACCTTAGGAACTATCCAGCCCAACCCCCTCACTTTTATAGATGATGACCAGAGAGGTCCTCTTTGCGTCTCATCCAGCACTTATCATGCAATAAATACATTATAATAATCAAATGGCTATTAATAGCTTGATGGCAAATTGGAAGGAGTTGTGTCTAGCAGAATGCCCTAGGGATCTGGCTTGGCCCTGTGCTATTTAACACTTTTATTTAATGACATGAGCATGCTATCTCCACTTGGATCATTATTTCCTCCTCCTTCAAACAGGAACCTTGGACTCTCCTTCTGGAAGCACCCTGGGGTCCGAAAGGCCAGCCTTGGCTTCATCTTGCCTAGATCTTGGCTTCTACTGCATTTATGAGTCTTTTCCATGCCATCCCCGCCCCCCCCCCCCAGTAATCTTCTTTCCCTGCTTTCTAACTCCCCTTCATATGTTGTTTTCCTCCATTAGAATATAAGTTTCTTGAGGACAGGGACTATTTTGCTTGAGAATCACTGCATAAGAGGTTTCTAAAAGTAAAATGGACTTCCTTAGCAGGTAGTGGGTTTTCCCTAATTGTCAGTCTTCAGTCAAAAGCTGGATGACCATTTGTTCAGTATGTTATGGGAGGATCTTTGTACAGTTGCTGGTTAGACCTTATGACATCTGAGGCTTAATTCTGAGATTATGTGATTCTGGGCTTATACCTTTATGCCTCTATTGGATTGCAAAGCTCATGAGGGCAGGGGCTATGTCTTATCTAGACTTGGTAGGTCTCCTACTTTCTTAATAGTGGTATGTATATATTAGAGATTTTAAAAGTATTTGTAGAGTAGAATAAATTAGCTCCAGGTCATGCAGCCTTTCAGTTGTAGATTTAGGACTAAAATCCAGTTTTTCTGATTTTAATTTATTTCTCTTCCCATAGTACCATTTTGTCTTTTTTCCTGTTTGATTTTTTTTTTCTTGAAAGCAGATCTCTTTGGGCTGGTGCCAATGATCACTCCAGGGACATCTTGTCTTTGTCATTTATAGCCGGTTTGATTTGGGGCAAGTCACTTATCTGCTTTAGGCCTTGTTTTTTCATCTGTAAAGTGAAGGGTTTGGATCAGTGGATAAGGCATCGAATTTAGAATCAGGACGACATCCTCATTGTCATCATCATTGCTAGTATTTATATAATGCCTGCTGTGTGCCAAGTACTGTGCTAAGCACCTTACAATCCTTATTTCATTTGATCCCCACAAAAATGCTGGGAGATAAGTGCCGCCATTGTCCCCACTTTACAGCTAAGGAAACTGAGGCAGAATAAATGACTTGTCCAAGGTTAGAGCTTTGCCCTCCCTGACTCCGGGCCTGGCCCTCTACCCACTGTGACACTGAGCTTCTGAGACCAGGGTCCAACCCTTCCTCAGGCGCTTACTGGCTGTGTCCCTAGAGGAGTCACTCAATCTCAGCAAATGAATGGTTAGATTCCATGGTCTCCAAGGATCCATGATCCTGACTGCATGGTCTCTAAGGTTTCTTATAGTTCAACATTACTCCAAAATATTTTTTATTGTTTTTGCTTTTTGGAGGGCAATTGGGGTTAAGTGACTTGCCCAAGGTCATACGGCTAGTTTTTGTGTTAAGTGACTGAGGCCGGATTTGAGCTCAGGTCCTCCTGACTCCAGGGCCGGTACTCTATGGACTGCACCACCTAGCCGCCCCTATTCCAATATCTTTTGTCTTTAACTGCTAGAAGGCACAGATTGTTGACTCTGGCACCTTCCTTTTTTGCTGATTCAGGCAGTCAATAAACATTTATTAATTTTTTTATTTTCTTAGTTTTCAACATTCATTTCTATAAGCATTTGAGTTTTAAATTTTCTCTGCCTCCTCCCCTTTGCCCTCCCCAAGATGGTGTGCAGTCTGATATAGGCTCTACATATATGTTATTAAACATATTTTC
>NW_027185616.1:14378982-14385267 GCF_028583685.1 Petaurus breviceps papuanus
GAGAGAGAGAGAGAGAGAGAGAGAGAGAGAGAGAGAGAGAGAGAGACTCCATAGTTCTTTCTCTGGATGTGGATGGCATTTTCCATCATGAGCCTTATGGAGCTGTCTTAGCCCCTTGCATTGCTGAGAAGAGCTAAGTCTATCAAAGTCGGTCATTGCACAATGTGGCTGTTACTGTGTACAATGTTCTTCTGGTTCTGCTCACTTCACTCAGCATCACTTCATATAAGTCTTTCTTTGTAATAATCATTTATTAAACAGTTAGGTGGTACAGAGACATCAGGCCTGGAGTCAGGAAGACTCTTTTTTTGGAGTTCAAATATGACCTCAGACACGTATTAGTTGTGTGACCCTGGGCAAGTCACTTAACCTAACTGTGTGCCTCAGTTTCCTTATCTGCAAAATGAACTGGAGAACGAAATGGCAAACCATTCCAGTATCTTTGACAAGAAAATCCCAAATAGATTCATGAAGACATGAATGAACAGCAAAATTAAATGCTAGACACTGTTCCAAGAATTGGGGATACAATAAAAGCTAAAAGATATTCTGTGGGGTGGCTAGGTGGCACAGTGAGTAGAGCACCAGCCCTGGAGTCAGGAGGACCTGAGTTCAAATCCGGCCTCAGACACTTAACACAAAAACTAGCTGTGAGACCTTGGGCAAGTCACTTAACTGCAATTGCCCCTCTAAAACAAACAAACAAACAAACAAACAAAAAACAAAAGATAGTCTGTGCCTTCAAGAAACTCAAAATCTTTTAGAGGAGACAATATGGAAACAACTATGTACAGATAAATTGGAGATAATCAACAGAGAGAAGGTACTAGAATTAGAAAGGATGGGAAGCATATAGGGAAGCCTTCTTAATTGTTCTACCTGGGACAAAGGCTTAAATTTAAAATTTTCTGCCAGATTTCTCCTCTTCTCTTACACACTTACTAGTTATGTGACCCTGGGCAAGTCAGTTAGCCCTGTTTGGCTCAGTTTCCTCATCTGTAAAATGAACTGGAGAAGCAAATGGCAAACCACTCCAGTGTCTTTGCTAAGAAAGCCCTAAATAGGGTCACAAAGATTCAGACACGGCTGAAACAACTGAAAAACAACACCAGTTCTTTCCCCAGAGGTTACCCTTCACCTGTAATCATTTGCTTCAGGATGGTTTTCTAGAGTGGTGGAGCTAATTTTACTGTTAAGTTTCAGATCATATAATTTTCAAGGCCCCAGAATTAATTGGGGCTTGAACCTATATAGTCTGCTCTACCCGCTGCTTCCAGGAAAACATTGCCTCAACTACAGTTGTAAAAAAAGCATTTGTTGCACCTCTGGGACTTTGTACCTTATCACTTATTGGCGGGTCTCTTTGTGTAAGTTACTTGGTACTTTTGCCATTGGGTTACCTGGTGGCCCTTTTGGCTATGCCTTGGGAGAATAATGTCTCTAGCTAGAATTTCCTTGACCAGTCTTAGAGCTTCCTTGCCTTCCCAAGGGCTGTCTGAGGCTGTACACGGTAGTATTAAAGGGTTTGGTGAGCAGGGTTACCCCCAGCTTGGTCCTGCTGTTCCTTAGTATACTGCAGCCTCTGATTCTCCCCCAGTTACAGGGGTTCAGAACGTCTCCTGCTGTCTCAGCAGTTCGATGTATTCTTTCTGGCCACCCCTTTTCATCTTGTTGGTCATTCAGTTGCCTAATCCTATCAATAATGGGTGCCAAATCTCCAGGCATGAGATACCCTAACGAATACTTAAGTCTTTACCAAAAATTAATAAGAGATACTCTTATTTATATAATGTTGATACAACATTGTGAGGTGGATACTACATTTTATAGATGAAGAAACTGAGGGTCAAAGAAGTTGCTTATGATCATGCAACTAGTAAGTGTCAGAGACAGGATTTGAACCCTGGTCTCTCCTGATTCTGTGTCCAGCAGACTTTCCACTATGCTATATTGCCCCACCAAGTACAATCCATATTGCTTCTTCCCAGCCTAAGATGTCTCTCAGCTGTCAGAAATCATTAAGAGGTTAGCAGTGAACATATTTCCTCCTTCCTTCTCCCTTAATAGCCAGAACTGCCACTTGATTTGGATGACAGCACCCCAAAATAGCCAGCAACCCTGTCATAAGCTACAGGTAGGTCTTCAGTGGAGGATTTCTAGGGTGGCATCTCCTAATCCAAAGGTCAATTGTGTCTTGTCTTTTGCAGAGACATAAGATTGCATTGCAAACACCATCATACCTTGGCCAAGAAAGACCACAGTCTGCTCCCACTTCCCTTTAAAAATGGGCAGAAATCTATTGTGGGTTAGGTCGAGGGATCTACTGTGATATAAAGTGAAATACTAGTCTGGCAGTCAGAGTTGCTGTTCCTGTAATTCTGTGAACACTTATACTAGGACCTACAGAGCGCAGGAAAAGAAGGGCAATTCTTCATGTAGTTTTGATTCTCAGAACTAATGTCATGTCAGGAATTCACCCAAAGCTGTTTCTGGAAAACCTTCTCATTAAAGCCTCTACTCTTACCTTGATGCTGCCCTCTTACCATGCAGAAGTGGTTTGAAATGATGGCATAAGGCACTAGACTTCTTTCCCAAAGCACATTGGCAGCTTCCCTGGTTTCCTACTCTACTGCTTTTCCATTGTTCAGCATGCAGGGGAAATACACAAAGACACAGTGGTATTAGAGATTCTTTTCCTAGGGAAACTCAGCTAATACCTTTTCATGTCCTAGAGGTTCATCTGGGACTTCCTCTCGCTCTGAACAGATCACATAGTTGAAAGACCTAACAATGAAGGAGCATAATTGCATGTACCAAGTCTGGTTAATAACCTTCTTTCTTAAATATACTTTGTTGTGCTTCTGCATGCCCCCAGAACGAGAAGAAGAAGGACAATTAGCTGCAGGTAGTAGGCACTGTCTTCCTCTTGGTGCTGAGGCAGTTGAGGATGTTCAACTTCACCACAACCTTAGGTGTTGGGGCTGAAGGTTTGCTGATTACAACAGTGTTGAAAGGCAGTGAGAAGGGAGAGGAAAGTAGTTGGAAGAATCAACAGGATTTACTTTCAAGCTTGATAAAAAAAAAGAACATGGAATAATCGCTGCATATGGAACTCCCAGTGATGAAAACTCTCTCTACCAATGTTGCCATTTTGTTGTTTCAGCATGATTCTTCATGACCCCATTTGGGGTTTTCTTGGCAGAGATACTGGAGTAGTTTGCAATTTCCTTCTCCAGCTCATTTTACAGATGAGGAAACTGAGGCAAACAGGGTTAAATGACTTGCCTAGGGTCACACAGCTAGTAAGTATCTGAGGCCAGATTTGAACTGAGGAAGACGAGTCTTCCTGACTCCAGGCCTGGCACTCTATCCACTGTGCTACCTAGCTGCCATGCACCACCTGGCTGCTCATGTAGATCAATACCCTCTCTGCAATTTATTTTAAGAAAGTTGCCTGGGTGCACTTAGGGGTTAAGTGACTAGCTCAGAGCCACACAGCCAGTATGTGTAAGACATAGGATTTAAACCAAAGTCTTAGGGCCTAGCTCTCTATGTACTGTGCCATATTGCTTCTTATCAGTTAGCTATAGTTATAAAAGATGGAGGAGATTACAAAACTATGATTTTTGAGCTTGACAAAATAGGAAAAATTTGGTACCACTGATAGAAACAAAAGAGCCAATGAATTGGTTTTGGGGAAGGCATAAGAGGTATCCCATTTTTGACATGAGTAATTAAAATTTTTTTTGAACTTAACACTTAAAAAAATAGCATTTCCATATTAAAAGAACAAAAAAAGCAGGTTTTACATAAACCCCAAAATATCCATTATACATAGCTTGTTTTTTAAAGTTCACAGTAAAGTCAAGCATGTTAGTTCCAAAACTTAGGCATATTTCCCTTTGAAACTCCATTTTCCTCTGTGAAATGAAAAAAAAAATGCTTCATTGTTATTCTTCCCCTTCCTGTTTCTCTTCCTGTCCCTTTCTCTTTTCGCCATCCCCATTGTTTTCTACCTTAATTCTCCACTTTCTCATCATCTTAAAAAAAAACCTGAAAGAAGGATATCTAGGGGCAGCTAGGTGGCACAGTGAATAGAGCGCCAGCCCCCGAGTCAGGAGGACCTGAGTTCATATCTGGCCTCAGACACTTGACACACTTACTAGCTGTTTGACTTTGGGCAAGTCACTTAACTCCAGTTGCCCTCCGAAAAGCAAAATATATAGATATAGATATATCTAAGTGGAGTTATTATATAGCCTTTTGCAGAGATGAGACTGGAGACTGAGTGAGAGAGAAACCTAAGATCTCTCTCTCTTTCTCTCTGTCTCTGTCTCTCTTTGTCTCTGTCTCCTTCTCTCTTTCTGAGGGTCATCAGTATAGGTGTGATAGATTAAGCCCTGAGACAGTATCTGTTCATGGTGGGAAAGAACATAGGAGAAAGGAGAAGCAGAATTGAGCCTTGGAAATGAACAACTCACTGCAAGCGGGTAAGAGGATATAGCACATGGGAATTCAATAAAAGCCAGCAGTCCAAATGGGCATCTGCTTCCAAGAGTGACCTAGGCATCCAGTGGGAATACTATACTCCAAACTCAGTATGAATGTGTGGGAGGGCTGTCTGGGGCAGGAAAGTGGCACAGCATTTTAGTTCACACCACAATCCTCCTAAGAGCCATTACAACAAAGCTGGGAATGAAGGGTGAACATTGTTTCCTTGTTAAAATACAAACCCACAGTCGTTCTATACATGCACGGAGGAGACAGAAAACAAGGGATTTCCCCTGATTAAAAGCTTGCTTCCCCTTCCCCAATTTATAGGGTGAGAAGATGGTCCCTTGTAGTAAAAACCACTACATGGGATATGGCTCCTAAATGCCTTTCTCACTTCCTCCTTCGTGCTTCAGACCAACCATCAGTATTCCAGATGGGGGGAAGGGCTTTGGTGGGCACAGAGACTACCACGTACTCACAGGCAACAGTACATAAATGGGCCTTAAGAGACAGCCGTGGAGAAACAGAAAGAGTCTAATTAAAGGGGAAGGATGCAATTCATTTGGCAAGAAAATGCTTTCAGGAAAATGACAGTAAAAGACTAAGAAAGGAAATGAGAAACCCTGGTTATGGACAGATGAAAAGGAAGCAGGATCTGCTTTACTTTATATCTCAGCTGGAAGGAAAGAGATTTAGAAAAAGTGTTATCAGCACTTTTTCCCCCATTAGCCTTTCTGTCCAGCCCCTGAGAGGAGTAGAAAGTGAGGAGTGTTAATTAAGCAAGCACCTAATTAAGGCAACCCTGGTGGACAAAGGTTTGGGGTTGCCTTCTAATTGGATGGCTGTGGGCGGGCAACTTTCCCAGTGGGTAGTAGAAAAACTATCTAGTCTTTTCCAGAGAAACATAGGCTGTGAGAAGTCAGCTCTGCCCTGGGCTGCTGAAGGAGCAGGTATACTCTCCCGAAAGCAGTCCTGGAGAGGGGCCTGGGAAGTGTTAAAACGACATCACACTCTATCCAGAGCACTTTCGGTCTGTGAAAGGCCAGAGGTGGCTAAGACACTAGGCAGCTGGTTGTTTTTTAAATTTTAAAAGAGTGCCCGTCTTTCCATCATAATGACTCACTAGGTGCAAAGGGAATCACATTTTTTCCCTGAAAAATAGATTTTTGATATATTTTGTTTTTATATCATCTAGATTTCTCTCTATGCCTTTTCCTGTAGAGTCCGATCCTTTATAACAAATAATTTTTTAAAAGAAAAAAAAATAAAAGGAGGAAGAGGAAAAAAAAAGTCTAGCAAAGCTGATCAGTCTATAGACAAGTCCAATGTTATCTGCAGTATTCTATATCTATGGACCTTCCACCTCTGAAAAGGAGTTGGTGGGGTGAGTGGAGGGGAGCTGTCATCCCATATCTCTGCTGCGAGGCCATGCTTATTACTTGTAATTTTGCAACATTCATTTTCGGTTGCTTTGTGGTTGCCGTTCTTTCTATTTCCCTTGTTGTCGTCGTTGACAGTTTTCTCGTCTCTGCTCACTTCACACGTCTCTTTGAGTTCTTCATATTCACTGCTTCTTATAGCGCGGTGATGTTCTGTCATAGTGATGTGTGCACACCTTGCATAGCCATCCTCTGATAGGTGCGATAATCCGCTTTCAGGGGCACCATAGGCTGTCTTAGTGAGGAGCTGTTTGGTTCCTTAAAGAAAAGAGAGAGAGAGACAGAGAGAGAGAGAGACAGAGAGAGGAGAGAGAGAGAGAGAGAGAGAGAGAGAGAGAGAGAGAGAGAGAGA
>NW_027185616.1:14390267-14593970 GCF_028583685.1 Petaurus breviceps papuanus
AGAGAGAGAGAGAGAGAGACAGAGAGACAGAGAGAGAGACAGAGAGACAGAGAGAGAGAGAGTAATGCAAGAAATAGTGCTGCTATGGTAGTATACACAGCCAGGTTTAAAATCTTGCTACTGGTGGGAAGATAGGCATTTAACTTAATTTCCTTTGTTCTCAGTTTCCTCAGTTTTCCTCTTTAAAATGAATATTTGGATTAAATGGCCTCTACAGTCCTTACCAGTCTGACATCTATGATCCCATAACCCACCTATTAAAATCCTTCCCATGCCTCAAGGTATTGCTCAAACACCACCCATCCCATTATGTCTTCTTAAATCCCTCAGCCAGAATTAATCTCTACATTCTCAGACTCATACATGATTGTTATATTTTATTTTGGCAACTTTGTAAGGTTATAAGTTGCCTGCAGTAGAGGAGAGTTTCCTCACCTGGGAATGCCTTATATCAATAAAATACCAGGTTCAATCCTCATCCCATTCATAAAAATGTCTTATCTTTCCAGAGATATTTTGAGATCGTTGAACTCCATCTCTATCTGAATTTACCCGTACCCCACAAATATAAAGGGCATAGTGTTTACTATATTGAATTGAATTTTCCATAGGATTCATTCTGACTTTTTTGTCTCAGCCTCTTAAGGGCACATGGGTATCATGGGCTGCTGTGTGCTTCCTTCACTCTCACTCTGTCCTTTCAAATTCCCTTGGAAGCTACTTGAAGGAGGGTCACCGGCTGAGCTACTACTTACCATTTGCTTCCACTCCTGGGGAATTAATTTCCTTTCTTCCTGTTACTGCCACCAGTTAGTCCCCAGATGTTTTGCCAGACTTTCAAAATCACACTCTGCTCCTCTGCTGTGATAATTTGAAGATGTGGGGATGTCTGAAATCCCATTTGGCTTCAGTGTCTTAAGGACAGAGGGAATGTGACACAATTTCCTTTCTTGTTTTCTCTTTAGTCAATATGTTAAAATTATCATATGAGTCGCTGCCATAGTTGTCTATTTACTGTAAGGGAAATAAAAAATAAGAAACGGTCACTTATCTGCTATAAAACAAAATTTCCCTATTCCTCACCCTTCACCTCCCTGTGACTTTGTAATACTTTGGTCTTAGATAGAGTGTATCCTTGACAAATGGGAAAATCAAATAGCAACCATGGTCTGCTCACCTATTGATCTCACCACCATATTTCCCTTGTATCTTCTACTGCCTCAGTCCTACGTGGAAGAGATTTTAGGTGAAGACATTTTTTTAAAAATTAAATTAAATTCCTTTTCTTAAAGGAATGCACCACAATGTTATCTTACCCTTTGTTAGTTATCCATAGTCTTGGAACATACTCCTCCGCACCAATGCCCACCTTTTTGGTGTTTATGTACAATTATTACGTCCCTTTATATGCTATGTGTTCCAGCCAAACCAGCTTCCTTGGCTCCTCATCTGCAAAATTCCACTTCCTGTCTCCATGCTTTGTCAGGTGGACCATCCCGTGCCTGGAATTTGCTCTCTCCACTCCTCTTCCCCCTTAGACTCCTTCAAAGCTCAGCTCTAGCAGCACCTTTTACATGAAGCCTTTCTTGATTCCCTCCTACTGCCCCTTAAAATTACTTTGAATTTATTTCACATCTCTTTGATGCTTACTTTTAGGTGTAAGTATCCTTTCCTTTGATAGAATGTAGCCTCCGTCAGGGTAGAGTCTGCTTCACTTTTTGTCTTTGTAACCCCATTATCAATAAATGTAGACTGAATTGATACTCCCAATATATGAAAGACTGAGCACTGGGGATACAGGGAGGAAAAAAATGAAGCGATCTTTACCTTCAAAAAGCTTACAGTTTATTGGTGGTGGTGTTGCAGAGAAGAACATGTACATAAGCAAAACATATAACACATATAGAG
This sequence comes from Petaurus breviceps papuanus, assembly GCF_028583685.1. Taxonomy (NCBI): domain Eukaryota; kingdom Metazoa; phylum Chordata; class Mammalia; order Diprotodontia; family Petauridae; genus Petaurus; species Petaurus breviceps. The sequence continues at coordinate 14,392,176 of NW_027185616.1, forward strand.
AATAATTATAAATTAATTTGGGGAGGGGGGGCGCAGCTAGGTGAGGCAGTGAATACAGCACTGATCCTGGACTCAGGAGGACCTGACTTTAAATCCAGCCTCAGACACTTGACACACTTATTAGCTGTGTGACTTTGGGCAAGTCACTTAACCCCAATTGCCTTGCCTTCTTCCCTCCAAAAAAAAAAGTTAAAAAATTAATTTGGGGATGGGGAGCTCACTAACAACTGTGTGAATTGGGAAAGGTCCTAGGATGGAGGTGACACTGAAGCATTCCTTTGAAGGGAACATAAAAATTCTATGTAGAAGAAGTGAGGAGAAAGAACATTCCAAATATGGTGGACTGGCCTCTGCCAAAGGAACAAAGGTGAAAGAGGAGCCATCGTGTACAGGGGACGGCAAGGAGGCTAGTTCGGCTGTAATGTAGAGTGAGGAAATATAATGGGAGATCAATCTGGAAAGAGAGGTTGGAACCAAAACTTTAAATAACATCTAAAAACATTCATTTTTTGTAGTCTGTCTTAGAGGCAATAGAGAGTTACTGAAGCTTTTTAGTGACATGATCAGACTTGTGCTTTGGCAGCTGTGCAGAGGATAGATTAGTGAGGGGTTTGAGTGGGGGGTAGAGAAAATATTCACTTCTTAGTTTTGTCAATTCTACTGTATATTATCTCTTGTATCTGTCTGCTTCTCTATACTCACACGATCAACATCTCAGTACCCTACCTCATTATCACCTATTTTTTGGACTATTATTGTAGCCTAATTAACCTTTTAGTTTCCAGTTTCTACCAATTCTGATCCATCTTTCACACAATTGTCAAACTGATATTCTAAAAGCTCCAGTCTGGCTGTGTCAGCTTCCTTCTCAAAAAACCTTCAGTGGGTTCCATATTGCTTGTAAGATAAAATACAAAACAGGATTAAGAAAAAAATTGTCATTTAAAGTCTTCTACAAATTGGCACCAATGTCTCTTTCCAGATTGATTTCCAATTTATATTTCCTCACTCACTCTGTTTACCAGAGCTGTTAAATATATTAGGCCTGCAACCCTCCAGAGTGTGGCCAGAACCAGATTAAAATGTAATTTGGAAATACTTAACAAAATAAATAAAAATGTAGGTAATTTTACATTCTAAAATTAAGTCAATATATGGCTCTCAGGGAGCCTTTTGTATGGTTTAATGGTCCCTGTTTCTATTTGAGTTAGACATCCCTGGTGTTCACAATAGTTCATATGGTATCTCCTTGTCTTTGCAGAGACCATCATGTCTGGAATGCTTTCCCTCCTCATCTCCTCAAGGAATTCTATCTTCTTCCTTCTTTTGCCCCCATCTTTGCTGTTTTTATTTAGCAGTTTCAGTCATATCCAACTCTTTGTGACACCATTTGGGGTTTTCTTGGCAAAGATACTAGAGTGGTTTGCCATTTCCTTCTCTAGCTCATTTCACAGATGAGGAACTGAAGTAAAAAGGATTAAGTGACTTGGCCAGGGTCACACAGTTAGTAAGTGTCTGAGGTTCAGCTCTCTATTCACAACACCACCTAGCTGCCCTTGCCTCCCTAACATACTTGATATTCTGACCAAACTGGCCAATTTGCCCTGTTACCCATACATCATTTCCCATCTCCTGTTTCCTTGCATTTATGCAAGTGACAGCTTGAAATGTTCTCCTCCTTGGGGTGGCTAGTTGGCACAATGAATAGAGCACTGGCCCTAGAGTCAGGAGGACCTGAATTCAAATCTGTCCCCAGACACTTAACACAAAAACTAGCCACGTGACCTTGGGCAAGTCGCTTAATCCCAACTGCCCTCCAAAAAGCAAAAAAAAAAAAAAGTTCTCCTCACCTCCACCTCTTGGAATTCCTAGCTTTATTGAAGTCTTAGCTTGAGCATTGCCTCCAGTATAAGATGTTTCCTGATCCATCCAAGTTGCTGGTTCTTTCTCCTTCCTTCTTCTCCAACTACTTTGCATATATATTTTCTATTTATTTGTGTATATATCCTTTCCCTTCCCCAGTAGAATGTCAGATCCTTGAAGGCTAGAATGGTTTTCATTTTTTGTCTTTGTATCCATAGTGCCTGGCACACAGCAGGTGTTTAATAAATGCCTTTTCATTTAGATTGAATTAAACCGAGCTGCTTACTACTCTTTTTGAACCGGCAAAATGAAGAAGATTTATTTGGAAGCTATGTAAAAGATGTATTGGAAATGGGCTGAGACTGGAGTCAGGGAGGTTGGTTATGCTATTACAGTAGTTCAGGTGAAAGGCAATGAAAGATGGAACTATCACGGTGGCTATTTGAGTAGACAGGAGGATATGGATAGGAAAGATATTTTTGGAGGTATAACTGATAAAATTTGGCAACCAATTGAATGTGGATATGTGTGGGGAGGAGAGTAAGGGAGAAAGAAGATTCAAAGATTCCTTTGCCTATCCTATTCCTTAAGTGGTATATGATTCTCCATCATCTTCATACCCTGTTCCTCTTTGAAAATGCAAAGAATTTCCTCATCTCTGGTATTCTTTGGCATGTAAATCTCTTCTTTGGGACTCCAGTCCTAGAAATCCTGGCTTTAGCTGTAAGAGCACCTTATATTTCCTTGGTCCACTAAGGCCTTCAGGGTTGGAGGCTTCTCTTTTTCACTAAGAGCATAGAGGAAAGTTGGCTTACTAGTAACTACACTCCAAACATAATTCCTTCAGGATCTTTGGCATTTGAATCCTCTAAGAGGAACAGGTGTCAACATAGCATAGAGGAATAGCAGATAGGAAACTAGACTTGGAGTTAGGAAGACCTGGGTTTCATATCCCTCCTTAGATATTTACTAGGTGTGTGACCCATGGGAAAGACATTTAACCTTTTTTGTGCCTCAGTTCACTCATCTGTAAAAGAAGAAAATTTGATTCTATGGCTTCTGAAGTTCCTTCCAGCTTTACATCTATGAACTTATGATCTAGTAACCTATCACTTCCAAGCTCACTCCAGTTTAACTGAGTCTTGAAGGAAGATAATAAATCTGATGGGTAGAGATTTCATGTGTATTACCTCATTTGATCCTCACAACAACATGAGATAGGTGCTATTATTATTATTCTCATTTTACAGATGAGGAAACTGAGTCTCATTCCTACTATAGCATACTTGACATCCATTTCCAAACTCTGTGTAAAGAACTCCAGTGAAGGAGAAAACACAACCTTTCAAGGCAGCTCAGTTGTAACTGTTAGGAAGGTTTTTTTTTTCTTCCTGATAGTAAGTCTAAGTTTGTTCCTTTGAGACTTCTACCTATTGATCCTGGTTCTTTCCCCTGGCATCATACAGAACAAGTCCCATCCCTCCCTCTTCTATAGGACAGTCCTTCAAATTCAACACGAATTTATTTCCTGACTCTTCAAGTATCCAGGCTAAACACCCCTATTTGTTGCATCTCCCTTTGTCATCTACCATTTATGTGCTCTTAGAATAATGGAGTTTCCCTAGTTGGGACTAATCATCTTCAGTTTCTAGCTGCCTGGTCCTAATTAACTGCTATCATCTACCATGTGATTCCAGGAATAACATTCAGGGCTCATTCATGTTTTTCTATCTTTGAATCTTGTCATATTTCCTCATTCATCAAGGGGCTCTCCAGCTGCTTTGGAGGAAATGTCAGAGCAGTCAACCCTGAATTTTGTCACTTCTCTGGCTTGTTATTGAACAGCTGCTTTTCTCTTTTTCTATATTTCAACTCTTAGAGTTCAATTTGCTCATTACTCTCATGTCAAAGATATAAACCACACCACTCTGTGGTCCCCACCTTGCTTCTTTTAGCTTGAAGAATAGGACTGGCAAAAGTTCCAGTCACTTAATTGCTCTCTGCTCAGAATATTGGACTGCTCTGTCTACTCTCTCTCTGTCTCTCTGACTCTGTCTGTCTGTCTCTCTTCTTTCTCCTCTCTTCTCCTCTCTTTTGTTCTCCTTTTCTTCCTCTTACTCCTCCTTTTCTCCTCTTCCTCCTTTCCCCTCTCCCTTCCTTCTCCGTCCCCTTTCTCTCCTCTCTCTTCTTCTCCCTCTTCCTCCTCCTCTTCTTCTTTCTCTCTATTTTGAAATTTTGTCTCCTATCTCATCCAGGCTGGAAATATAGTGGCTATTCACAGGCCCATTCCCACTGGTATAGCCATTCACATTTTGACTTGTTCCTTTTCTGATGTGAATTAGTTTTCTTCTCCTTAGCCAGTCTGGTGGCTCCCCACTCTCAGAAACTCATCATGTTGGTGCCAGGCTTAGTTTGGAAACTGGATTGACTTTCACTTTACTGCAGCTCAGGACTCCTGAGCTCAAGCTCAGGACCAGCCTTTCTGGTGTCAGGGATTATAGGACTGTACCACCACACCTAGCAACTAGTATCTTTCTGATGATTTAGTGGGAAGGCCCATTGTCCAGGGTCTACCAATTAGGTTAGAATCTAGAATCATAGAACTGGAGCCAGTTAAAACTAGCTTTTAAGAGCTGATTGTTAAATTTTCATTGAGAAAATTTACACCTTGGAAACTGACAAACACTACAAATTAGAGCTTGATTAAAAAAAATTTCTAGACTTAAGAAAGTGATGGAGTAAGTATAAAAATAATGCAGATTAAATTTAAAGGTGCACTGTGCATACATTGCCCACCCCAGGGAGTCAGTTGTTAAACATTTACCAGTATCCCCTTATATAGAACCATAGAATGTCAGTTGTAAGGATCCTATGGGACCATCTATTACAACTTTTAGAAAGTGGGAAGACTGGCATTCAAAGACCTGAAGAGGCTTGACCAAGTCTACATGGCTAGTAGAATTGGGACTACAGGTCAGGTCTCCTGATAAATCAATCAACAAATATCACTTGAGTATCTTCTGTAGTTAAGGGGTCATTCCATAGGCATTTATTAAACACTTATTATATCATAGGATCATAGGTTCAAAATCAGAATGGCATTTAGAGGCCATAGAGTCCAACCTCCTAATTTTACACATAAGTGAACAGAGACACATAAAAGTTAAATGGCTTCTTCAAAAGTCACATCGCTAATAGAATTTGACCTCAGGTCTTTCTGATTAAGCTCAGCATTCTGTCCATTATATCATGCCAGGTGCTGAAGTAGGTGCTGGGGATACAAAGAAAAAGTCAGAACAATCTATGCCTGCTCAAGGAGTTCACATTTTATCGGGAAAGACAGCATATATGTATACATATAGGCATGCAAAAGTTACTAAAAACCCCAAATTAAAAAGGTAAGGGGAGAGACCACTATCAAAACTGGAACCTTCTAGTCAAGCAACATGATTCAAGGCAATGAATATGAGGCAATCCTTTTTGGGGGTGAGGGTGGGGAGACACTGGTAGAAGAGAGAAGGTTCAGGGATGTCTTTATATAGGGACTTAGAAGGAAACTGGAGATTCTAAGAGGTAGAAATGAGAGAATGCATTCCAGGTGTGATACAGTCAGTACAAAGGGAGAGGTTCAAGATGAATTGTCATTTGTAAAGTACAGCAAGAAGGCCATTTTGGCCAGACTGTAGAGTACTGCTTGGGAGTACTGTGTAATAAGGCTGGAGAGATGGTTTGGAGCAGGGGATGAGGGCTTTAAGTACCAGAGATATTTGTAATTGATCCTGGGGTTGATAGGGAGCCCCTGAAGTTTACAGAGCAGGAAAGTGACATGATTAGAAACAAACTTTAGAAGCAGCCCTTTGGCAACTATGTGGAAGGAGAGGCAGAGAAGAGACAGATATGAGGCAGGGAGACCTATTAGGAAGCTTTAGCTGAAGTCCCAGCAAGAGGTGAATGAGGACAAAGAAGGGAGGGGGACATTGGCTCTGCCCTTGAGAAGCTTACACACACATGAATCCATGGTCAGGCAATACAACTCTGCATATACTAAGTGTCCCATCAGTGGCACAGCCAATGAGTATACAGCAGGAGTCAGTTCAGAAGAAGAAGAAATGATTTGCAGCTGGAGTGGCCCGCGCGCTAACTGTTGGTATCAAAAAGAGTTGCCCACGTGACTATTTTACGAGCTGTGCCTTGATCATCCACTGGCCACAGAGAGAGGCGATTATCTTTCTAGTTCACCCTGAAACATATGGTACTGGCAGAGCTTGGAAGAGTCCAAAGGAAGGAAAGAAGTCACTCCAGACTCGGAAAACTCAGTGTTGGTCCTGCCTTGAAATACCCCTTCTTGCTGAAGTCCTTTCCCTTTCACTACAGCCATGGGAGAAGGGGGAAGTTGGTGTGGGAGGGGGTGTTGAAAGCAGGGAGTCTGGATTTGAAAGAGGAGGGAGGCAGTATTCTTAACGCACCTACTGTGTTCTAGGCACCATGTAGGTATTTTACAAATATTATCTCATTTGAAGCCTAGCTCTTCCATCTTATTATCTGTTTGAATTTGGGTGAGTGATGTAGCCTCAATGTCTTCATGTGTAAAATGAGTAGAGTGAATTCTCTAAGGTTCCTCCTAACGATAAAGCCTAGAATCCCATCTCTGGACCAATACCAACAACTTAACTCTATTTGAATCATTGTCTGTTCTCCTGGTTTTCCTCTTTTGCTGCCTTTGGTGCTACTCCAAAAGCTGCTGCTACCATCCTTCCTTGGGGCAGTCAGTTATTTACACTTACTTTCTACCAGGCAAACTTTCACCAGATGGGGTATTTCTTAGTAGCTGTCCTTTTCTTCTTCTGGAATGCTATCTTTATGCACACATGTATGCATATGTATATGTACACATAGCATACACACATGCACATATCTATGTCTATATGTATATGTATATGTGTGCATGTGTGCGGTTGAGTATCTTATTAATGTAGTGGAGGTTCATTGTCTCCAGTTCTGCTTTTGTAGTAATGTCATTCACACTCATTAACATCTTCCCGCTTTGTATACCATTCCGTTTTTCATCTGCTTTTGAAAAAATTGATTTACTGCTGGCTAACTATTAGGCCTTCCAACTTTTCCCTTTAAGTAGTCATTTTTTGCTTTTTTAGACCAAGTCATTTTAGCAGTGACTAATTCTGGGGCCATTAAGAGCGAGGGATTCTTACCATAAAATTTAAAGGATTATATCACATAAATGTATGGAAGAAAAAAGAGATAGATAGATGGGTCACTTGGCAATAGCAAGAAACAGACTACCTTCTTGCTTCATTGTTATCCTTGTAATGTCAAGGGAATGTGAGGAAGACCCTTATGGGATCTTCGAGTCAATCATGAGTCGATCCCCTGTGGCTGATCTGTGAGCAAATATGGATGAGAGCTACATAGGAAGGGCAGGCATGAATGGGTTAAGATCTGTATCATCAGAAGGAACTCTCACATTTATGAGATCATAGACCCAAGAGGGAATGAAAACACATTGTTAGAGGCACAATGAAAGATCAATTTCTAAACCAGCTCCCCAATTTTACAGACTAGGAAACTGAAGCCCATAGAGAGGATATCACTTAACTTCAATAGTTTAATTCAAATACTTAATATGGTCAGAGTCCTGGTGATGGGCTCTAGGACAAATGTAAAGATTACATAAGACTCTTTTCCATTTCTCATATTCTTTAAAGTTTGTGAAGATGCCACAAATAAAAATGAATATAATACAGGGAAGGGAAGAGTCACTTTGTATAATTCCGAATTGCTTTCCAAAATGGCTGTACCATTTCATAGCTCACTGACAATGTATTAGTGTGCCTATTATTTCACCACTCCTCCAGCATGGACTATTGCCATTAAAAAAGTCATCTTTGCCTATTTGCAGGGGGGGATATGAAACCTCAGGGTTGTTATGATTTGCATTTCTCTTATTATTAGACATTTAGACCATTCTTTCAAGTTGTGGTGAACATTTTGTAATTCTTTTGACAACTATTTGTTTATATACTTTAACCAATTATGTACTGGTGAATGGCTATTATACACACATATATGTATACACATATGTATATACCTACACACATATGTATGTGTGTATCCAAGACTCTGAAAGTTCTTATTAGAGAAATTTGGTAAAAAAATTTCTTTGCAAACTGAAGGTCTACAGAGTCATTGTGCTGACTTCATTATCTTATGCCTGTGAAATCTGGACAGTCTACCAGCACCATCCCAGGAAACTGAATTGCTTCTATTTGAATTGACTTAGGAAGATGCTGAAGATCACCTGGCAGGATAAGGTACCAGACACTGAAGTCCTTACTCAAACTAAACTGCCAAGCATTCAAACTCTGCTTCAGAGAGGGTCACATTGAATGCAAAACGTACACTTGCCAAAAAAGACTATTTTATGGAGAACTCACACAAAGCAAGCATTCATATGGTGATCAGAAGAAGTGATAGAAGGATGCTCTCGAAGTCTCTCTCAAGAACTTTGGAATTGATTGTGTGACATGGGAGACACTGGCACAGGACTGCTCAGCATGGCATGCCCAGATCAGAGAACGTGCTGTGCTATATGAGCAAAGCAGAATTGAAACAACTCAAAGGAAGTGCAGGATGTGCAAATTTGGAGAATCCACCCCAAATGTTCACGTGGACTATTTGTGCCCGAGCTGTGGTAGAGCATTCTGAGCTCGTCTTGGTCTGATCAGCCACAGTTGGACACATTGAAACTTGTCTTTAGCATAGTGATGTCATTTTGGTCCTCTTGGGAATGAAGGACAACAACCAACCAATTTCCTTATTACTATCAAGGGTCCCACCATCTTCCTAGTCATCCAGACCAGAAGCCTACATGTCATTCTTGCCTCTTCACTTCTCTTCTCTTCCCCATATCCAATCAGTTGCCAAGTCCCATTTCTTTTATCTTTATAGTCTCATTCAAATCCTCTTCTTTCTTCTGACACAGCCACCAGGACTGTTCTTGAGTAACCAAACTTCAAAACAAAACCTTCAGACCAATGAGACATACCCCAGGAGCATGACAGCTAGATGGACTCCCACGATACAGAAGGACAGACAGGGCTCCTGGGAAGAGAGAGCTGAGGAATAGGAGAGTCCCGATGGTGGGCTGGAAGAGCTAAGCCCTGGGGTTAGGGACATAAAAGTAAAAGCAACCTTGACCTTTGGGAGGAAGCAGGTCTTAAAGGAACACAATTCTTTTTCTGTTTGTGTATCCAACTGTGTAGGACTTTTGCAGTTTTCTTCAAAAAATAAAAAAGGAGAAAGGCCAACCTCTCTTTAAAAAAAAAAAGCAGATTTCTAATCTATTGGCTACTGATCAGTGCAGGAAGCAGCAAGTTTATCCTGTAGAATTGCTGTGACATCTCCTGAATACGAAGCCATAATTCTTTGTGGCATAAGCAACAACTTATTTTAGGTTACTAAGTAAATAACAGCTGTTTAATGACATCCTAGAGGGGGATGGGAAGACCAGAGTTTTACAGGCTCTTTTTCTCCCTAGGAAACAAGTCTAAAAACAAAGATGACATTATATGTATAAGTCACTGACATTTCTAAGATTCCATTCACAGCAAGGCCAGTGGATACAAAGTTGTCTTTCACTAGCTAGATTTGGAAAATTACAGCATGGAGCAATAGAGAGATTGTCCTAGGACAGACATAAGCAAAGTGATGATTTGCTCTCTTTCTCTCTGCCCAAAGCATAAAACCAGTGTGTTTCTACTTTTTCCTTCATCCCCCCTTACTTTGCATTTATGATACCATTAAATCCTTTCTCTAAATATCTTATCCTTGATATTTTCTTCTTTTACAAAATAGTTGAAATCAAATCACTTTGTAAAGATATTCTCTGTATTCTCAATCCATCTCTCGGATATTAAGAAGCATCCTGGTATAGGAGCAGAGAATGCTTGATTTGGAGAAAGGAAGATATGGGTCTCAGACACTCTGTGATGCTGGACAAATCATTTCATTATTCTTAGTCTCAGTTTTCTTATCTGTTAAACTAAATGGCTGGACTCAACGCCCCTTCCTATTCTAAATCTATAAAGATGTTCAGGCTAAATGACAATTTTCACTTTTTTCTTGTTATTGTTGATCATATTACCTTCTTCATCAAATGTTTTCTTTTCTTTGCCTTTCCTTGCATCTATGATTACATAGATAATTACATATAATTACATTACTTTTTAGTTATAATGGGTTTTATATCTATTCTCATTTTATCTAATTCAACCCAGCAAGCAATTTTAAAATAATTACTATGAAAAAGGGGCAGCTAGGTGGTTCAGTGGATAGAGTTCTGGGTTTGGAATCAGAAAGACTTCTTTTCAACTTCAGATTATTCGCTTAATCTTCTTTGCCTCAGTTTCCTCATCTGTAAAATGGGCTGGAGAGGGAAATGGCAAACCACTCCAGTATCTTTACCAAAAAAACCCCAAATGGAGTCACAGAGAGTTGGACAGAACTGAAACACTCAATAACAACAAAAACTATATGCAAACTATGAGAGGCAACATGGTGTCCTGTATAGAAGGCTGGTCTCAGAGTCAGGAAGGCCTGGATTCAACTCTCCTGGATTCAAATATTGGCTATGTGACCCTAAACAAGTCACTTAACTACTTAGTGCTTCAGCAACTCTTTTAAATCTATCAGCTGCAGAGCAAGTAAGGGGAGTTTTCCCACCAGGAATTCACTATACCCATGAAATCACATATTATACTCCCTCTCCCCTCAATATACAAGGCATTGTGCTAGGAGCTAGGGATATGATAGCTAACACTTATGTAGTGCTTGCTGCATGCTAGGCATATAGTCATTATCTCCTTTGACCCTGGGAGGTAGATGCTATTATTATCCCCATTTTATAGATATGGACTGAGGTAAATGGGATTAAGTGACTTCCTCAGGGTCACATAGCTAGTACACATCTGAGGCCAGATTTGAATTTGGGATTTTCTGACTCCAGAACCAATGCTCTATCCACTCTGCCACCCAGCTTCTCCTCTAGAAGAAATCACATTTTGCTGGAGGATGCAACATATGATAATTTGGGGAAAATTAATGGTAATTTCTTCCTCCTTCTCTAATCTGTTTATGATATGACCTTTTATATCTGGTTCATGCAACTATTTGCTGCTTATCTTGATTATGGGATAAGTTATTGATCAGGTTGAGTAGAGTTCAGACTTGGCTTCAGACACTGTGTGACCTTGGTCAAGTCACTTACACTTTGCCTCAATTTCTTCAACTGCAAAGTGAGGATCATAATACATCTATTTCACACAGTTGTTAGAATCAAACCAGATAATATTTGTAAAGCGCTTACTACAGTGTTTGGCACACAGTAGGCATACTTAATAAATACTTATTCCCTCCACACTTAACCTTTAATTCAATTTCTGCCTAACATCTAATTTCCAATTTTCTAAGCAGTTTTTGTCAAATAGTGAGTCCTTATCCCAGTACCTGTGTCCTTTGGGCTTGTTGAATACAAGGCTATTAGATTAATTTGCTTCTGTATGCCATGTACCTAATATGTTCTACTAATCAACCTCTCTTTCTTAGAGAGTACCAAATCATTTTGATGATTGCTGCTTCATAATATAGTTTGAGATTTGGTACTGCTAGGTTCCTTTCATTCCCACTTTTCCTCCCATTTTTTCAGTTAGGATTCTTGACTTTTCATTCCTTCAGATGAATTTCAAATTATTTTTTTCTTGCTCTATACAGCAAACGTTTGGTATTTGATTGGTAAAATATTGAATAAACTAATTTAAGTCACATTGTCATTTATATTATATTTGGTCATCTTATCTGTGATCAGGTTTCACTGGAATCGTCTCTTTCATCATTACTTTTGAAAAAGGACTTATATTACATTACATTAATATGCCATTATTTTTCCAGTCATTACTTAAATGAGAAGCACGCCCTTAGTGCCCAGCTCTTTAGTTCTTCAAAAAGAACTTCTTTTTTTTTTTTTTTAAAGCAATTGGGGTTAAGTAACTTGCTCAAGATTACACGGCCAGTCATTTCTGGGTGTGGTGCTGAGTATCTGAGCCCGGATTCGATCCACATGTCATCTTGACACTGGAGCCAGTGCTCTTACTCGCTGTGCTACCTGGCTGCCCCTAAAAAGAACTTCTATAAATATTTTTGTACATGTATGTCCTCTTACACTTTTTTAATCTCCTTGGAGTATAGGCCTAGTAGTGGTCCAAGGAGTATATTTGTATAGTTTAATGAGTTTTCTAGCGTACTTTCAAAATATTTTCCAAACGGCTGTATCAGCTCATAGTGCCACCAACAGTGCATTAATGTGCCTGTTTTCTTGCAGCTCCTCCAGCATTTGTCATTTTCATGTCTTGCAAACTTTGCCAAACTGACCAGTGTGAGGCAGAATATCAGTGTTGCTTTTGTTTTCATTTGTCTGATTTCTGGTGATTTGGATCATTATTTTATATGACTACTAATAGCTTGGATCCTTTTCCTTTGAAAACCGCCTGTTCATATTATTTAGCCATTTATCAGTTGGGAAAGAGAATGTATTTGTTCATATTTCAATTCAACTCAACAAATATTTATTAAATATCTATTATGTGTTGGGTGATGAGAATACAAAGATGAAGGGCCAGTCCTTGGTCATGGAACTTACAGTTTAATATGGTATATGACATATGCTCAGATACATATGGCATAAAATATTATGTGATACGGGCAGAGTAGAAATTCTAACAAAGTATTATCAAGAAACTTTAAGACAAATCTCACTTTCAGCTAGGATTCCTTAAAGAAAAAAATAATTTTTACAGGTAGAGAAGATAATGAAAGGCACTCTAGGCATGGAGGGAAGGTTTAGAAGCCCAAATAAGAGTGTAGAAGATGAGAAGAAGGAACAGCTAGTAAGTAATAAACTGTTATCTGAGATGTAGAGTGTGTGAATGGGAGAAATGTAATAGAGGCTGGAGAATAGATAGATCAGTGAAGATTTTGAATGCCAGGCTCAGGAATTTGTATTTTATTCAGCAGGCAATAGGGAGCCAATTAATATTTTTGAGTGGGAGAGTGGTGTGATGAGAGAGACCATTGCATAAAGAAATTTAGTAGTGGTGTGAAACTTGAGATTGAAGGAAGAGACTGAAGAAAGGCCAGGTTATTACAATGGGCCTTGTGAGAGATGATGAGAACATGAACTTGAGTGGTGACTGTGGGAGTAGAGATTACAAAATCACAAGATTTATTTTTTAAATAAAATTTTATTTCCCCCAATCACATGTCAAAACAATTTTCAACATTAAAAAAATTTTTGAGTTCCAAATTCTCTCCCTCCCTCCTTCCCCTTTCCTATCTCTGAGATGACAAGCAATATGATATTGTTTATACATGTACGATCATGTAAAACATATTTATATATTAATCATTTTGTGAATGAAAACTTGAACCAAAAAAGTAAAAAATGGTATATTTCAATCTGCATTCAGATTCTACCAGTTCTTTCTCTGGAGGTGGATATCACTTTTCATCATGAGTCCTTTGGGATTGTATTGAATCGTTGTATTGTGGAGAATAGCTAAATCATTCCCGGTTTTTCATCATACAATGTTGTTGTTACTGTGTACGCTGTTCTCCTGGTTCTGCTCACTTCATTCTGCAATAGTCCATGTAAATCTTTCTAGGTTTTCCTGAGAGCATACTAGTCATTGTTTCTTATAGCACAATAATATTCCATTACAGTCATATACCACTTCTTCAGCCATTCCCCAAATGATGGCTATCCCTTCAATTTTCAATTCTTTGCCAACACAAAAGGAGCTGCTACAGAATCATAGCATTTATAGTTGGAAAGGACCTCAGAAACTCTAAAAGGAAAATGAGATCATGAGGAAATGGAGAAGGGTCAGATGCCAGAGAGCTTGTGGTAGCAGAAATTGTAACAGAATTTGGCAATCAGTTTGATATAGTGGGTGAGAGAGAGGGAGGAGTCAAAGATGGCTCTTAGGTTTCCAGCTTAGTTACCTGGGAGAAAGGTGTTATCATCAATTAAGGTAGAGAAATTGAGAAGAGGGACAGGTTTTACCTGGGGAGATGCTGGGCAGAGTTTTGAACATACTGAGTTTGAGTAGTCTGCAGGCATTGCTAGATGCAAACTTGACCCTCAGTCAGAGAAAGATTGGGGCTGGATATTTCTATTTTGTAGCATGTACAGAAAATGTATTTCATTCTTTGTTAGCAATACCATGGATATAAAGTAACATATGTCTAAAAACCAGCCTCCCAGACAATAGCTGTGGGATGGACATACTTTTCTTAAAAAAACAAAAACAGGGGCGGCCAGGTAGCACAGCGAGTAAGAGCACCGGCTCCAGTGTCGGGATGACCTGGGGATCTAATCTGGGCTCAGACACTTAGCACCCACCCAGAAACACCTGGCCGTGTAACCTTGAGCAAGTTACTTAACCCCAATTGCTTAGGGGCGGCTAGGTGGCTCAGGGAGTAAGAGCACCGGCTCCAGTGTCGGGATGACCTGGAGATCGAATCCCGGGCTCAGACACTCAGCACCACACCCAGAAATAACTGGCCGTGTAACCTTGAGCAAGTTACTTAACCCCCATTGCTTAGGGACGGCCAGGTGGCTCAGGGAGTAAGAGCACCGGCTCCAGTGTCGGGATGACCTGGATCAAATCTGGGCTCAGATACTCAGCACCACACCCAGAAATAATAACTGGCCGTGTAACCTTGAGCAAGTTACTTAACCCCCATTGCTTTAAAACCAAACCAAACAAAACTCAAAACCCACAAACATTGGCTCCTCAACTTTGGGCAAGTCACTTAAACTCCCTGGGCCTCAGTTTCCTCATTTGCATAACCAGAGGGGCTAACCTAGATATTTTGAGGTGCATTCCAGATGTAGCTCGACGGCCCTATGATCACATGGCGTCTTCCTCTGTCTTAGCTTAATACAGAAAGCAGGCAAGAGCCTCGCTCTTGAAGAATGAACCTCAAGGGTTTACATAACTCTCCAGTGGCTCCAGTATTTTCTTTTTAAACAACATGTATATTCTGTGATAACAAACTGATGTTCCAAGGGACTTGTCATAGCATAATGTCTGAATTGTTTGGGTAGTGTCTACCTGTCTCTTTGGGCCCGTGGCATTTTTGACAGTCACGGAAAAATGGGGAAGATGCATTTTTTTCTGGCCAATAGACTCTTAGTGACCCACAGAATTTGTACATTATAGATTTAAAATGGGTTTGCTATGTCATTTTGGAATTTTTCCTATAAACACCATCTAACATAAAGAATATCCCACAGACAGGACATGAGAGACTAAATCAGTCTTCCTGCCCCCAAACTCCATATTGGACTAAATGATTTCTAAGATTCCTGACAACTTTAAATACCTGTGAGTTTATAATTAAATTCAATGCAACATGCATTTATTAAGCTCATGTGGTGCTTAACTGAATTCAAAGCAACATGTACTGATTAAGTACCTGAGGTACCTTCATTGTATCATATTGCATTGTGTTGAATTTAATTATGCAATGTACCCTGTAATTATGCATTGGATCATTAAAGGCACCAGGGATACAAAAGTGAAACAGTCTTTGCCCTCAAGAAGCTTACATCCGAATCAAAGGGGGATATAGCATATATACAAATAAATAAATAAAATATTTATATGGAACATATAGTAAGTAAAGCGAGGTAATTTCAAGAGGGAGAGAATATTAACAACTGGAAGGAATCAGGGTGCTAACTTGCGTTAGCAGGTGTCATCTGAACTTTGTTTTGAAGGAAGCTAGGGCTTCTACAGAGTAGAGGTTAGAGGATGTATTCCAGACATGGGGCACTACTTGTGCACATTGTGGAAGTAAGAGATGTTATGGGATGTCATAAATGATTTCCTACAATACTTTTTGTTTCTTCACTCTGAGATTATCTTTAATTTATCCTGTATAAATATTGTTTGTACTTAACTGTTCGCATGTTGTATCCCTTTTTAGATTGTGAGCTCCTCGAGGGCAGGGACTAGTTTTTTGTTTTTAACCTTTCTTTGCATTCTCAGTGTTTAGCACAGTCTCTTTGAATATTTATTGGGCATCCACAAGGTATCAGATACCGTTAGAACATACCCATGATAATGTAATCAATTTGGAAGCATAGGCCTTTAGACTTGGAAAATGGGTATCAAGCCCCACCTAGTAAAGAGATCATCCAGCAAAGTATCTTGCATTGAGTAGTCACTCAATAAATATTCATTGAACAAAGAGAAATGGAAGGGTGTATGAATATAGTTCAATGCCCTCATTTTACCGAGGAAGATACAGAGGGCCAGAGAGGTTCTGTGACTTGCCTGATATCACACTGATAGTAATAGAACTAGAGGTAAAATTCAACTCTTCTGGCAGTGTGCTTTGCTTTACAACAAGCTGAGTCATCATTGCTTAGCTTTGGATTTAGCTTTAGGACAGCTTCAGTTTTTTTTTGTTTTTCAGTAGTTCAATAAGTATGTCCCTGTGGCACCTAACAATGTGGTGGGATGGATGGGTGGCATTCTTGGAGTACAAGATCCGGGTTTGTGTTTTGCCATTAACATTAATGAGTTTTCTTAACTTTGATTCTCTGAGATTCAGTTTCCTCACTGATAAAACGGGGATAATTATAGCATCTATCTCACCAGTTTTTGCAAAGTTCAAATGAGATAATGACTGTACTTGTCAAATCTTAAAAGTAAATGTTAGATTATGCTCAAAGAGTTATAAAACTGTGAACACACTTTGACTTCGCAATATCACTGTTAGGTTGGTTTCCCAAAATGATCTGGGAAAAAGGAAAAGAACCTGTATGTTCTAAAATCTTTGTGGTGGCAAAGAACTGGAAATTGAGGGGATGTCTATCATTTGGGGAATGGCTGAACATGTTGTGATATGTGATTATGACGGAATACTACTGTGTTGTAAGAAACAATGAGCAGGGTGATTTTAGAAAAACATGGAAAGACTGACATGAATTAATGAAGTGAAATGAGCAGAATGTTGCAGTATTGTTCAAAGAATAACTGTGAATGATTAGGATATTCTGACCATTATGAATATCCAAATCAACTGCAAAGGAGGAAGATGCTGTCCACCCTCAGAGAAAGAACTGATTGATATATGTGTAGTATGGGTTTACATCTGTCTGTCTGTCTATCTATCTATCTTTCAAATGGTGACCTTTTCTAGGGTGGGGTAGGGAGGAAAGGAAGGAGACGTTTAAGTTTGTAACTTAAAATGAGAGTTAATTTTGTAACTTAAAATGTAACAAAAATAAAATTAAAAGAGTGATTGTTAGCTATTTTTGTGATGCTTAATATTTCAGGAAACTAAAACAATCTGTTTCCCCCACTTAATCAAATCACTCTCACAACACTATAAAGTGAGGAGTTTGCAACATTCATTGATTTAGAGCTGAAAGGGACCTTAGAGGCTATCTAGTTCAGTCTCCTAATCTTACAGATGAGGAAACTGAGACCAAGAGAAGTTAACTAAATTGCCCAAGTCATACTGATAATAAGCAGCAGTGGTGGGATTTGAACCCAGGTCCTCTAAGACTACAGAATTAGCACTCTTTACATATACTACACTGTGACTCAAGAGGGAAGACTTGCTTGGGGCTTTGTAGGTTTATCTTATTTCAGCTTGGACTTGAGCTCTACTGGGAGCAGAAGAAAGGATAAGCTTAGCAAATGAAGTGGCCTTGTCCACCAGGGTCTTCTACTCACCCCACATATGGTAGGCATGTGTTTAATTGTATTGAATTGATATTTTGAGTGATCTTAGATTTCACTAATGTTGGGTATTTGTAGCGCCAACATGATATTCACAGCACCAACAGTGACTATGAATATGCCGGCATAGTTCTGAATTGCAAAATGTAACAGACTCCCCATATAGAAGACAGAAGCAAAAACATTTATTCAGATACCAGAAAGTCAAATCCCAACACCAGAAAGCCAAATCCATCATAGCAACAAAGAAGTTAATGTATCTTATCACCGCAAGGAGCAAAACAACACCTAGCTGTCACCTTGCCTGTGTCCTCTCCTCTGTCCTTTCTAACTGCTCTGACTCATTTCCTGCTCCACCCATTTGGCAAACTCCTCCCACCACAGACTCCATGTGATTACATTTGGCCTATTAAGGGGCAGGGAAGATCTTCAAATTCCCATTAACATTACAGTATTCCTTCTACTACATTCTCATCATTCAAGGCTGTGATGATAAGACATATTAAATGTCTAATAGAGTTGCTGGAGGCACGTAGACATCAAATGACTTGCCCAGATTCACCTAATCACTATGTGTCAGAGTGAGACCTTGAATTCAGGTCTTTTTGAGTAATAGACTAGCTTTCTTTCCCCTTTGCCAGGCAACTCACTAAAATTACAAATTATAGAGCAGTAACTGGTCTCCCTTAGTCGACTAAATTTCCTTACTGGGGGCTCCTTATACCAGTTAAATCATAGGTTTGGACAAAGAAAGGCCTAGCTTTGAAATGACCGAAGCAAAATCTTTGGTTTTCTCATGTGCTCCTGGGAAGAGGGACTATTTTATCTTTCATGTTATATAATGTTAAGCAGTCATGTTTTGTGGCAAACTACGAACAAAGGGAGCTCCATGGAGTTTCTAGCCACACCTACTTAGAATTCCACTCGCTGTTTTCAGTTGCTGCTTCCTTTGCTCTTTATATCTAAAATGTGGCAGTTTAGACATTTCCAAAGAGAAAAGAAGGCATCAAACATCCTTCTCAAAGGGAGAGGAGGATGGTTTTGGTTTGATTTTATCCAAGTGGTTTTGATTAGACAAGTAATTGAATAAGAAACAAATGCTGGTTGAATTAAAGATGAAGTAAACAGTAGCAGCAAAAATAGCAAATAAATGGTTTGAACTTTTTAGTTCCAGACGTGTTTAACTTCTGAACTCTCTAGCATCTGACCTTTCTGGGAATGCTGTAGAATCTAACCTCTTCATTTGACAAATACTGACTCTAAGTATCTGCCATGCCCATGAAGTATCACTAATGCCAACATTTTCCACTGTTAAGGGTTGGTTCAAAGCTAGTTTCCTTTTACTATGAATAACTTGAGTAAAAATGCATCTCTGAGCATTAGAGGAAAGAGTGTTGGATTTGGAGTCCCATATTCAAACCCAAGCTCTGCCATTTACTATATCTGTGTGACTTTGGGTAAGTCGTTTAACCCCTTTGGGCTTCAGTTTCCCCATCTGTAAAATATGGGTCTGAACTAAATAATCTCCAAGTCCCTCTGAAGGTCTAAGACTGTGACCCTATGACCTATGTGACTTTGGGGTAAATCAAGTGATTTCTCTGGGACCCAGCATCCATTTCTGTAAAATAAAGAACTTGGAACAGATGATCTCTGAGGTCCCTTACATTTCTAAATCTATAATCATGTGATCTGGGAATCAGATTTAAGACAATGCATGCATTTGAAAATGGAGAGAAGCATTTGAAGTTGTTTCTGGAGGAAACATGGCAAGTCATTGGAGAGAAAGAAAATTGCCTGCTATTAAGACAGGATTTATGTTTGAATTGAGGTATCTAAATGACACATCCTTCCTTTTTCTGAAGGTTTTGAGTTCTTACCAAATAGGTTTTCTAACACAACCAGAAAAAAAATTCAATTTTCAGACAATTCTAAAAGTTAGTGTGCCAATTGGGTGCCATTCTGGTTTTTTTTCAAACCTTGCGTGTTTTATCTGGCAGTGTGGTTGAGGAAAAATTGTATTGTTCTTGGTTGCAAAGGCCTTCTTCACACTACTGCTGGTCTGGGATAAACTTCTCATATTTCTCTACCTCATTTACTCTATTTTTGTTGTTGTTCAGTCATTTTCAGTTGTGTCTGACTCTTTGTGACCCTGTTTGGGGATTTCTTGGCAAAGATTAAGATACTGGAGTAGTTTATCATTTCCTTCTCCAGCTCATCTTACAGATGAGGAAACTGAGGCAAACAGGGCTAAGTGACTTGCCCAGAGTCACACAGTTAGTATCTGAGGCCAAATTCAAACTCAGGAAGAGGAGTCTTCCTGATTCCAAGCCCAGCATTCTATCCACTGTGCCACCTTGCTGCCCATCATTTACTCTATATCTCATTTCTAATCTCAGCATGAAACTTGCCTTCTTTCTCTTGCCCCAATACTCTTACCTTTCTTTATTCCCTCTGCTATTGTCTATTTTTTAAAGGAAAGAATTTGAGGGTTATATTTTGTATGAGAAGTATTGAATCATAAATACCATAGATGGAGAGTATGAAAGGGCCTCAAAGATTGTCTAGAGTTCAATGCTCCCATTTTACATTGAGTCCCATCGAGATTAAATGATTTACCCAGAATCACATATTCATATTTGAACTCAGATCCTCTGACTGTAGAGCTACCACAATTCTTCTAAGTAGCCCATTTCTCCCCAAAGTAGCTCAGGGTCAGCTGCAGTTAATAGGCATTTATTAAGGGTCCATCATGTATCAGGCATTGTGCTAAGCACTAGGGATATAAACAGTAGTGTAAAACAGTCCCTGCTTTCAAGGAGCTGACAGCTTAATGGGGAGACAACATGCAAACAACTGCGTACAATAAAGATGTATACAGGCTAAAACGAGGCTGGTCTCAGAGGGAAGGCTCTAAGATTAAGGAGGGCTGGAAAGGACTTTTTTGCAGAAAGTAAAACTTGAGCTGAGACTTGAAGGTAGCCAGGGAAGCCAGGAAGTGAGCATGATGAAGGGGAGTGTTCCCGGTATGGGGGGACAGCCAGTGAAAATACTAAGAGTTGGGAGATGGAGTATCATGTAGAAAGAACAGTAAGAAAGCTGTTGTCCCTGGATTGCAGAGTACGTATGTGGAGCTAGTGTAAGATATAAGAAAGACGGGATGTGGCCAGGTTAAGAAGGACTTTCAAATCCAAAGGATCCTACATTTGATCATGGAGATGACAGGGAACCATTGGAGGTTATTAAAGAAGGGGGTGACATAGTCAGACCTCCATCTTAGAAGGATCAGTTTGAGAGCTAAGTGGAAGATGGATTAGAGTGAGAAGAACCTTGAGGGAGGGCAGCCAGCTAGCCAGCTAGTGCAGTTGTCCAGGCGTGAGGGGATGAAGGCTTGCACTTGGAGGGCTTAAGTGTCAGGAGGTGGGGAGGGATGGGAATGAACTGTAACCACCGTCAGTCTGTTTTCCCACTTCGACATCGGTTCCCTTCAGTCCCTCAATGCTGTTAGGTCATTGTCTGCCATCTCGTCCTTGAGAAGGCACTCTTGTCCCTTTGTTGTTGTTTAGTTCATCAACCAGTTTGACCTTCATGACCCCATTTGGTGTCTTCTTGGCAAGGATACTGGACTGGTTTGCTATTTCCTTCTCTATCTCATTTTACACAGGAAGAAACTGAGGCCAACAGGGTTAAATAATGTGCCCAGGATTACATATCTAGTAAGTGTCTGAGGCTGGGTTTGAACTCAGATCTTCCTGACTCCAGGCCTGGCATTCTATCCACTGTGCCACCTAGTTCCTTAATTTTTTTTGTCACTTACTATCTCAATTTTTTTCTTAGTGTGATAACTGCCTCCAGGGTAACTCTTACAATGTCCAAGATAATGACATTTGTAGTTTTTCCTCATTTTAAGTGGGTAACTTCAAATACTGGTGCCTTGGGGACCCACAGAACCTCCATATCATTTACCCTTTTTCCTGGAATAAAATGTCCTCCTCACCGCCGCTCTCTCTGAAGACATTTCTGTGCCACATTGTTCATTCTCACAAATAAAAATATAAAGTGGTTTTTGTCAAGCTGCCATATTGTAAACTTCAAATGTTTGACCTTGGTTAGCTGTGCCATTTTTATATAAAGTCAAACATTTCCTCTTTTCTGTTGTACGTACCCACAAGGGTAATACTTAATCCTAGATGCACCTGAATTCCAATGGAGCCAGGGATAGCATAGAAATTCTTGATGTTCCTTTATCTTCTTTTCCTTTAGCATGACCCAGCTCTTCTTCCTGTCAGCTCTGTCAGAATTTCTTGAACAGAAAGTCCAGGAATGCATAAGTGAAGCCATGAGGCCAACAGGCTATGGTCATGTGATCAGAATGATTTAAACCACTTTCAAGCCCCACACAACAAACTTCCTGACTGTCACGCAAGTGACAGGAACCAAGAACGATCTTTTGCTTATAAAACTGGGCTGCTTTAATGCCATCTGTTGGACAGCTTTCATTGTCTTGAGTCTTTCCTCTCTAGTAAGTACCATTGTGATAGGAGGGCTCTCTTTCTTCCAATGAAAAAGCCCATTTCTTAATGTCAAATGAAGCATCACTTGAAAAGTTATGGGATGTCACCAGAACTCTGCCAGATGGTTTCTGGGTGACATTTGACGGCACATGGGAGACAGAGGCAAGCATCCTCTGCAAGGAGCAGGGGCCAAAGTCAAAGCAGTAATGGTGACTTAGAAGTGGAAGGACTATAGACCACCGTGTCCCTCATTCAATTGATTTCAATTCAATACATACTAAGCATCTGCTATGTGTGATGTGGATACAAGTGTTACACACAGACACAGACACACACACACATACGCGCGCGCGCACACACACACACACACACACATACCCCTCTTGCCTTTGAGGAACTTAGTCAGGGGAAGGGGGAAATGAGACATGGACCAAATGATGGAAGCCTGAGTGCAGTCAATGCTAAGGAGATATCTAGGCAAAAGAATAGGAGAAATTGAGGAGGGAGAGATCTTTGTTCCTGGAAGAGGTAAAGTAGGCTCCATGGATCAAGAGATGCCTGAGCTAGTCTTTGAAGGAAGAGAAAGATTTAAATAGACTAATATTTGTAGGGAATCTGTCCCAGTAATTGGAGATGTTGTTGAATCTTTTCAGTTGTGACCCCATTTTTGTGACCCCAGGTGGCCCCATTTTGGGGGTTTATTGGCAGAAATAGTGAAGTGGCTTGCCATTTCCTTCTTTAGCTCATTTTATAGATGAGGAAATTGAAGCAAACATGGTTAAGTGACTTGCCCAGGGTCACACAGCTAGTAAGTGTCTGAGACTGGTTGAAACTCAGGTCCTCCCTCACAGGGCCAGCACTCTGTGGTGTGCTGTGGCACACAAGACTGTGCCACCTAGGATTAGAGATCGACTGTGCAAATGAATGGGGTAGTGATGGGGAGGGAACAAGTTTAAAGATCACTTATTTTTCTAATCTGACAAGAGCCTAATAAGAATGAGTGGAAGGGTGAAGTTAGGCTAGAAAGGTATGTTGGAGTTAGATTGCAGGAAGCCTTTAATATCAGAACTTTTTTGGTTTTGCTTTGTTTTCTGAATAGAAAAAGCAAGGAATTAAGGCATGATTAAAATGTAGATAAAAGAAAGAAATCATGTGGTAGAATCATTCTCTTCTCATCCACAAATAAATGAAATCTGGGGAGTGGGAAAGAAGCCTTCTGTCCAGAATTTGCAAGAGTGGAATAGATGTCCCTTAGCGTATGGCCAGGTGGGGAAATAAATACATGGGCTATAACGCGTCTTCATTTTATCCTATAGGCAATGTGGATGCCCTGAAGGTTCTGGAGTAAAACAGGACACAGTAGAATGTATAGTTTGCAGTAGAATCTTTACTTTGCTAGTGATGTGCAGGATGGATCAAATGCTTGAAGCAGGGAGGAAAATTAGGATTTCTTTTTAAACAACAGTTGTGTGAGAGATGATGAGAACCTGAATTAAGTTGACTGTAGTGAGAAGAGTAGAAAGAAAGGGCAGGTTGAGAAACATGGAAGAATTGAAAGGGAATGGAAACTGGGCAACTGATTGGATGTGTGGGATGAAGGAGAGTGATGATTTTTACATTGTAAGTTTGGGAGGCTAAGAAGATGATGGTGCCATCAGTTCAGTTAAGAGAAAGGGTGGATTTTGTAGGGGGATGGGAAGAGAAGTTCAGTTTTGGACAGGTTTAGTTAATCTCTTTGAGACTCAGTTTCTTCCTCTGCAAAATGGGCTAATAATACCTGTACTACTTATCTTACAAAGTTGTTAGGATAACAATTTACAAACCACAAGCAGCATGAACATGGGCTATTATTACTTACACAGCAAAAAGAATGACATTGTTTATATTCTGAAAAAACCTCTAGGTGATGGAATGGTGCAGACATCTGGAAATGTGTTTGGAGACACTGAGGTTAGGAGAGGGGCAGCTAAGTGGTGCAGTGGATAGAGCACTTGGCCTGGAGTCAGGAAGACTCAACTTCCTGAGTTCAAATCTGGCCCTAGACACTTATTAGCTAGGTGGTCCTGGGCAAGTGATTTATCCCTTATTTGCCTCAGTTTTCTCAGCTGTAAAACCAACTGGAGAAGGAAATGAGAAACCACTCCAGTAAATTTGTCAAGAAAACCCCAAATGGAGTCACAAAGTCAGACACAACTGAAAACAACTGAACGACAACAGGGTAGGAAAGTATCTGTGTAGGGAATAAAAAGGAAGATACTTGGACACAGAGAAGGGGAATGTGTGTGTGTGTATGTGTGTGTAGGGAAAAGAAAGTAAAAGGATGGTATTTAGTTGTTTATTGACTAGAGGGAAGAGGGGAAAGCATACATATATAGGGAAATTGTTTACTTCTTTCTATATTCTTAAGATTTAACCTTTCAGTATTTTTTGTTCATATATGTATATATATATATATATATATATATATATATATATATATATATATATATAGAGAGAGAGAGAGAGAGAGAGAGAGAGAGAGAGAGAGACAGAGACAGGAGAGAGGAGAGAGAGAGAAAGGGACAGAGAGAGGAGAGAAAGAGAGAGGAGAGATCACCTTTATATCTAATCCTTCAATATTTCCAATCTGTTCCCCATGTGAATTTAGAAGGGGCCTCTTTATCCTTCTTTAATTCCAAAATCAACGTTTCTGTCTCCTCATCCCATGTGGTGCAGGTGCTGCTTGGTGGGGTTTGTATTTCTGCAGCCTCTTTGCTCACAGAGTTTCTTTCGTTGAGGAGGATGGAGATAAACTTTATTAGTAAGTTCTTTAGGAAACTTTGCTACCAACACATGCATTGATAACTTCTTGTACTATTGGATGAGTCTCCAATTCTGTTTGAATTGATCTCCATGTCACCCACCTCAGAATCCCGGCCCAATTTCCTTATTTAACCTGATTGATCACCTGTGAGGAGTGGTTTACTGGGCAATTTATCACATCCTCACTCTCCTCTCTTCCGAACTCCTCAAGGTTAGTGTTCTGCCTTATTTCTCTGTGTGTTTTCCTCAGAGCTTTGAATACAAACTGAAACTGAGTCAGTTTACTGAATTGAATACCATTGCTCTATTTTAAATAGCTTTGCTTTAACCTGGTAGTCTCAGGTAATAGATATGGAAAGAAGTGAGTGCAGGGGAGCTGAACTGTATTTATATTAGAATGTTGATTTGCTGCATTTTCCTGGGTGGGGAAGGCTTGCCACCTGGAAGGTGGAAGGACTAATGTGAATTTCCCACTTTCTCTGAGTACTGCCTTTTCAGTGGTGAATACTCAGCAGCGGGTTAGTGGGTCAGCAGCTGGAGGGGTGAGGATTGAGAAGGTTTAAAAGCTGCCTTTCCAGGAGCACTTGTGAGCCACCAAGCCCTCAAAGCAAAAAGGGTAGGAAAGATGTCCTTTTAGTGGCTTCTTTGGAAAATGACCCCTGCTTTTCTTTTGTTAGTGCTAGCAGGAGATGAAAGGAGTTGAATAATACATCTTTGGTTTTTATTTTTTAAATAAAAGATTAAGCACAAAAAAGAAGGCCATTTTTAGGAGGTGGAAGGACAAGGTCAGGAGATTGAGAGTGGGTAAACAGGAAGAGAGAAGAAATGCAGTAACTTTGAGAAAACCTGACCAAGAAAGGCTTCTGACCATGTTAACAAGTAGGAAATGGTGGAAACTGCAGGTCAGTTTTGTGAGCCTTGGAATGACTTTTGTTTCCTGAATGACACTGGTTGAACTATTTTCTTTTAAAAGAAGAGGAAAAAAAAAGAATGAAAGGCCAACACCGCTTAACAAATATTCTGATAGAGGTGATGAAGAAAGAAGGCCAAGGAGAATTGGCCAAAGGGGGAGGGGAAAACCATCATACCTCTGCATGACCCATCTTAAAATTGACACAAGAACACAATGTCTGCAAATGTAAGCAGAAGGCTGTAGTTACTGAGGTATGTTTGTCCTGTTGGGTAATCTCAGGTTTATTGTCTCTTCTTACCTGAAATGCTCATATTTGATGGTATTGGGTGACCTTATAGGAAAACTTAGAAGGCAAAAAATGTTCAACATCCTTATTTATGAGCCATGTGGTTATGAAAAAAAATGAGTGTTTCAACTGCATCAAGTTTTTTTTTTTGCATTGATCCAGTGAATACTTGAGTGTCTGCTGTGTGCCAAATTTCCCACTTTTTCATTTAAGTCTGGAGTAGCTGATGGGCTACAATTATCATTAGTATCACAGTTTGCCTGAGTGACCTCATGTGTAGGAATATTTAGAGTGTAAAAAAAAAGTCTTTTAAATAGTCCTTTTTCTGAGCTCAGTGGTTATGACATAAAGTGAGGTTTAGTGTTTTAACTGCATTTATTTTTGTTGTTTTGCATTTGCATCCTAGGAACTTGAGTGCCTGTGGTGGGTCTGCCTGCCTGAAGTCTCTCTCTACTCTGATCCAATCCCTGTTTAACTGTCAAGGTGATTTTCCTAAAGTGCAGGTTTGACTATGTCACACACACTCCCTGCCCCCTACTCAATAAACTACAATGGTTCCCCATCACCTCCAGGATTAAATAAAAAAAAATCTTCTGGCATTCCCAGCCCTTCGTAACTTAGTCTCCTTCTCCCTTTCCAGTCTTCTTACGCCTAACTCTCTGCCATATATATTTTGACTCAGTGCCACTGGACAAGTTATTATTCCCCAAAGAAGATACTCCATCTCTCCCCTCCAGGCATTTTCTGTGGCTGTCCGCATGCCTGGAATGCTCTCTCATCCCCACCTCCTGAATGCTCTGGTTTTCTTTAAGTCCCAACTCAAATACCATCTTCTACAGGAAGGCTTTCTCAACCTCTCTTAATTCTAGTGTCTTCCCTCTTTTAATCATTTCCAAGTTTTCCTGTCTATATCTTGTCAGGACATATTTGCTTGTCTCTTGCAATCTGTTGTGAGCTTCATGAAGACAGAGACTGTCTTTTGCCTTTTTTTTATCCTCAGTGCTTAGCACAATGCTTGACATGCAGTGGGCATTTACATGTGTATGTGTATATATATACACAGTGTAACAAACAATATGACACATGTATGTATATATACAACACACACGTACACACAAAATGCACATATATTAACATAACGCAATGCATAAATGCATGTGCACGTGATCCCATGGACATATATATGCATATATGTATGTGTATATATGTGTATACACATGTGTATATATGCACACATACACAGATATAGTCTCCTACTAAAGGCTTCCTCATATGGCTTATTGTAATGTGGAGGGATCCCTGGTTTCCCCTAAGATTACTCTAGCAGAATATCAGCTTATTATTTTCTACAAAACTGGAAAAGATTCAAATAACCCAATGGTATTTTATAGTATGAAGAACAGCTTATTTAAGCTTGGAGATTTTCACAACCATAGCTACTAGGTAAAGACTTTTTATCTACTTAGTCATAGCAACTACTAAAAGTCTCTTATGGTGTGGGAAGATTGTGCTTTATGTTAGTGGAGGGAATTTGTATATCAGAGAAATGCTAGATCTTTCAAAGTATGTGCTAGAGACATAGAATAGAATTGTATTTCTGATGACTTGTGGCCTTTTAAAATTTTATTTGAATAACATCTGTAAGAACAATGTGGTATGATATACAGACACAGTCTGTCAGGAAGCCTGTGTTCAAGGCCTGACTTGAGACATGCAGCATGTTCGACCCTGGACAAGGCATTTAATATCTCAGTGTTCTAGGCAACTCTAACGTCAATTTGCAAAGCAGGTGATACTGCTTCTCACTGATAGAGGGAAGCTCCTTACTGGGAGTTCCCTACATGAATGAAATAATAGGACTAGTTTTATGAGCACCCAATACTCTTGTGATAGGTAGTATAATCGATCACTTAAATATTGGAT
This sequence comes from Petaurus breviceps papuanus, assembly GCF_028583685.1. Lineage (NCBI taxonomy): Eukaryota > Metazoa > Chordata > Mammalia > Diprotodontia > Petauridae > Petaurus > Petaurus breviceps. The sequence goes on from NW_027185616.1 coordinate 14,420,304, forward strand.
TAAAGGTTTAATTGGACTCAGTTTAAAAACACTTTTGGGGTTGTAGGCCATTAGATTTCTGTTTTAAGTCTTGGGCTTATACTCGGGTAAAAGCACTGAACCTTGCCTGGAAATAATGAATCTTCTGATCAATTGAAATGAGCATCTTTCTGAGTCATATTTTCATAGGTCTAGAGCTGGATGAGAGCTCAGAGGTTATCTAGACCAGTGGTTTTAAACCCAAATAAAAAATGGGCCCTGTAAACCATACCTCAGGATCCCTGCAGGTGGCATATTGACTTTAGAAAACCACATTTTAATATAATGTGTTATTTGATATTTTTAAATTACATTTTAATTTAGTTCAGCAGTACTTGAAGTATGGACACAAGTAGGCATATTTGACGCCCCTGATACAGAACAATTCCCCTCATCTTACAGAAGAGGTCTAGGCCAGTGGACATGTCGATCTCGAGAGTGGTCAGTGCAGCCAGGGTTTCAATCCTGGTACTCTGATTCCATAGTCTTTCCACAGGTTGCCTCTCAGGGTCCTTTGCCACCAAAAGAATGGCCTCTCCCTAAGTAGGGACAATTTTAAAAAAGATTGGCGGCTCAGTTCCACATGTCTAATAGGAACACATCTAGAAAGTGATGCGGATCATAGAAAATTAGAGCTGGCAGGGGCTCTTCTAATCCCAGCTATCTAACAGAGGAAGACAATGAGACCCAGAGAATGAGACAACTTGCTGAAGGGTGGCAGAACTGAGCTTTTTGGACCACCAATGCAAGGTTTCTACCCCCTCTTCCCTGTTATTCCCCACCAGTACAAAGCCTCAAAAGGCCTCCTTGGATTTAGGCCATGCTCTGTTCAATTGTTATTTTATTGCTTGTTCTGACAATGTTCCATTTAAAATTTTAATGTCTTGGATGATGATGAAAAAATTAATAATTTTATGACTATTCAGTAACTTTGATGAGCTAAGAAAACTATCAGTTTTCTCCCTCTCCCCACCATAGAGTCTTTTTTTTTTTTTTTAAAGCAATCAGGGTTAAGTAACTTGCTCAAGGTTACACGGCCAGGTGTTTCTGGGTGGGTGCTAAGTGTCTGAGCCCAGGATTCGATCTCCAGGTCTTCTCAACACTGGAGCCGGTGCTCTTACTCACTGTGCTACCTGGCCGCCCGACCCACCATAGAGTCTTAACATCTAAATTACAAAATAGGGCCCTGAAGATGGCCCTGAAATGAAGTGGCTAATTCAATTGTACAGTTACAAGAAATTCTTGATCTAGTTACCATGTTACCCTGGCATTTTTTTTCTGTATTCAAAATGCTTAAGAACAAGTCCATCAGTTTAGAGAAACTCCTCTTAGCCTTATGACTTGAAAACCAAATGTGATGAGAGTGAATTAGAAGCTGAAGAAATGGAAAGCAAAGCTGGGAAGAAAACATCAAGAAGAATGTTATAAACATGCTGGCAAACTAAGGAACTGGCAGATGGCCTTCCTGCTCCCATGCTGTAACAAGAGCAATGCGACTTGGGGTCAGAAGTCAGGGACACCTGAAACAATAGTGAATAGAAGGTTTTCTATTCACCAAACAGCATTTTCTTTTTCTCTTTCTTCCTTTCCCTCTTTTTCCTACTCTTCCACTTCTGCATACTACATTCCTGTTCATTTTTAAAAATATTCCCTGGCCATACAATAGGTTTGCCAGTAGCATTCCCAACCTGTGGTGCTTAGGACTTAAACAGGGAGTTGACCTCTTCTTTGTGACAAGTGATTTTTTCTGTTTTGTTGGTTTTGGCTTATGGCAGGGTAACCTCTGCCTTTTCGTGTCTGACATAGGTTGTCATATAGAGCAATTTCATACCTTTATAGAATGATTTTTTTTCTGATGAAATAAGTTTAGCTATATGGAACTTCATTTAAAAGCATTTAGCTTGTGAGTTTTTAGAAATATTTAAATTCTTTATGAATTCCATGAATTCAAGACAGATAAATTAGCAAATTCTCAGACACTTATTATTTAAAATGCACAATTGCAAATGTGGATAAAATATTTTCAAGCTAAATTTAACCTGACACAATATTCTTTGGACTGCAAGGGAAGGACTTTTGACTTATAATCAGGGAAGCAAAAAAAGAAATCCAACTAAAAATAGGAGCTAATACCAATAACTGTAATGATGTCAGCAGTCTCTACCCCATTCTTTAGCACATAATGTGAAAAAGAGATGTACAAGGAAAGTAAAAACTTTTAGTTTAGTGGATGTTACAGCTTGGCCTATCACAGATACATGCATTCATATATGTAGCTATCTACACACACACATTTTTTTAAAGGATTTCCCATTTTTATTAGATTTTTTCCCTAATGTGAATTCTCTGATGTTCATTAAGATATATGTTCTGACCAAAAGCCTAATTCACTATATTCATGTATTAATGTTCTGATGCTCAGTAGCTTATATGCTCTGGGAAAAGGCCCCTCCACATTTATCAGACTTAATCAGTTTCTTTTGAGAATGATCTAAAATTTTTTATTTGAAGTAATGAATGAGCTGTGATATATGGAGTTCCTACATTTATTGCATTCATAGCATCTCTCCCTGACATGAATACTATGATACTCAGTAAGGACAGAATTATAACTGAAGGATTTCTCACATTCACCATACCTAGAGTATGTTTTCTTTGAGCAGTTTCCATTGCATTTACTTAGGTTTGAATTTAGTCTGAAGTTATTTCTGTGCCTGTCATATTTATGGAGATTCTTTGCTATTTGTTCTCCCTCTTGAGGGGAAGAGACTGGCCCTTGCCTGAAGTTTCTGCCACATTCATTATATTTGTGGCCCCACACTGAATTCAAAGAGTTCCTTTGGGTGATTTTTACTTGCTGAGGAAACTCCTCATTGCTCTGCTGACTCTATAACCCAGCATCACATTTACAGGATTCTTCCAACTTGGAACAACAGGCACCTTCTCTTGAGAGTCTTTCCTGGGATGATGGATCCATAGAAACTCCCAGCTTTGGAGTTTCAGGCCTAGACTTCCAATCTTCTCATGCTTCTCTTGCTTCTTGTATCTGAATGTCAAATTTTCTATTCAATTCTGGTTTTTTCAGCAAGAATGCTTGAAAGTCCTGTATTCCACTGAATGACCATATTTTCCCCTGAAACATGATACTCAGTTTTGCTGGGTAGGTGACTCTTGGTTTTAATCCCAGCTCCTTTGCCCTCCAGAATACCATATTCCAAGCCCTTTGATCCCTCAGTGTAGAAGCTGCCAGATCCTGGGTTATCCTGATTGTGTTTCCACAATATTCAAATTGTTTCTTCCTGGCTGCTTGTAATATTCTCTCCTTAATCTGGGAATTCTAGAACCTGGCTATAATATTCCTAGGAGTTTTCTTTTTGGGATCTTTTTCAGGAGGTGATTGGTGGATTCTTTCAACCTCTATTTTGCCTTCTGGTTCTAAAACATCAGGGCAGTTTTCCTTAAGGATTTCTTGGAGGATGATTTCTAGGTTCTTACTTTGGTCATGGCTTTCAGGCAGTCCAATATTTTTTAAATTATCTCTCCTGGATCTATTTTCCAGGTCAGTGATTTTTCCCATGAGATATTTCACATTGCCTTCTATTCTTTCATTTGTTTGGATCTGTTTAACAGCATCTTGATTTCTCATAAAGTCATTAGCTTCCATTTGTTCCAATCTAATTCTGAAGCAATGATTCTCCTCATTGAGTTTTTGAGATTCTTTTTCCGTCAGGCAAATTTGGCTTTTTAAGGCATTCTTCTCCTCATTGCCTTTTTGGGCCTCCTTTGCCATTTGAGTCAGTCTGTTTTTTAAGGTATTATTTTCTTCAGTCAGGCTGTTGACTCTCATTTCATAATTTTCTTGCATTGTTCTCATTTCTCTTCCCAATTTTTCCTCCACTTTTCTTATTTGGTTTTCAAAATCTTTCTTAAGGTCCTCTATGGCCTGTAACCAGCTTGTATTTTCTTTTGAAGCTTTTGGTGCAGGAGTTCTGACTTTGTTGTCTTACTCCTGTTCCATGCCTTGCTCCTTCTTATCCCCAAAATAGGAGTGTAATGTTGGAATCTTCTGTCTGCTTTGTTTCCTTTGCCTGCTCATTTTGTCACTCAATGATTTGACTTTTGGGCTTTTTGCCACAGTAGGACTCTGCCACCAGACAGGGGAGTTTTCGTCCCAAATGCTGGGGTTTTCTCAGCTGCCGGAGGTATTAGATGGGTGCCCTGTCTGAGGTCTCCACATGTTCTGGCAAGCTGGACACACACCCCAGGACCTCCACCCTAGACTTCAATCCAGATCCAAGCAGGTTAAAGCAAGAGCGATTACCCCTCAGACTGGTGCTTGGTCCCCCTACACTCTGCAGGCCAGGAGCTGAAGCCTCCACGTGGCGCTGGCAGGCTGTGCTGGCTTCTCAGCAGTTTCTCGCCCCGCGGGTAAAAGCCATGCACTCCCACTTACTGGGTCCCAAAGTCCAGAATGCACTGGCCTCTCACCTTGTCCTTCGCATCTATGTGTTGATAAATCTGGAAATGGCCACAGCTGCTGCTGATCTGGAGTCCCTCTGGCAGGCGGCTGATCAGGCCCACCCTGGGGCTAAAGCCTCAGCGTGGTGCTGGGCTTGGCTCCCAGAGCGCTGCGCTGGCCGATTCCTGCCGGCCTGCCGGGCTGTTCTCAGCGGGAGGTTAGCTTCTCTGTGTCATTTTGTGGGTTCTGCAGCTCCAAAGTTTGTTTAGAGTCCCCTTTTTACATGGATTGGGGAGGGTGGAAGCCGGAGCCGCGGGAGGGTTGTGCTTCTACTCTGCCATCTCCCCCCCATTTTTTTTTTTTTAAAAGGGTGTGGATTAGGTAGTAGTTAGAAGTAAATTAGACATATAAGGAGGGATAGGGTAAAAAAGAGACTGAGAAGGATAATTGTGTGGAAAAATAGGATGGAGGGAAATACACAACTAGTAATTATAACTTTGAACATGAATAGAATGAACTTGCCCATAAAACAGAAACAGTGGGATGGATTAAAAACCGGAATCCAACAATATATTTATAAGAAACACATTTAAAAAGGAGAGATACATACAGGGTTAAAATAAAAGGTTGGAGTAGAATTTATTATGTTTCACATAATGCAAAAAAAAACCAGGGGTAGGAATCATAATGTCACATAAAGAGCAAGCTAAAATAGATTTAATTAACATTTTATCTAAACAGAGAAATTATATTGTGATAAAAGGTACCGTAGAAAATGAAGCAACATCAATGTTAAACCCACAAGATTCAAATGCTACAGGATCTAAATTTTTAAAGGAAAAGTTAAATGAATTACAGGTGGAAATAGTATTACAGGAGTGGGGATTTTTTGCTTTCCCCTCTTAGAATTAGACAGATCTAACAAAAAAAGAGAAAGAAGTCAAGGAGGTAAATAGAATTTTTGATAAGCTAGGTATGTTAGATATCCAGGGAGAATTGAATGGGAAAAGAAAAGAATATTTCATTTTCTCAGTGGTATGTGGTACCTTTACAAAAGTTGACCATATATTAGGACATAAAAGATTTAGAGTTAAATGCAGAAAATCACACATATCAAATGCAATAAAAATTGTATTCAACAAGGAACCATGAAAGCACAGATCAAAAATTGAAGACTAAACATAATTTTAAAGAATGAGTGGATTAAAGAACAAATCATAGAAACAATCAATAATTTCATTAAAGAGAATGACAACAGTGAGACAATATATCAAGACCAATGGGATGCAGCAAAAGCAGTAATCAGAGGAAAATTTTTATCTTTAAATGCTTATATCAATAAAATAGAGAAAGAAGACCAATGCATTGGGTATGTAGTTTATAAAAACTAAAAAAAGAACAAATTAAAAATTTCCAATTAAACACCAAATTGGAAATCCTAAAAATTAAAGGTGAGTAAGAAAACTATTGAATTATTAGATAAAACTAGGAGTTAGTCTTATGGGAAAAAAGACCCAATAAAATAGATAAACCACTGGTTAATATGATAAAAAAAAGAGAAGAAAACCAAATCAGTAGTATTAGAAATTAAAAAGGTGAGTTTACTGTTAATTAAGATGAAATCAAGGTAATTATGAGGATAATTATTTTCCTAATTATATGCTAATAACTTTAACAATTTAAGTGAAATGGAAGAATATTTGCAAAAATATAAACTGCTTACATTAACAGATGAGAAAATAGAATATCTATTTCTTTAGAAAAAGAAATCGAATAGGCCATAAATGAGGAAAATTCTTAACATAACTGATATCAATAATAAAAGTAAAAAGAATGATATGATTATATCAATAGATGCAGAAAAAGCTTTCAATAAAATACAGCAGTCATTCCTTTTAAAACACTTGAAAGCATATGTTATATATTAGTTTTTCTTTAAAATAACAAGAAGCACCTACCTAAAATAATGCTTGTAATGGGGATAAGCTGGAAATCTTCCCAATAAGAAACAAGGATGTCCATTGCCACCTATATTATTTAGTATTATATAGGAATCCAAGCAGCAGGAGTAAGAGAAGAAAAAAATAGAAGTAATCAGAAAGGGCAAAGAGGCAATAAAAACACTTTCTTTTGGAGGGGGGAAGGCAAGGCAATTGGGGTTAAGTGACTTGCACAAGGTCACACAGCTAGTGTGTCAAGTGTCTGAGCCCAGATTTGAACTCGTGTACTCCTGACTCCAGGGCCAGTGCACTATTCACTGTGCCACCTAACTGCCCTCAAACCATTTCTTTTTGCAGATGATATGATGACATACTTGGAAAATCCTAAAGATTCGACTAAGAAGTTAGTTGAAACAATCATTTTAGCAAAGTAGTGAGATAGAAAATGAACCCACATAAATCATCAGCATTCTTTTTTTTTTTTTAAAGCAATTGGGGTTAAGTAACTTGCTCAAGGTTACATGGCCAGTTATTTCTGGGTGTGGTGCTGAGTATCTGAGCCCGGACTTGATCCAGGTCATCCCAACACTGGAGCCGGCGCTCTTACTTGCTGAGCCACCTGGCCGCCCCTAAGCAATTGGGGTTAAGTAACTTGCTCAAGGTTACATGGCCAGGTGTTTCTGGGTGGGTGCTAAGTGTCTGAGCCCGGGATTCGATCGATCTCCAGGTCTTCTCAACACTGGAGCCGGTGCTCTTACTCGCTGTGAATGATCAGCATTCTTATATATCGCCAACAAAACACCACAAGAAGAGATAGTAAGAGATACCCCATTTAAAAATAACTGTATATGTGTAAAATACCTGGGAGTATGCCTGCCAAAACAAACTCAGGAACTACATGAACATAATTCTAAGACACTTTTTATACAAATAATGCCAGATCTAAATACTTGAAGGAATATTAATTGTTCATGGTTAGGCAGAGCCAATATAATAAAATTCATTTGGAAGAATAAAAGGTCAAGAATATCAAAACAACTAATGAAAAAATGTAAAGGAAGGAGTTTTAGTGGTACCATATCTTAAATTGTAAGGCAAAAATTATCAAAACTATCTGGTACTGGCTAAGAAATAGATCAGTGGAACTGAGTAGATATACAATACACAGTAGTAAATGATTATAATCACCTTGTGTTTGATAAATGTAAAGATTTAAACTTGAGATAAGAATTCATTATTATTTTCATTTGGTAATCATTCATTGGTAAAAGTTGTTGGGAAAATTGGAAAGCAATCTGGCAGAAATTGATCATAGCCCACTATCTTGCACCATTTACCAAGATAAGGTCCAAATGGATATAATGACCTTGCTATAAAGGGAAACAGAAGAAAATTAACAGAACATTAGAACAGACTTTTGGATAGAAGAACAATTTATGAATAAGCTAGAGATAGCATTGTGAGGTATAAATGGGTATTTTTGATTACATTAAGTGAAAAAGATTTTGTACAAATAAAACTAACGTAGCCAAGATCAGAAGGAAAGCAGAAAATTGAGAAAAAGTTTTTATAGACAGTTTTTCAGATAAAGGTCCAATATCTCAAATATATAAAGAACTTTGTTAGATTTATTAGAACACAAGTCACTCCCCAACTGATAAATAAATGACATGAACAGGCAGTTTTTTGATGAAGAAAACTAAACTATATATAGTCATATGAAAAAATGCTATAAATCATTACTTATTAAAGAAATACAAGTGGAAACAAGCTTGAGATATCATTTTATATCTATCAGATTGGCAAAAGTGATAGAAGGGGAAAGCAACAGATATTGGAGGGGATATGGAAAAACTGGGACACTAATTCACTGTTGGTGGAACTGTGAACTGTGGATCCAGCCATTTTGAAGACCAGTCTAAAATTATGCCCAGAGAGCTATAAACCTGCGCATACTGTTTTATCCACCAGTATCACTACTAGGCTTTTTTTTTCCTATGATGATTAGAGAAAAAGGAAAAGAACTTATATGCTAATATATATATATGTATGTATGTATATATATCAATCAACTCTCTTTGTAGTGACAAAGAACTGGAAATTGAGGGAAAGCCCGTCAATTGGGCAATGGCTGAACACAAGTTATATGGTATATGATTGTGGTGGAATATTACTGTGCCATAAAAAATGATAAGCTCAATGATTTTAGAAAAACATGGAAAGACTTGCATGAAATAATGAAGAATGAAGTGAGGAGAGCCAAAAGAACATTGTACATAGTAGCAGCAATAATGTTCTAAGAACAGCCTAGAACAACTGAGTCATTTTCAGGATTGTAAATGAATCATTTACAAAGGACCTAAGAATTAAGATGCTATCTACCTCCAAAGAAAGAACTGATAAAAAGAAACACATGTAGTATGGTTTTACATACATACACACAACACACATTTCTGTCTAATGTTAGCTTTCTCTACTGTTGAGGAAGAGAGGGAGAAAAAAAATGGGATCAGAGAATAAAAGAAAAATTGGAAGCACAGAAAAGCAAAGTAGCTTTGAAAATGATGTGTAATGCTTATTACATAGTTTTTTTTAAAGTAAATGGTGTGAAATGGAAATTCATGCTTTCATATTGAACCCTTTCTTTAATGTGTGCATAGACATTTATTAGTCTTTATGTATTTAAGTTCAAAATGAATAAAAATTTAAAAATACTCTGTATTCTTTTAGTTCTGCTCTTTCTGCATCCCTTCATGTAAATATTTTTATTTTTCTTTGAATTTTTCATATGTTGCTCATTGTGGTCTGCTAGCAGGCCATTGAAGGGCAGTGCAATATAGAGTTTAGAGGTGCCCTCAGCATCAGCAAGATCTGTGTTCAAGGCCTTACTCTGAGCCACCTTGGCCATGTAACCCTAAGCAAGTCTTAACTTCTCAGTGCCCTAGGCAATTCTCTAAGACTTTCAGTTGCAGAGACAGTGCCAATAAACAAGGGTAGAGGGAATTTATTTATTCACAGTTTTTTTTCAAGAATAAAACCAAAGATGTGAACTGAAAAAAAAAATCCCATTATGTTCTTATATCATCTGTTGTCATTTCCTAGTCATTAGACACCCAATTTATTTATTTATTTGTTTTTATTTTTATTTATTTTATTTTTTTTTAAAAGCAATTGGGGTTAAGTAACTTGCTCCAGGTTACACGGCCAGTTATTTCTGGGTGTGGTGCTAAGTGTCTGAGCCTGGATTCGATCCCCAGGTCATCCCAACACTGGGGCCAGTGCTCTTACTCGCTGTGCTACCTGGCCGCCCCTATTTATTTGTTTTTGTGTGGGGGCTATTACAAATACATGCTGTTGTTTTTTGTTTTTAAGTTGGTAACCTTCATGGTATATAGTTCCTATAATAAGTTGCTTACTCAAAAGTGATGAATACCTTTAACAGAAAAAACATGGAATTAAGCAAAGGTTCATTCAATTTACATCCTACCAGCAGTGTAAAAGCACACATATGATTATACCATTGTTATACCAACATTGGCTTTTCTAGTCCTTAATTATCTTTGTTAATTTGGTGGTCAGATTCCAAGTTACATTATTTTGGGTTTTGGATTATTAGAATTGTGACTTTTGGGAAAACTATTCATTTCCATACCCTTTTGGATTAATTGCTTTGATAATTTTGGATGTTTTATTATTGTTTAAGAGAAATAAATCTTTTTTGCCTCGGTTTTTCATTCAGCTACCCAACATTTATTAAGTGCTTACTATGTGTTAGGTTGTGTGCTAAGCATTAGGGATATGAAGCAAAGCAAAAATAATCCTTGCCCTCTCCCCCTTCTAATGGGGGAGAAAAACATGACAATGTCTAGGTTCATAAGGTGTATGTATGTGTATATACATATATTCACACTCTCACACACATAAATATATATATATATATATATATATGTATACACATGTGTGTGTGTGTGTGTGTGTATCTCAGAGGGAAAGGCACTAGCATTTTAGGGGAGGGGAAGACTAGAAAAGGCCTGCTGCAGAAGGTTGGATTTGATCTGAGCCTTGAAGAAAGTCAGGGTAAATAAGAAAATTTTTTTCCTGTGGATTTATTGCTTTTTATTGGGCAAAGGCTTTTGGTTCACATAATCAAATTCATTTATTTTCTCAGATTCCTCTGTTCTAGCTAATACAGAACTTTTTTCATTTCCTTGTCCTATTTTTTTAAAAATTAGATCACTGATCCAGTTGGAATTTTTTGTGGTATTTATAGTGTGATATTAGTCTGTTGACAATTCTCATCAAACCATTACAACTTGCTCAGCAACCTTTTGTAACCTCTAATTATAAAACACTAGACTATTATATTTATCAGAGTATCATTCATTATTTAATGTATTCTAATTTATTGAAAAAAATCTAGTACCAGATAGTATTGGTTGCTACTTTATAATGTAATTTGACATCTGGTTCTAGAAATTTCTCTTTTTTCTTTTTCTTTCATAGCTTCTCTTGATATTATTTTTAAAATGAGATAGCTATTAGCAATGGATGGGAAAATTAAGCTTAATGACCATAATTTTTCAATTGATTAACTTTCATAAAATATTAGAATATAGCAGAATGGATTAAAAAGCAGATCCCAACAATTTGTTGTCCACAAAAATCACACCTAAAACTGATTCATACAGACTTAAAGTGAAGGGGGAGAGGAATTTACCATATACTAGCAGTAATAAAAAAAATTCAGAGCAGCAATCTTGATGTCAAACAAAAAGATATATATGACTAATTGAGATGGGAAAGTACATTTTGCTTAAAGAAATGATAACAAAAATTTCGCTAAATATACACGTTTATATTTGTTGATTGGTATAATGCCTAAAATCTTAAAATATGTATTAAATTACAGTGAGATAGAGAAGTTACTAATTGTCAGGGATGTAAACACATTCCTTTCAAGTAGTAAGAAAATTAACAGAAAGACAAACTGAGGAAAAAATTAGGATAACTAGACAAAACATTGTTGACTATTGAATGGAAATAGTAATAATAATTATACCTATTACTCAGCACTGTACAGCATCTTTGAAAAGTCTGGTCATGGTTAAGGCCAAGAAGAAATTTTAAGTTAAAGCAAAAGGATATGGGATTATCTGTTTTTAAAAATTTAGAAACATTCCTCATTTCCCCAATGAATTTATGATCTCATCAGTTCATCAATGTGTATGATCCTTTTAGCAATGTTAGTTGTGACATGATCACATCTGCCTGCCATCCTGTGTGACTTATCCATGTCCTCTTGACCACAGGAGACCAACATAATGTCCTAGAGGTTCTTCTTCTTTTTTAAAATTTTATTTCACATTTTTATTTTTTAAAATGAATTAATTTTTAGTTTTCAACATTCATTTCCACAAGATTTTGAGTTACAATTTTTTCTCCCCATCTTTTCCCTACCTCCCACCCCAAAATAATAAGCCTGCTGAATACCCCTCCCCCCAATCTGTTCTCTTTTATATCTTCCTCCATCACTCCCTAACTTTCTAGTAGAACAAGATTTCTGTACTGCAGTGCCTGTATATCTTATTTTGCAGTTGCATTTAAAGAACAATTTTTTTAAACATTTGTTTTTAAAACTTTGAGTTTCAGATTTTTTCCCTTCTTCCCTTCTCATCCAACCCCACTGGGCAGATAAGCAATTCAATATAGATTGTACATGTGTAGTTACACAAATCATTTCCACAGTAGTTATATTGTGAAAGACTAACTACATTTCCCTCCATTTTATCCCACCCCACATTTACCCTATTTTCTTCTTTGACCCTATCCCTTTTCAAAAATGTTTGCTTCTAACTGCCCTCTCCCCCAATCTGCTCTCCCTTCTATCATCCCCCCTCTTATTCCCTACCCCCCATTTTCCTGTAGGGTAAGGTACCCAATTGGGTGTGTATGTTATTCCCTCCTTAAGCCAAATTCAATGTGAATAAGGTTGTACCATTCCCTTTCACCTTCCTGCTCTTCCCTTCCATTGTAACAGTTTTCTTTTGCCTCTTTTATATGAGATAATTTACCCTAATCTATCTCTCCCTTTCTCCTTCCCCCAATAAATTCCTCTCTCACCTCTTAATTTTATTTTTAGATATCATCCCTTCATATTCAACTCATCCTGTGCCCTCTGTATATGTATACATGAACATACATATGCCCACATTCACATATATATTTATATACACATATACCCTCCTATACACACATATATGTATGTATACATATATACACATATATATTCCCTTCAACTATCCTCATACTGAGAAAAGTCTTGAGTTACAATTATCAGTTTTCCATGTAGGAATGTAAATAGTTCACCTTTAATAAATTCCTTATGATTTTTTTTCCTGTTTACCTTCTCATGTTTCTCCTGCTTCTTGTATTTGAAAGTGAAATTTTCTGTTCAGCTCTGGTTTTTTTTTTCATCAAGAATGCTTGAAAATCCTCTATTGCAATGAATGACCATATTTCCCCCTGAAACATGATACTCAGTTTTGCTGGGTAGGTGATTCTTGGTTTTAGTCCTAGCTCCTTTGACCTCCAGAATATCATATTCCAAGCCCTTCGATCCCTTAGTGTAGAAGCTGCTAGGTCTTGTGTTATCCTGATTCTGTTTCCACAATGCTCTAATTGTTTCTTCCTGACTGCTTACAGTATTTTCTCCTTGACCTGGGAACTCTCTGGAATTTGGCTATACTATTCCTAGGAGTTTTCTTTTGGGGATCTTTTTTCAAGAGGTGATTGGTGAATTCCTCTTGTTCTAGAATATCAGGGTAATTTTGCTTGAAAATTTCTTGTAAGATGGTGTCTAGGTTCTTTTTTTGATCAAGGCTTTCAGGTAGTCCAATAATTTTAAAATTATTTCTCCTGGATCTATTTTCCAGGTCAGTGGTTTTTCCAATGAGATATTTCACATTGCCTTCTATTTTTTCATTTGTTTGGATCTGTTTTATAGAGTCTTGATTTCCATAAAGTCATTAGCTTTCATTTTCTCCAATCTAATTTTGAAGGAATTATCTTCTCTAGTGAGTTTTTGAAATTCTTTTTCTATCTGGAAAATTTGGATTCTTAAGGCATTCTTCTTCTCACTGGCTTTTTGGGCCTCTTTTGCCATTTGATTTAGTCTCTTTTTTAAGGCGTTATTTTCTTCAGTGTATTTTTGGGTCTCCTTTAGCAGGCTGTTGACTCACTTTTCATGATTTCCTTGCATCATTCTCATTTCTTTTCCTAATTTTTCCTCCATTTCTCTTACTTGATATTCAAAAACCTTCTTGAGCTCCTCCATGGCCTATAACCAGTTCATATTTTTCTTGGAGGCTTTTGATGCAGGATTTCTGACTTTTTTGTCTTCCTTCTGCTCCATGCCTTGATCCTTATTGTCCCCCCAAAAGGATTCTATGGTCTGTTTATGCTTTCTCTGCTTACTCATATTGCCAGCCAATTACTTGACTTTCAAGCTCTTTGCCACAGTAGAACTGTGCTTCCAGAATGGAGATAGCCTTATCCCAAATTGCTGGGGTTTTTGCAGCTGCCAGAGCTATTAGGAGGGCACCCTCTCTGTGGCCAGCACAAGCTCTGGCACACTGGCCACACACCCCAGGACCACCACTCAAGACAGCGATCCAGATCCTAGCAGGTTAAAGCAAAAGTACTTAGCCTTTGATTGGTCACTTGGTCCCCGTATGATCTGCAGGCCAGGAGCTCCTGAGGCAGCCATGCAGCAGGGCTGCACAGTGACCATGCCTCTGCCACTTCTCATCCCTGGAGCAAGGGCCAGACCATGCTCTTCTGTCCCCCCCTGTTCCAATAGAGTTCTCCACTGTCCTTTTACTTTGTCTTTGGCATTTATAGGTTGAGAAGTCTGGAAACTGCCACAGCTACTGGTGATTCACTCTCCTGAAGTCTGCTCTGTTGGTAGGGGCCACCCTGGTGCCAGAACTGTGGGGCTCATATGGGACTGTGCTTGGCTCCCAGCTCAGTGTGATAGAGTCTTCCTGTCTGCCTGCCTGGCTGCCTTCAGCAGGATTTGTTTCTCTCTGTCTCTTTGTGGGTTATATAGCTCTAAAGTTTTTTAGAGTCACTTTTTTACATGTATTGGAAGTTATTGGAGTGGGAGCCCACACCAAGTTTGTTCTTCTACTCCACCATCTTGGTTCCACCTTGGTTCTTCTTCTTTGTATTCAAAAGATATCATTGGGACACTTGAGCAGTTCATTGTCAGCCTTGCTCTTACTTTGTGTCTAACTATCCAATTTTTCTTGTGATCACGATACCCTATCCTGTGATTCTTCTTTGTAAATCTTTATTTTATATATGTTATAGCTTGCTTAAATTTACCCTGTTTCTCTCTCTCTGACTGAACCTCATTATAATTCTATGGAGAATATAATGTTCTGTGACCCAAAGTTATAAAACAATACCAGGTGGTAGATTATTGTTTGTTTAACTTTAAAATTATTATTATTTTTAATATACTTTAAAATTAATTTTGAGTTCCAAATTTTCTCCCTCTCACACCTCCCTCACCTGCTGAGAAGGCCAGTAATATGATAATAATTATACATGTGAAATCACACAAAACTTGTTTCCATATTAGCCATGTCACAAAATAAAAAAAATAAAATGAAAAAATTATATTTCAATTTCTACTGAATTCATTGATTATCTCTCTGTAGGTAGATTTTTCATCATCAGTCTTTTGGAATTGTCTTGGATCCAAATTGTAATTAATGATCAGAGCAGCCAAGTCTTTCACAGTTGATCATTATTATAATATTGGTGTTACTGTGTATAGTGATCTTCTGGTTCTGCTCCCTTAATTTTACATCGGTTCATATGGATCTTCCCAGGTTTTTCTGAAACTACCACCTCATCATTCCTTATAGCACATTCTTATATTATTCTATCATAATCATATATCACAATTTGTTCAGCCTTTCCCAACTTATGGGCATCCCCTCAGTTTCTATTTCTTTGCTACCACAAAAAAAGTGTTATAAATATTTTTTGTATGTGTAGATTCCTTTCCTCTTTCTTTTATCTCTTTGGTAAACAGACCTAGTAGTGGTATTTCTGGGTCAAAGAGTATGCACAGTTGAATAGCCCTTTGGGTATAGCTACAAGCTGTTGTCCAGAATGGATGGACCAGTTCACAACTCCAGCATTTGTCATTTCTGATAGTTGTGAGGTGGTACATCAGAGTTGTTTTAATTGGCATTTCTCTAATAGTGATTTAGTGCATTTTTTTCATATGAGTATAGATAGCTTTGATTTCTTTTTACGAAAACTGTCCTTATCAGAGAAACTTGTTGTAAAAAATTTTGATGTTATTTCATTGCCTATGGTACCTTTTTAAACAAAAATATGGTTTCCCTGATTATCTCTTTTAATTAGGTATGTTTTTGCTTTTGCTTTGTCTGAGATCATGATTGCTATGCCTGCCTTTTTTACTTCAGCTAAAGCTTAAAAGATTCTGCTCCAGCCCTTCAACTTGTGTGCATGAGTGTGTGTTTCTGTTTTAAATGTGTTTGTTGTAAACAACATGTTGTTGGATCCTGGTTTCTAATCCATTCTTCTATCTGCTTCCATTTTATGGGTAAGTTCATCTGTAAAGCCAATCATGAGCAGTTCTCCTGAGGACTGCTGCTATGAATAACTTTAAAGTTTTAATCACATAGTGTAATAAACTCTATTCAGCAATAAATTAAAACAAAACATTCAAGAAAGTAAAGCATAACATTTACAACAACATAGCATAGCAACTTATTACTAAGGTAGATAGATACATAGTCTGAAACAAAACTCATCATTCAGTATATCTATAGTCATCTTTAAGGGGTAGCAGTAAATATAAACACCATCCACCCTTAGGTCACAGTAAATTCCAGTCTCCTCAAAGTCCTCTTTCATCTTGACTTGAGGTTGACTTCCTAACCCCAGAGGCTGGTTTCCAAAGTTCAGGCTCCTTCTGCATAGGCTGTCTGCTCCCAACTGTTGCCTGGATTCACATGTAGGCAGCTCTCTGCTCCTGTTCCACATCTCAGCTTATGGGGACTGCTCCACTCCAAGCTCTTCACAGTTTCTGTTTCTAGGAGAACAAAGCTTAACAGGGCTACAACAATATTTACACACATTACCCGATGCTATCATCTCAATTCACTTTTAGTGTGAGAAATAAACATAGAACAACAAACAGAGCACCATCATCACAAACATTCTGTCTCTCAGTTCTGCCTGCTCCCAGCTCTGCTTCTGCTCTTATCTGCTTCTTCCTGTTCTACCCTTTTTGCAAGTTTCTCCCACCATGGGCTCCCAGTGAGTACATTCAGCCTATTAAGGGCAGGAAGATCTTCAAACTCCCTTAGGCCTATTAAAGACAATACAATGTATACTGTTTCCAATCAAAGACTTGATACAATCAAAGGTGAGTCTCAAAGGCACTTGATTAGCTAGAACTCAATCCAGAAAACCAGTAAAAAAATCTCATTTTGATTACCATTACGTTATTCCGTTCACATCCACAGTTATGATTAAGAATTGTGTACTTCCCTCCATCCTATCATGACAAAATTTGGTTTCCCAGAGAAGTTCATCAGTATTGTATGCCTGTTTCACAATGGCATGCTTGGAGGGCTTCTGGATAATGGATAATGCCATTGTGCTTTTTCAGTCACCAACGGAGTGTAGAGGGGCTGTATGCTTACTCCCATTTAAAAAAAATGATGTTTCCATTGATGTTACTGGATGCTTTCAACAAAGACAAAGATGGCATCAGAGTCAGCTATGGCACTGACAATAAATTATTTAACTTGAAAGGACTACGAGCCAAGACTAAAGTGCAGGGAGAGTTGGTGTGCAACTTTGTATTCTCAGATGATTGTGCATTCAGTGAAGCCATTGAAGCTGAGATAAAACACAGCATGGATTGATTCTCTGCCACTTGTGATAATTTTGGTCCAATGATTAACAAGAAAACAGAGGTTCTTCACCAGCCAGCACTGTACCATCCATATGTGAAACCACCAGTTATAGCAAATGGAGAAATTTTGAATGCTGTGAATAAGTTCACTTACTTGTCAGTACACTTTTCCAGATGATGCACACATTGCCAAAGCTAGCTCAGTGTTTGAAATGCTACAAAAGAAAGTGTGGGAGAGAAGAAGTACTAGGTTGAAGGGGAGGCTAGGTAGCACAGTAAGTAGAGCACTGGCTCTGGAGTCAGGAGGACCTGAATTCAAATCCGGCCTCAGACACTTAACACAAAAACTAGCAGTGTGACCTTGAGCAAGCCACTTAACCTCAATTGCCCTCCAAAAAAAAAAGTACTAAGTTGCCTACCAAACTGAAGGTCTACAGAGCCATTCTGCTGACCTCATTGTTGTATATTTGTGAAACCTAGACAGTCTACCAGCTCACCATGCTAGGAAACTGAATCTCTTCCATTTGAATTGTCTTAGGAAGATTCTGAAGATCACCTGGCAAGACAAGGTCTGTATAAGGAGATAAGGCAAGACATTTAGAACCTTTCTCAAGTTGAACTGCCAAGCATTCAAACTCTACTGCAGAGAGCTAACCTCCAATGGGCTGACCACATTGTTTGAAAGTCAAGTGTGTATTTGCCTAAAAGACTATCATTCAGTTTTTAGAAGATGGATAGGGCTTCTAACATGTTTACTTGAAAAGGAATTTCAACTAAATATAGTAAATTCTTTCTGAACATATTCACTTGTTTAGTTCTTAGGTACTTGAAGACTAAGAACTACTGGAGCTAGAAAAACAATGAATCACCTATACCACCTCTTTGTTTTGTTACAGAATAGACGGTCAATCTTTTAAGCTATGAAACATAAGAAAATTCTCTTTTGACTTTTCTATGTGTAAAATTACAAAGGCAGCTATTTATCAGGAAAGTAATACTAATTAAGACTGTGGTTTAGAGGACTATTATTAAGTCACTATTAATATGCTAACTTCCTCCTTGAGTGGTCATGAATCTGTAGGGGAAAATTGAATACTTTTGAGTTGGACAGTGAGAAAATGGGAATTCTTCCTTCTCCTGCTTCATCAATAATCCAGTGAAAACAAAGAAATGATAGTAGGGTTAGTTAGAGGCAAACAGACATGGGCTATGTAGTCAAATGACTGAAGATCAAATCCCATGTCTGGTATTCACATTCTGAGTGGTTTGTCACTTACTCTTCTCTGGGCCTCAGTTTCCTCATCTACAAATGAAG
The DNA here is from genome assembly GCF_028583685.1 of Petaurus breviceps papuanus. Taxonomy (NCBI): domain Eukaryota; kingdom Metazoa; phylum Chordata; class Mammalia; order Diprotodontia; family Petauridae; genus Petaurus; species Petaurus breviceps. The sequence goes on from NW_027185616.1 coordinate 14,439,002, forward strand.
GAGTCTAAAGGTTTCTGATGTCCTATACTGTCCCATTAGATTGTAAACTCCTTAAGGGCAAGGACTGTCCTTTGCCTTTTCTTTTTTATCAGTAGTGTTTATCATTAATGTTTTATCACTAATTTTCTTTTTTATCACAGGGCTTGGCACATAAAAAGTGCTTAATAAATGTTTATTGACTAACTTGACTGACTAACTTTCCAGGTTTAGAACTGTGATTGAATTAAGGGGAATGAGAGAGGCAAACCAAAATGTACAGGTAGATCTTGTCAAAAGTCAAAGTCAGAGCTTCTTGTACATCCCCATGTTTGTCTCATGTTTTGGGAGGTTGGAAAAATCTCTGAAGAGTTTGCAAGTATGGAGGAAGGGAGGAGGTATTTATGAGAGGGACTGAGGAAAGGAAGAGAAGAGGGGGGGGTGATGACAAAGAAAAAAGGTAAGAAAGGAATAGTTGATCAGTTTAGAATGCTTTCCACCCCAACTTTTCTCTTCATCCCTTTGTCAATTTACATTTTAGAATATAATGAGTTACAGAAGGCCAGGCTCTGTCCTGTGGTTTTGCTTTATATTCTTAAGGGAATATGCATGCAAAGATCCTGTATCTGGTTTCCTAAGCAAAAAGCATCTCGGATTATAAACCATTGTTTTCCTGTATCTGCACCAGAAGATTCTAATAATCCATATCTTGAGCCACTTTCCTCCCAGCCCCATCCCTTTCCCAAAGCAATGGGTGTCGTCTTCCTGGATGTCGTCTTCCTGGACTCCCTCTCCCCCTTCCCTCCCCTTTCCCACTTCCCCAGGCTTACTCAGTGCATGAGCTCAGTTTACACTCTTCCCTAAGTTATCCCATGTTCTGTGGGCCTCTAGTCCCCTACAATCTGCTCGAGTCATCCTGCCCTGATGATGTGGGAGAAAGATGATTGTGGTGACTGAGGGATTATCGTACATGTCTGGCAGAAGGAAAGAATGACATCTTTTGTTTGAAACTGCTGATTGGTCTATGAGTTATATTACTTCTCTGCAGTGCTCCAAGAATATGAAGCTCACTTTTCCAAAATTCTTTCCTGTTGAAATAACTGTGATTGTAAATCATGGGAGCTCACTGCTGCTTGCAGCAGTGATAGGGGTTCCCTGGCTTGAAACTCCCTTCCCTTTCTGCTCCCATCCCCCACCTTCCAATCTAATTTTCTCAGACCTGCCTCCTTGAGTTGGGGCCAAAGAGAGGTACTTGAGGGGTAAGCATTTTCCTTAAAGAACACAGTTCTTCTAACGTTATTAAAATGATTTACGTCAGTCCTTGCTATGAAGATGGAGTAAATTAATTGCATGTTTAGGAAAGATTTAGTGGATCACCAACAGACCTCTCACAAGTAAATAGACTTACTCTTGCTGAGTGACACTGTTTTGTTTCCTTCTGTCCATGAAGGAGAGGAAGGAGCCTGGTGCTTTTGAGATAACCTTGAACTATGTCAATGTCTCTTTTGCAGTTGAAAGGAAATTACTTGGGCAGCAGCTGGTCTCTGTTTCTGAAATGCCTCAATCCAAACCTATTCTTTTTATAAAGTTGTAGAAACAGGCCTGAATGGTCCTTGGAGTCATGGGCTCTTAGTTCAATTCCTGTCTCTGCCTCTAAATACCTGTGTGACCTTGGACAAATAATTTAGTCTCTTTGGGTTTATTTCGTTTTCTCATCAGTAAGATGAGGCTGTTGGACCAAATAACAGCTAGCTAGCCTTCTGTCTCTAGTTCCACAATCCTGTGAATGAACTGTGAGATCTAGATTATGGAAAAACCTGGAATGGGACAAAATTGGGGAGAATAAAAATTGATCCTAATTTTCATGCCCTGCTCCTTCCCCTACTTCTACTTTTCCTGCTAAGAATATATTTTTTTTTATCAATTTAAAGCATTTATTATCTTTTTATACTATTATTCCCAAATGAACAGTAATCTCATTTTCCTCATCTTTCCTTTTCCACTAGATTTGAATCTGTCATTCAGAGATCTTTTAAAACTTGCATCTATTATGAAATTCAAATTTATTGAAAATGACTTTGGGGGAAAATGTCCTTTGACCAAGTAGTAGAACTAATTGAATATCAATGATGGCACTCTTGTAGGCCCTAGAACCAGAGCCATGAGGAGGGTGGGACAGCTGAGGCTTTGTCTGCGGTGCCGTCATTGGAGGGGAAGGGCGCTGCAATTTTTTCCCTCTACAGTCTGCTTCATGGCCCTCTATGATCCTGTGGGGTGAACATCCAGGGGCAACGTGAGCCCCAGGAGAGGGATAGTTGGGGAGGAAGGATAGGAGATTGATGAATTACTCCTTCTTTCCCTATGACTATGATCGGGCTGACTCTACTAGGCCCTACCTATCTCTTTCCTCTTAGCCCTTCCAGTGACAACAGGAGTACAGACTGGATTCTCTGAAGAACGGTTCCCCATCCTCCCCAGACCCAATATACCTCTATTCTCAACTGAATTTGCCTTAGCTGTCAAGATTCCTAGTTATGCTTCTGCCTAGAATGTCTCAGAAAAAGAGGATTTGGGGCATAGACATCTCACTAAGGTCCCTGGAGTTAGTAAAATTCATCGGTTCATAGATCTAGCCTTGAAATATAGAATAACACCTTCCTTTCCCAGATGAGGAAGCGGAGGCCCTGATTATGGGAATCCTGTAAGACACACCATTTTTTACCTTACTTCAAAGATGCTGTAGGTTCCTTCAGAGCATTCTTTCTCTCTACTCTGTGAAGAAGGCAGTATAGGCATGGGATAGTTGTAACTCTTTTTACATATGGGAAATCTAATATATCAAGAAGTTCCAGACTTGACTTCAATTTAGATAACTTGCTATGGACAGTCTGTCCCAAATGTTTTAGTTCAGTTTAATTCAGTTTAAAATTTAAAATTAGAACTTCACTAAGACATTTGGGATAGCCTCCATAAAGCAGGGTGTTATGGAAGTCATTATTTAGGTCAGCTAATCACCCAGGAGCAAAGGAGTGTGTATGAAGAAGCCATGCCATCCAGAAGTTAGTTCTTTTAACTAGTTTTCCAAATTAGATTCCATGCTGGGTGATTTCTACAACTATAGAAGGAAAATTATGTCACTGGCTTCCAAATTTCAGTACCCTGGGTCAATGCCTCAGGCAGCTCACCCTATTAAATTTAAAATATATTTTCCTTAGCAGCCTTTATGTTTTTGGAATTGTATATCATAGAGTAATTTTTTTCTGTATCTATTTATTTTAAAAATGTATTTCTTGCGTGCAACAAATTATTGCATATCCATTCTATTTTTGTTTTATTGGGGAATTTAATCCATTCACATTTAAGGTTATAGTTATTAGGCTTGTGTTCTCCTCCATTTAAATCTTTGTAGTGGGTTCCCTTTCTCTTTCTTTAAGTTAGTAATTGTGTACTACATTTAGCTTTGCTTCAACTATATTTAATCCCAGTATCCCATTCTCTCCCCCTTTCCTTCCTTCCTTCTTGCTCTAATCCTAGTTTGAATTTACTGAAATCATTTTTTCTTATTTTCTAATTTAGTTTTTAGTCTATCCTATATGAGAGTATAGTTCCAAATCATCCTTGCCCACTTCTCCCACTCTCAATCCCAGGAAGTGTTCATTTACTTCTTTCTTATCTCTTTACCCTTTCAGTTCATTTCTAAAGTCAAAGCTTACATTTGTGAATTATAGTTTTACATTTAAAAATGTTGCTTATTCAAGGTAGAACAAAAATTGTATTCTTTTCTCTTTCCCAATCATCAGTTAGTCTCATAACAAACCAAACTCGTTCCTCCCTCTATTTTTTTTTTTTACTTCTGCCCTCCGCCTCTTCTTTTTTTTTTGAAAAGTCCTTTTTGGACAATGCCCAATTTTGAGATTTTCATGGCTATGGATTGATTGTTCACTAAGTTATAGGACCTGGTCCTGCTCTACGCCCTTCCATTCAATCCTTGTTTATCTTAAGAATGATACATGCTACCACTTGACTTCTATTCCTCTATTTTTGATATATGCTAGGTGATTCTGGAAGTGGACTAATACGTTTCCTCTCCTAGGGTGAGCTAAATTCCTGTGAAACACAACCTTTGCTTAAGAAGGGGAGGGCAGTGGTCTCCTGAGACCTGCTGCTCTTTGGTCGATTAGTTTTTCATGACTCTATGTGACCCCATTTGGGGTTTTCTTGGCAAACACTACAGTAGTTTGACTTCTTCTCCAGCTCATTTTTATAGATGAGAAAACTGAGACAAACGGTATTAAAGGACTTGCCCAGGGTCACATAGATAGTGTCTGAAGATGGATTTGAACTTAGGTACTTCTGACTCCAGGGCCAGCACTCTATCCACTATGCCACCTAGCTGCCCCTGAGATACCTACTACTTCCAAATAAACCCTTTATTGGGCTCTTCATCACCCCCTCCCAACTGTTTTATACCCTAATTTCAGTCCTAATTTCCTATTCTTATCTTTTCTTTTAATTTCCCTATTTTTCTTTTTAACCATTTGCAGGTATGTGGAAGACCCATAGAATGTATTATCTGGTTACTTTTTTCACTGGGGGCATTCATAAAATCACAGATTTAGACCTGGAAGCAATTTCAGAGATCATCAATTCAGTCCTTTCATTTTATAGATAACAAAACTGAGCCCCAGGGAGATGAAATGACTTGCCCAAAGTTACACAGATAATACTTTTAGTTTACTTTCTCTTACATAGTATTTCTTCATTATTATGACCTTTTCTTCTCAATATTTCTTCTTTCTTAGTGAGTCTCTTTGCCAGACTTTTGTTTTAGTTTGGAAATCTACTTGTCCCCAAGCAGTATGACTTCTTAAACTTAGTCCCTTGTCTTATCTACTATTTAATACAGTGGGTTGTAGTTGGCTTCCATACTGGCCACTCCCAAGCTCTCTTGGTCTGGTGAGGTAGCATAGGATCAACTATTTAGTTTCACTGCCTCCTCCCTAAACCACAGTCTTCAAATTTGCTTCCTGTCCAGACCAGGTTTTCAGTAACCCACATACTTTAAGTTGGGGACTAATTGACAGACAAAATGCATGTTGCTTGGCTATAATGTAGTTACGGGGGTAGGGGGGAGGTGTGTGTGTGTGTGTGTGTGCACGTGTGTGCATGCGTGCACACTCAGGGTAGGGGTTTGATCTACTCACTGGTGTGGAAGCTTGATAAGATTAGATTTGTAAATGGATAAGGGTGGTATGGGCTGAAGGTGAAGATAGAAATACAAATTCTTGACTCAGTGCCCTGCTTTACATTGTAAAGGCAAAAGTGGAGGCATTTCCCATTGCCTTTTGGTCTTTCTGAAATGTGACTCTCTCTATCTGGCACATTACGTGATTTGAGAGTGGTAGGTTCTAGCTATTATGCTAGAACTTTGCCATCTCTCCTCATGTCATCCTGTTCACTTGACTTCACTCTAGTTATAGGCCTGAAAGTAGCAGAGATGAAAAATGACACAGTCCCTGCCCTGAAGGAGTTTGGGGCCTGAATTAGATCCAAGTTTCCTGTTCTCCATATCCTTTAAGTGGGCAGCTGTGTAGCTCAGTGGATGGAGTGCCAGGCCTGTAGTCAGGAAGACCTGAGTTCAAATCTGGCTTCAGATACTAGCTGTGTGACCTTGAGCAAGTCACTTTTGTTTTGTGACTATTTGTCTCAGTTCCCTCATCTGTAAAATGAGCTGCAGAAGGAAATGGCAAACCATTCCAATGTCTCTCCCAAGGAAACCTCAAATGGGATCATGAAGGGTCAAATGTGACCAAAACGACTAAACAGCAACAGCAAATATTCTTAAGTATCTTTCTCATGGAAATGATATGCTGATGCTACCTTCTCCTAGTAATGTCTTTCTGGACATGGCAGTTGAACATAGAGACTGAAGATCTTATATTTATTAAATACCTACTGAGTACCTACCTACCTTATGTACAAGATTGCTCTGAGTATTATCAGGGATATAGAAATGAATGAGTAAAACTTAATCCCTTTCACCAAGAAGTTTAGAATCTAGTTAAGAATAATAGATCCTAAGCTGGAAGAGACTATCTGGTCCAATCATCTGATTTTACAGTTGAGGAAATGGACTTATGGAGGGTAAGTGACTTACCCAAAATTTACAGAAAAATGTATAGAAACTTCCTGAAGTTTCAGAAGGCTCTATGATTTGGGAACCAGCATTTATTTTTTCTTTTACTGTACTGAGATGACCAAAGACAAATAACCAGGTGGCATAGAATGTGTCCAATGAGTGGTGCTAATGAAGTTGGAGGAGGGAAAGAGCACAGCTTACTGGTGTGATGTACAAGGGTAGAGTGAAGCTTATGTCCTCGTTGGTACAAGAGGAATTTCCAGTGACTGAACAATGAGACATTTTCTCTGACAACCATTTGGTGTCATGACTTGGTGACATTACTGCTTCTACACAAGGAAAACTCTCAAGTCTCTTGGGGGCAGCATGGTCTGCTCCTAGATCTGTTCCCCCTTCCTGGTTGTCATTTTTGAGCCCTAGTCAGATCTTGATATTACTCTAGGAATAAAGGCACTAGAACATAGCAAATCTCTTTTTAATGCTACTGTTTGAGAATGATAGATATCTGATTTTATCTATCACATATGTGTATGTATGCACACTTTATAAGTATATACATATGTGCATGTATACACACATGTTGTTATTTAGTTGTTTTTCAGTTATGCCTGACTCTTTGTGATCCAGTTTGGGGCTTTCTTGGCAAAGATACTGGAGTGGCTGGCCATTTCCTTCTCCATCTCGTTTTACAGATGAGAAAACTGAGGCAGATAGGGTTAGGTCACTCACTCAGGGTCACACAGTCAGTGTCTGAGCTCAGACTGGAACTAAGGAATATGATTCTTTCTGACTCCAGGCCTGGCACTCTATCCACTGCACCACATCTTGTTGTCCTTTGTCCCTGAAGAGGATCAAAACAGCATCGCTATGTTGGGGTCAAGGTATACTGTGTCCGACTGTGTATCATCACAGTGTGTACTGTGTCATCAGACCGGTAGGAGTTTGGAAGGATCTACCGCAGGTCGGCCACAAACAGTCCATATGAACATTTGAAATAGAGATGTTTCTAAATTTGCCCATCTCACTTTTCTTTTGAGTTACTGCATTTCTGCTGTGCTCAAGAACACAGCACTTTCTTTGCAGGGATGCCATGCTGGGCCAGTGTCTCTCATGTCTCACAATCGATTCCAAAATTCTTCAGAGAGGACTTGAGAGAGTCCTTGTAGCTCGTCTTCTGAAGTCCATGTGAGTGCTTGCCTTTTGTGAGTTTTGCATAAAATACCACCTAAAATACCTCTGCTAGATTACCATGTAAGAAAAACCACATAAATCACCTCCATAAGAGTACCACTAGTTGCTATATATGTGTGTCTGTCTGTATATGTGTATATATATAAACACAGAATGATGTATAATATATATACATACACATATACATCATATGTGTATATATATTATTTGACATCTGACTTACAAAATATGTGTATCAGACATTAGTCTTATATGAATTATGTCTATGTGAATGTATGTAGATGTGTACTTATATATAGGATAGGGACCAGACCTGTGATTTATGTTATTGTCACTGCATTGTTCTCCTCATTCTACTTTCTTTGCTTTGCATCAGTTTATATAATCCTTCTCATGTTTCTCAGAATTATTTCTATTCATTGTTTCTTATGGTACAGTAATATTCCATTGCAATGTGCCATTTCATCCATTCTTTTTTTTTTTTTTTGCCTTTTGGAGGGCAATTGGGGTTAAGTAACTTGCCCAAAGTTACATGGCTAGTTTTTTTGTGTGGGTGTTAAGTGTCTGAGGCCGGAACCGAACTTGGGTCCTCCTGACTCCAGGGCCTGAGCTCTTACTCATTGTGCCACCTAGCCGCCCCTACTTTCCATCCATTCTACAATTAGTGACCTCTTGATTTATTTCTAGTTCTCTCATAGGCACAATAAAGTGCTACAATTATATTTTGGTTTCATGAAACCTTTCTTCAATCTTTGATTTCCTTGGGGTATGTACCCAGTAGTAGAATTGCTGGAACAAAGAATATTAACAATTTATGGATTTTTTGGTATAATTTATAATTGTTTTCCAGAATGGTTGGACCAATGACAACAATCTCTGTCTCTTTCTGGCTGGGAAAATTCCCATTTTCCAGTAGAAAGTCTCTTGAGCTACATATGCATAGTTGATCAAGGTTCCTTGGGATTTGGATTGGTAAGATGGTTCTTTGCTATCAATTGGGCTCTGTTTATAAAGGCTCTAATTTATTATTTTTTTCTGAAGATTACATTTTTGACATTGTATATTTGGTCATCATTATTTTATTTCCTCATTTGAATATAATGAAATAAGACAAGTGAGTTATATCTGTGAATAAAAGAATATTTTCCTCTATCCACTTCAAGACTCCATCAAAACTATTAGAGGCAGGTATGGCTATTCCACTGGAAATGGATTTTGAGACTCAATTTAGCTGAAGTGATAGGTATAATAGACAATATCCCGAATTGTACAATTTCACCATCTCTATCATTTGTTGACGGTGTGAAGACATGTTTTTGATTATTTACTAAGGGACTCCATAGAAACATTATTACTAGATGAATGCTTTGTTATTCTTAGTTCCATCTAATCAGATTGACAGTCTGCTAATATAAACTTTAGTTGTCTACATCATAATTACTATGGAAGCCAGTGGAGCAAAAGTCAGCATTTGTGAAATATCTATGGACTAGAAATTTCACTATATTCTTTCTTATTTAACATCTTCATTGCTTGTGCCCCACTTGGAGCTACATATTAGCATAAGACAGACTCAAGTAAAGCCAAAGGGATGATAGGTGGAGAAACAGATTCAGATCCTTTTGCTCTAATAATTCTCTTGACTAAGTTAAAGACCACCTTTCCAAACACTCAGTTAATGACTTTTCATAAGTGAAGTCTCATAAAGTCAGAACCCAAGCTTAGAAAAAAGCCTAAAGACATGCCAGTCATGAAAGTTAAGGCATTATGATACAGTGGAATAAGTTTTGGACTTAGAATCAGAGGACCTGACTTTGAATTTCAGTTCTGTTACTTTTTGCCTGTTTGAATTTGGGCAGATCTCTTAATCCCTCTGGGCCTCGTTTTCTCATATTTAAAATACAAGGATTAAATTGGGTGATACCTAAGGTCCCTTCCAAACCTAAATCTAAAATCTTTATTGTAGATATCAACTAAACAAGTATTAAGAAATCTTGGGTTGATGGTCTTGGAAAATGTTAATGTTTTGATATTCCTCATTAAACTCTGGTTTTCCTAGCATTCCCAGAAAAATTATACCAGCAATCAAGAACTGAATCTTTCACAAATCCTTCCAGTAATAGGCAGATAACATCAGTCAGAAAAGACCATATAAAATGTAAATATTGCACATCCCCACACAAAAATCATTAATGGACATGTTGATGCAGAGATATATGCATGAAGGCTTATCATGCTAAGGATAAACATTCAAATTCCAGGTTCTCTCTTCTCTTCAACAGAAATAATAAACAAGTATGGCCCATCCCTCCAAATCTTGTCTACAACAACATCCATTGATCCGTGTATGTCTGGAAGTCTTTTTGTATTTCCTACTGTTAGCTCTTTACTATTCTACAAAGAAAACATCTGTAAATCATTATCATGATTTGGATTTTCACTTTTTTTGTTTGAGACATTGTTTTCCATGGAAATAATCAGCACAGAGTCTTCATCCCCACAGACTATATGCTTACCCATCAGCTCTTCTCTGGTATTTTAAGCATAAATTTATGGTAAATTGCATGAGCTCAGGAGAACTAAATGACAATTTTACACTTGATCTCAATAGAATTAAACATAGTTGTTCTGAATATTAGTTCAGTATCCAGTCCTCATATCTACCTATTGAAATTCGACCTTATTCTTCTTTGATCAACTTAAATACTACTTGATCTGTGAAATTTCTGAACAATGTTCCTCAATAGAAATTAAAAATTCTTTCCCATTTATTATTTTATCAATTAGTAAAAGGTAGCACATTTGTAGCACATACTATGAAACTACTCTCTCTACCAATGCCTGCTCACACTAGAAGGTCAAGTCTTCAGAGGCTGAGTGCTGCTTTCCTCCTTCGGGGTGCTAGGGATAGTCCTCTGTGTGTGTGTGTGTGTGTGTGTGTGTGTGTATGTGTTTTGCTTTTTCTAATGCACAAGAGCCTACTAGTGTGCTTCTTTACTTACCCAGTTGTTATCAATTGGCCAGCCAGTCTTTGTTAGTTTTAGATATTTGGATTTAGGATGATGGTTGGTATAAAACATCCCCTCCAATTTCAGACTATAATGGAAAGTGGACATAGGCTTAGATAGCACCAGTGTCAAATGAGTAACTCACAGCCGTCTCTCAGAAATCCTTTTCTTGGAGTCCTCAAGATGTTCCATTGTGGTCTTGGGGTAGTTCTGCTGGGCTTCTTGTAGGGCCTTGAACCTTCTTTCTCTTGTATCCAATCCGTCTTCAGATCCCAAGGCAGACACAGCCATCAGCCATTGTTATCCTAGGGACATGGTGAGGATGCTGACCAAATTCTCTGGTTGCCTGAAGTTCACAGTCCTTTCCAGTCAAGGGGAGAGAGAGAAGAGGAGGCCGAGACTTGGGTTGCTGGTGCTCTCAGTCTTCACCCTTTGCTTTGACTAGAGGTGTCTCTCCAGTTCTGGACTAATCATGGAATCACTGATCCCAAACTCTTGGTTTTATACTAGCCCACAAAGTATTAGCAAGTCAAGAAGTCAAATCAGTTAGCAAATAACTAAGTGCCTACTCTACACTAAGCCCTGGGGTTAGAAGAAAGACAAAAAATAGTCACTGCTCTTAAGATGGGAAAGAATAACATACAATGGACAAAGAAGTTATAAGCAGGATAATTAACAATAATCACAGAGGAAAGTAACTAGCATTAAGGGATATCTGAATAGGTTCATCACAGAAAGTGGGATTTAGCTGGGACTCAGGGGAAGTGAGGGAAGCCCCAGAAATGTAGATTAGGAAGAAGAACTGCTATGCTGTGCATGGGGGACAGACAGTGAAAATGTCCACAGTTGAGACATGGAATGTTCTGTGTATGATTCAGCAAGGAGGCCAGTGTCACTGAATTGTAGAGGAAGGTGGGAGTGAGGGTGGGAGGCTGGGGTTGGATGAGGAGAAGTAAGGTATAAGAAGAATGGAAGGATCAGAAGGGGAACACATTATGAGGGGCTTTAAAAGCCAAAGAGAGGATTTTATATTTAATATTAGAGGAACTACTGGAATTTATTGACTAGGGAGTGACATGGTCAGACTTAGATTTCAGGAAGACCAAATGAAGGATGGGCTGGAGCAGGGAGAGACTTGTGACAAAGACACCACCTGTAGATTGTTGTAATAGTCCAGGTGTGATGAGGGCCTACACCAGGGCAGTGACTGAGTCAGAGGAGAGATGGGGGCTTACAGCAGAGAAATTAAAGATAGAAATGACAGGACTTCTTGCCAGATGAGATATGGGGATGGTACACAGGAGTGAGGAATCACACATAGGTTGAGAGATTAGGTGATTGGGAGGATGGTGATATCCTTGACAGTATGGAGAAGTTCAGAAAGCATGAAGATTTTGGGGGACAAATAATGAACTGGGTTTTGGATATTTTGAGTTTAAGATGTCTGCAGGAATTCAGTTTAAGATGTGGTTCAGGGGTGGCTAGGGGGCACAGTGAATAGAGCACTGTCCCTGGAGTCAGGAGGACCTGAGTTCAAATTCGGCCTCAGGCACTTAACACTTACTAGCCTTGTGACTTGGGGCAAATCACTTAACCCAAATTGCCCTGCCCTCTCCCCTCCAAAAAAAAGGCAAAAAAAAAAAAAAGATGTGGTTCACTAGGCAGTTGGAGATGTGAGGCTGGAAGTCAAGATAAAGTTTTGGCTTGGATAAATAGATCTGAGACTCACTAGAGAAGAGATGATAATTGAATCCATGAGACTAGCAATTGAAACAGTAAAGAAAAAGAAGAGAAGAGGGCCCAGAATAGAATGTCTCAAATATTCTTATAGTTAGTGGGCCTGACCTGGATGAAGATCTATCAGTGGAGAATGAGAAAGATCAGTCAGACAGGTAAGAAGAGAAACAGAGGGGAGCATCAGAGAGAAGAGGTTGATTGTGTCAAAGATTGAAGGAAGATCAAGAAGAAAGATAATGGGGAAAAAGCCCATTAGATTTGGTAATTAAGAGATCCTTGGTAGCTTGGAAAAAGTGGTTTCAGTTGCATGAGGTTGAATGATGAGGTTGGAAGTCAAAAAGTGAAGATTTAAGAGATTGAGAAGAAAAGAAAAGGGGCGGCCTCATTGTAGACCTTCTTGGACAGTTTAGTTACAAAAGGGAGGAGACATAGGATAATAGCAGGGTTGAATAAATCAGGTGACAGTTTTCTTAGGAAGAGGGAGACTGTATGTTCATGGGCAGTTGGGAAGCAGCCAGTAATCAGGGAGAGAGTGAATATTCATGAATGTGGGAATGACAAAGGAGGAAATCAGAAGTGGGGATGAAATGGGTTCCCTTGGCATGTAGGGAGATTAGTATTGGCATGGAGAAAGTCATGGGAGATGGGGTGAAGGAGAAGATATTGGCAGAAGGTATTTGGGTGCTGAGATTAGGCAAGAAGAGAAAACTCTTATAGATGGTTTCAGCTTTTTCAGTGAAACATGGGGCAAAATTCTCCATTGAGAAATTGGGAGGAGGGAGGAGGAGTCATCAGTGACTTGAGGGATGAAAAAGTTTCGCTGTGGAAAGTGAGATAATGTATCAAATAGGTAATTACAATTAAATTAAATCCGTCAGGCAATTAAAAGGATTGCCTTGCCATAGTAAGGGCCCTGCTGAACTTGGATAACTTGTGTAATCTGTAGTGGATATGGTCAGCACAGTTTTGTGATTTTTCTTCAGTTTCTTTAGCACCACCTGAATGGGGGCAAAGGCACCTCATGGTAGCAGGAATCCGAGTCTGGGGCTTGTGTGCAAGATCTTTGACAGGATAAAGAAGGAAGTGAAGAGTTACACTGAACAAGCCCCGCCCCCAAACAGAGCAGACTTCCTGTTGCATCTCGTCAAGACTTCTTGATTAAATTAATGATCAGGCATTATTCACACCTCTGATTTATTCAATTAAGATCTGTCCTCACCTGACAAAGGTATCAGGGTGTGTTTGTCCATTACTTTACCCGGTTTAGGGTGATTGTTTAGACGGAATGCAAACTTCATAGACCAAATCTCCTTAATAAAAGGATTTGTTCTGTAAAACTTAAACTCAGTCAAAAAGCCCCACCCAAGGACCCAGAAGGCCATGTATGGCCTCAAGGCTGAGGGTTCCCCTTCCCTGGTCTAGGCTGATACCTCCTCTCCTTATGCATTTTTGTTTTTTACATATTAACTAGTCACAAAGTAACCTGACTGCCACATGCCAAGCATCTTCTGTAGTTGTAATGATCCTGGGATTGTAGATTTAGAGCTAGAAGAAACTTTACTGGCTATTAACTCCAATATCTTCATTTTATGGATTAGGAAAATGAGGCACAGAGAGGTTAAGGGACTAGACCAGTGTTAACATAGCTAGTAAGTGTCTGAGGCAGCATTTGAATCCAGGTTCTCGTATCCATTATGTCACACTGTCTTTTTAGGAAGATTTCAGGAATATCTTTCATTATAAAAAATCAGGTTTGGTTTCCCATCCTTTCCCAATCCATATAAAATCCCAGTCTAAAATACGTTGAACGGAACTATGTAGTAAACAAAGATAAAGACCAAACACAATAGAACTTTACTCTAAAGTGAGTATACTTATTTTCATGCTGCCTACCTCCTAGAATTCTTATAAAGAGAACTTTTTGTGAACCTTAAAGTGCTATGGAAATGTGAATTATTAATTAAATTGATTTAGGGCCTTCTGACATTGGCGTCCTTACTGTCATGTATAATGGGCATTTGAAGATCTTCCCTGCCCCTTAATAAGCCTAAGGAAATTTGAAGGCCTTCTCTGCTTTGAAGATATACCCTGCCCCCTAGATAGGCTGAATGTAATCACATGGAGCCTGGTTTGCTGAAGGGTGGAGCAGAGCCCACAAGAAGCTGGGAGTTAGAGGAATTAGAGACTGGAGGGAGGAGAAGATGCATCTGAGGGGAACAGTTAGGTTTATGAGTACATGTTGATTTGTGGGAAGGATAAAGGATGCTGTGACTCTCTGTGTTGTTATGGCTTATTAGCCTCTTTTCTACTATGATGGAATTGACTTACTGGTTTTAAGATTCAGTTTTCGGATGTCTGAACAAATGTTTTGCTTCTGTATTCTATGTGGAGAGTCTGTTATATTTTGCAATCGAGCACTATGCCAGCATATTTACAGTGGCCATTGGCACTGTATATATTGCATTGGTGCTACATCATGTCAGACTAGTGTGATCTGATACAAACAAATCCTTCAAAATACTAAAGGTTTTGTCAAGGATGCAACTGTCTCTAGGTTCATTGACACATCATCATTGATGAGCACTTCCATGTACTTCCTGCTTAAGACCTCAGGTAGCCTACTTTACAGCCTATTTTAGAAGACTTTTCTCAGAACTCATAAACCCAGATACACAAGGAAGGAACTGCTTAGAGAATTAGACTCCCCAGAGCACTATTGATCTGTCACTTGATCTCCTTTCTTTAAAAACAAAAAACAACAAAACTCTGAGTTTTCCAGTGGCAGCATAGAGCCAATCTAACACCAATCCAGATGGCTGGACTCCCTCTGCTTTTCTAAGTTGTGCATTTATAGCCTGAAGTGGATGAATACTTTTATTGCAGTTACTTTAAGGAGCCCTTGCCTTCCTGCCTTCCTGAATGTGGTAATCACCTGAAGTCACAATTTAATTAGCTACCATATGGAATGTATTTTTTCTGCATTCTACTTCAGGCTTCATTCCCATTTCTAATCTGGGACAGCCTATAGAGCCCCTATCAGCCTTAATGAGGTTGCACGTGCAGTAAGGAAGGAAGGAACATATCCTAGAGTTTTGCAATGTGCTGGGTCTGTGCCAGAAACCAAATGATTGAAGGAGGCCAAATATAATGGAAGCTGGGAAAGAAAAGCAAACATAGGTGGAAAATTAGTGATGAGTGGAAGGTCTTGGCCACCTGCTCTTTACTTCCTGACTTAGGAGAGAAAACAGTGTTGAAATCCTGGGTCACAGGCTGAAGGGAAACAGTGGCTATCAGCAAAAGTGCCAGACTCCGGAAGAACAAATGAAGCATTTCAATGGTAATATTTTCTAAAAAATGTATATAAACTTAGTAACCATTGTAAAAATGAACATTCAGATGAACAAATTAAGAAATGAAGTCATATATAACCTCCAGATCCCGAGTATTTATAATTTGTTTTTCAAGTGTTTACATTAACTCGAACAAAATAACTTGTTTGTTTCTCTACCACCTTATCTTTTCTTCTGCTTATATTATTGGAATCCGTTGCTATCATAATCATGATTTTTATGTGGTTGTCATTGATATGTATGTTTTGGTACAAGCAATCCACCAGCCTCAGCCTCTCCATGAGTGGGGGATTACAGGCATGTAATTTGTATATTTATATAATATAAATTGTTTTGTATCATTTCACATAAATCATTTTGTATTTCTTTGTATTATATTTGTCATTTCTTGTGGTGTTATGGTATTAAACCATGATTTTAATTCTTTTGCTGTCAGACATATAGATTATTTTAAGTTTTTTCTCTTATGAATATTTTATATAGGTTGGTTCTGGATATTTTTTATGTATTGGTATTTTTTCCTTTTAATACTATTCATAGGAAATAAATTTTAGTAATGGAATTACTGGGTTAAAATAGACAATAATTGTTTAACAATTAGTTTGCCCCAAAATGGCACCGTTCTGTAGTTCCAACAGAAGTGCAATAGTTCTCTTTTTTCTCTCTCTTACCAACATTGAATTTGTGTAATTTTAAATCATCTTTGCTAATTTTATGGTTGTAAGTTGTATTTCAGAGTTGCTTTAATTTGTTTTTCTCCGAAGAGTTGTAAAGGGTTTTTTACGAGGTCATTGGCTATATCTCTCTATAGAGAGATATATACATAAAATATATATGTATACATACATACATAAATATATATGCATGTTTTTTGGGGGGGAGTTGTTTTTACTATTAATTCTTATAAATTACCAATTCTTTAGATTTTGTATATAAATTTTTTATCAGAAAATATTTATGTAGAAGAATTTTCTGCTGATATTTTATATTTTTGTTTTTTCCTATTTATTTATTTAAATTAATTAATTTTAATTTTCAACATTCATTTCCACAAGATTTTGAGTTCTAAATTTTCTCCCCATCTCTCCTCAATGCCCACCCCAAAATGGCATGCATTTTTATTACCCTTTCCCCCAGTCTGGCCTCCTTTCTATCACCCCCCCCCCCCATCCCATTCCCTTTATTTTCTTGTAGGGCAAGATAGATTTCTATAACCTTTGCATATGTATAGCCTATGTATCATATTTCCCAATTGCATGTAAAAGTCATTTTTTTAACATTTGTTTTTGAAACTTTGAGTTCTAAATTCTCTCCCTTCTTCCCTCCCCACCCACCCTTATTGAGAAGGGGAGCTATTCAATATAGGTTATATATGTGTAGTTATGCAAAACACTTCCATAGTGGCCATATTGTGAAAGACTAACTTTATTTCCCTCCATCCTATCCTTCCCCCTTGGCCGGTATTCTATTTTCTCATTTGACCCTGTCTCTTCTCAAAAGTTTTTGCTTCTGACTACCCCCTCCCTCAATTTGCCGTCTCTTCTTTTTTTTTTTTTTTACTTTATCAAAGGCTTTATTAACTTCTAGTTTACATCATTCATTTCTGCAAGATTTTGAGTTACAAATTTTCTCCCCGTTTTTCCCCTACCCACCACCTCAAAATGCGATCCCACTGGATATCCCCTCCTCCTATCTGCTCTCTCCCATATCTTCTCCAGTACCTCCTCCAATTTTTCAGTAGGGCACAGTGGATCTCTATGCCCCAATGCCTGTATATCTTATTTCCCAGATACATGTAAAATAATATTAATAATAGTATATATATATTAACATTTGATTTTAAAACTTTGAATTCTAGATTCATTCCCTTCCTCCCTTGTCACCCACCCTTACTGGGAAGATAAGCAATTCAATATAGGTTGTACATGTGTAGCTATGCAAAACATTTCCATAGTGGATATATTGTAAAAGACTGACTATGTTTCCCTCCATTCTATCCCACCTCCCACTTGTTCTATTCTCTACTTTGATCCCATCCCTTTTCAAAAGTGGGTGCTTCTAACTTCCCTCTCCCCCAACCTGCCCTCCCCTCCATCATCTCCCCTCTCATCCCCTTCCCCCCTACTCTCCTGTAGGGTGAGATATCCTATTTAGTGTGTATGTCATTCCCTCCCTAAGCCAAATTCAATGAGAATAAGGTTGATCTATTCCCTTTTGCCTTTCTGTTTTCCCCTTCATTTTAACCATTTTCCCTTTCCTCTTCTATATGAGGAATCCCCATTCTATCTCTTCACATCCCCTCTCATTATATTCCTCTCTCACCTCTCAATTTCACCTTTTAAGTATCATCCCTTCCTATTAAATTGGTCCTGTGCCCTTTATCTATGTATACCTGTAAACATATATACACACTCACATATGTATTCATACACCCTTATATCCTCCTATATAGACATATACGTATGTATGCACACAAATATACATACACATTTCTTTTCTATTCCCTTCAACTATTCTCATTCTGAGAAAAGTTTCATAAGTTACAATTGTTTTTCCATGCAGGAATGTAAATAGTTCAACTTTGATAAGTTCCTTATGATTTCTTTTCTCTGTTTACCTTCTCATGCTTCTTGTACCTGAATGTCAAATTTTCTATTCAACTCTGGTTTTTTCATCAAGAATGCTTGAAAGTCCTCTATTCTACTGAATGACCATATTTTCCCCTGAAACATGATACTCAGTTTTGCTGGGTAGGTGATTCTTGGTTTTAATCCCAGCTCCTTTGACCTCCAGAATATAATATTCCAAGCCCTTTGATCCCTCAATGTAGAAGCTGCCAGATCTTGTGTAATCCTGATTGTGTTTCCTCAATATTCAAATTGTTTCTTCTAGCTGCTTGTAATATTTTCATCTTGATCTGGGAATTTCTGAACCTGGCTATAATATTCCTAGGAGTTTTCTTTTTGGGATCTTTTTCAGGAGGTGATCTGTGGATTCTTTCAACCTCTATTTTGCCCTCTGGTTCTAAAACATCAGGGAAATTTGAAGGATGATTTCTAGGTTCTTTTTTTGATCATGGCTTTCAGGTAGTCCAATAATTTTTAAATGATCTCTCCTGGATCTATTTTCCAGGTCAGTGGTTTTTCCAGTGAGATATTTCACATTGCCTTCTATTTTTTTCATTTGTTTGGATCTATTTAATAGTATCTTGATTTGTCATAAAGTCACTAGCTTCCATTTGCTCTGATCTAATTCTGAAGGAATGATTCTCTTCAGTGAGCATTTGAGATTATCTTTCCATCTGGCAAATTGGGCTTCTTAAGGCATTCTTCTCCTCATTGCCTTTTTGAGCCTCTTTTGCCATTTGAATTAGTCTATTTTTTAAGGTATTATTTTCTTCAGTAAGGTTGTTGACTCTCATTTCATGATTTTCTTGTGTCGTTCTCATTTCTCTTCCCAATTTTTCCTCCACTTCTCTTATTTGGTTTTCAAAATCCTTCTTCAGGTCCTCTATGGCCTGCAACCAGCTCATATTTTTCTTGGAAGCTTTTGGTGCAAAAATTCTGACTTTGTTGTCTTACTCCTGTTCCATGCTTTGATCCTTTTTGTCCCCAAAATAAGAATCTAATGTCAGATTGCTTGGCTTGCTTTGCTTCCTTTGCTCGTTCATGTTGCCACTCAATTACTTGACTTTTGAGCTTTTTGCCTCAGTAGGACTCTGCTACCAGGCAGGGGAGCTTCATACCAAACACAGGCTTTCTCAGCTGCTGGAGCTGTTAGTTGGGTCCCCTCTCTGAAACCTCCACATGCTCTGGCAAGCTGGTCATATACCCTAGGACCTCCACCCTAGACCACAATCCAGATCCAAGCCGGTTAAAGCAAGAATGATTACCCCTCAGACTGGTCTCTTGGTCCCCCTACAATCTGCAAGCCAGGAGCTGAAGCTGCCATGTGTCAGTGGCTGCATGGCTGCAGTGCCGCCATGGCTTCTTCCTCCAGGGGGTAAAGGCCAGACCGCATTCTTGAACTACTGGATTCTAAAGTCCACTCTGCACTGACCTCTCCCTTTGTACTTAGCATCTATGTGTTGATAATTCTGGAAACTGTCACAGCTGCTGATGATCTGAAGTCCCTCCAGCCCGATGCTGGCTGTGGCCAACCTGCGGCTAAATCCTTGGGCTCACACAGGGCTGGGCTCAGCTCCCAGAGCGCTGCACTGGTCCCTTCCTTCCGGCCTGCTGGACTGTCTTCAGCGGGAGGTTAGCTTCTCTCTGTCATTTTATGATTTCTGTAGCTCCAAAGTTTGTCTAGAGTCATTTTTTACATGAATTGGAGGAGGTGGAAGCCAGAGCCATGCGAAAGTCCTGTTTCTACCCCACCATCCTTACTCCGCCCCTCAGTCTGATATTAAAAAAAATTCTAGTTACATTGCTTTTCATCGTATAGGATCCTTTATTTTTACATACTCAAATCCATCTATTTTGTCTCTTACAATTTATTCTGTTTGTTGAATAGATAAGTTTTCTCATTTCTATATCTATGGTAAAGGTATTATTCCTTCTTTTTAGGGTGTTTCTTTTGTCTGTTTAAGTATTTATATCATTGATCCACTTAGAATTTTAGCATTACATAGTGTATGAGATGTGGTGTTAAGCCCATTTTCTGAGCTATTTCAATATTTTATTTTTTGAAACTGACCTCCTTATCTATCCCAGCTGGAAGTGCAGTAGCCACTCATGGCCACACTCTACTACTGATCAGTACAGGGACATTGATTGGTTCTTTTTCCAAACTGGGTGTGCCAACCCCTCCTTAGACAACTTGAAGGGCTCTGCCTCTTGACCCCTTCTTCTCTTGGGTGCTTACTGTAGCTCAAAACTCCCTTACTTAAACAATCCATCAGCTTCAACCTTTCCAGTGTATGTGTGTGTGTGTGTGTGTGTGTGTGTGTGTGTGTGTGTGGTGTTACAGGCAATAATTCATATATTATAAAGTACTTTATAAACTTTAATCCTGTATAAATGCCAGTTTCTTCCATTTGAATCTAGAAGATTTTTTTAGTCCTTTATTAAAGGACTTGGTAGAGTTCTTGAGCCCCAAACATTTTCCCTCAACCTCTCTATTAGAAATGTGACCTTGTCTTTGTATATGTGTGTGTATATATATATGTATATATATGTATTTATGTATACACTCATATGTGTATGTATGTGTATATGTGTGTGTGTGTGTGTGTGTGTGTGTATAGATAGGTTTTTTACTCTTCCTTGAATGCACATTCCTAGAGACAAAGACCAAATCTAATTTGTGTGTTTGTGTTCATATGCAGACTTTGTTCTCTATATTCATGGGCCCCTTGGAAGATATTTCAGAACCATAGCATGATTTGGCTTTACATTCTCTGAAAATCCTTATTTAGCTAATTCATGAGCTGCTGCCAAGCTCCCCCACCCCCTTTTCCCAAATGAACTAGAAGACTACTAGTTCAAAGCAGAAGACTTTAAACATAATTTAAAAAAATGATAGGTGAAATTATCCAGTACACACAATAGTATATTCTGGCACAGAATTCCACAGCAAACCACTTCTCCACTTTACTCCCATTAGTCTAGTCCTTAAAGCCTCCCCATTGCTTCCCATATAATGGGAGAGAGACTCGGGCAGTTTACTGAAAGTTTCCCTGGTTCTCTAACCTCTTCTTTGTGTTCTTAACACAGAGGGTGGGGGATTACTTAGTCATTTATGGAACATTCTAGGAAACTTTGTGGAGGCTCCTAGAGTTGTCTGGGAATCTCGTAATGGGAATTGTAAAACATTGATTGGAAATGCATGGGATTTCTCTGGATGAGAACTACAGAAAGGGAAAGAGGCACAACACCCCCAAATCTGCCACCTCAGCACTATTGGTGCTTCTACAACTTGGGGTAGTTGCAAGAGGTCATGGTGTTCATATTCTTCCAGCTTCTCCTTCTCAGTTCTCTTTTCATAATGTCCTGGGGTTAGGGAGACATTCTGGTGCTGCTTGGACTGTACGTGGCCCTCTCTGATGTGATGTTCAGGAACCTCTCCCAAATCTTTATGGGAGATGCAGTCCACAGAGTCTATGATTATCTAGATATGAGTTCTTTACATATCTTTACATTTACATACATTTAGATCTAGACATACAGATATAAATTAAAAATGAAGTATTTGTAAAGTGCTCAAAATGGGGCCTGATATATAGTAAGCATTATACAAATTTTAGCTATTATGAAATAACTTTTTTTTTTGCTTTTTGGAGGTGCAATTCAGGGTAAGTGACAAAAGTCACATGACTAGTTAAATGTTAAGTGTCTGAGGCAGGATTTGAACTCAGGTCCTTCTGACTCCAGGGCCGGTGCTCTATTCACTGTGCCACCTCGCTGCCCCATAAATTAACATTTATTTAGCACTTATTTTGTGCCAAGCATTGGGCTGAGTGCTCAGGATACAAATACAAAAGCAGAGCCATTGCCACATTGATGACCAGTAAAGGATATTTTTATTTGGAAAATTATAGGATGAATGAGGGAAGCCATAGGGAAATTGATTAAAACATTCTTTAGATCTATGACAGAAGTGATTTGATTATATTTGATATAAAGCTTCATCAGAAGCTGTCAAATCCATCTATTTCCATTCTTGAGCTGTCCTATTTTTCTTTCTTATGGAGAAGCACCATGTCTTTAAAAGAGAAACCAGAAGGAAAGTAAAATTAACATAGAAGTGATACTCTGTTTTCAAATAATAATAGTTAATGTTTATATAGTGCATTAAGATTTGAGAAGTGGGGGTGGCGAGGTGGCGCAGTGAGTAAGAGCACCGGCCCTGGAGTCAGGAAGACTTAGGATTGGTTCCGGACTCAGATACTTAACACCCATACAAAAAAACTGGCTCTGTAACCTTGGGCAAGTTACTTAACCCCAATTGCTTAAAAAAAAAAGATTTGTGAAGTGTACCACACATGTTATATTCTTTGATCCTTATAGCAATCCTGTGAGATAAATATTATTATATCCATTTTAATGAATGAAGAAACAGGCTGAGAGAACTAATGTGACTTTGAACCTTAGTCACAAGGTCATAGAATTGTAGGTTTAGAGCTAGAAGGAATATATGGAATTTAATTTCTTCACTTTACAGATAAGAAACCTGAGGAAACAGAGAGGGTTGAGCTACTTACTGAGGGTCACATTGCTGGTATACTTCTGAAGTGGGATATGAAACTAGGTTTCTCTGTCTTCATCTAGTACCCCATTCACTATACCACATTGTATCTATGCTGAATGTGTTTGTGGTTTGGAAAATGGGGTGACCTCCTTGGGTACCCCCAAATTATATCACACAGATAGTAATCCCTTCTGTCTCAGCATAGGACTTACTTTGCCTATAGTATTAATTTTTCATCATGAGGAGAGGTAAGCACTAAGGCTCTATGGGAAGAATTTGGAGCATCAGTAGATTTTAGTTGTAGCTGGTTTCATAACAGCTACAACATGATAGAAAAAAATACCAGGTAGATCTGGGTCCTACTGTCAGGTTTGTCACAAAGGTAGTGGTGTGAGCTTGGACGAATCCATTTTTTCTTTGGGCTTCAGTTTCCTCATATGGAACATGAAATGACCCCCTTATCGTCCTTAGCCCCTAGATTGGAAGAGGCAATCTTTAAGGAAGGTCTCTTCCTGACCTGGGGTTCTGTGAACTGCTAAACTAATGATAAGGACGTACTGTATGCATACTGCATATATACATGCATATACACACATATATGTATATATGTATTTAGCCCAGACCCATGATTTCATTAGTTTAGGGAACTCTCCACAAGGAGATTTCCCTTTTGGGAGTTTTTTAAACCGTTTTTTGTTGTCATGGACTTTTTGGTAGATTAGTTAGGCCTTTGTACCTCATATTGGAATACTGCTTTTAAATGCATAAAGTAAAATATATAAGATTACAAAAGAAACCAAAGGTTAGTGAAAATAAAGCTCCCCCCACTCCATCCAATCTATAGATATCCTGAAATTTATTGATGGACTCTTCAATGCCTGGTTAAGAACCTCTGTCCCATATTAATTGATATCAGCATACCTGCTTTGCAACTTGGAGTCTTTGAAGGGGGCCTGGGTTTAATGAGAGGTTAGATGCCTTGTTTAGGGCCAGTACAGTTATCCTTTCCACATCTTGACTTTCACCATTGTCATTTTGACATATCATGGGTTGGCATAAGAAATGGTGTGAGTTCTCCATAAAATAGTCTTTTTGGCAAGTGTATGTTTTGTATTCGAACAATGTGGCCAGCCCATTGAAGTTGCACTCTCTGAAGCAGAGTTTGAAAGCTTGGCAGTTTAATTTGAGTAAGGACCTCAGTGTCTGGTACCTTATCCTGCCAAGTGATCTACACAGCCAGGGTAAAGGCATGGTTGGGGCATCATATTTAAAGCCAACAAGTAGACAAGTATTACTGGATTTTATGTGGAGGGAAGTAAAGTGTAAGAAAAATGGAAAGATTGGAAGGGATCAAGTTATATCATGCTTTAAAAGCCACATAGGAGTTTATATTTGATCCAGGCAGTAATAGGGACCCACTGGAATTTATTGAATGTGTGTGTGTGTGTGTGTGTGTGTGTGTGTGTGTGTAAGTGACATGGTAAAACAGTAACAGAATCCTACCAGCTTTTGAATTTAGTTCAAACCTTTGAAAAGGGGTTATTAACAAATACTTTCCTTCATGGCTAATTAAACATATAATCAAGTGTATTATAATTATGGCGTGTTGAGGGGGAAGCACTGAGGTAGAATTAGGAAGCTTGCATTCTAATTCCAACTTTGCTAGCGATGAATTCTGTGACTTTGGGCAGATCATTCCTCTGATGGTTTTACCTTTTACATCTGGAAAATGAGAACTTTTGACTAGATGATCACAGGGTCCCTTCCAGCTCTAAAAGTCTATGGTTTGAGTTCCATTACAAAGTGATGAAAACTTTGCAGGATCCCTTTGTTACTTTGTGTTTACAAAGTATGCACTTGTGGGCATATCTCAGTTTTTTTGGAAATATGGGTTCAAACAATGTGTGTTGTAATTGTATAGGCAAATGGCATTGGAGGGGATGGTTGAACAGAGGAGCCGTCATTATTGGGAGTTACATAATGCCCTTCTCTGTCTTTTTGCTTTGACCTTGTCCTGGAACTGCCTTGTGGTTTTGAAGTCAGTAGTAACCAGATGGTATAACTGCATTTGTAACATCCTCTGATCCTTGGTTGTTTGCACATGTTCCCCTCCCCCACCGGCGGTCAATTCAATGGGAACTATGTGCTAAGAGGTGATCCTATCAGGAGTCTTCTGATGAAAAGGGACCACTTGGAAAGGAATGTTCCTCCCCTTGATGTTGGCAAACTAGCACCATGAAGGAAATGTAGATTATGATAGATTTTTTGCACATTCCCCAAAGGAGAGGACACGAGGAGGCAATTACGCTGACATAATACTATATGCCCACATGTATTCAAAATTCTTTGAAGATGCTTTAGCCTCTGTGGTGGATAGCACAAGTCTGTCTCTTTATTACACTTTTAATGAAGGCGTTAGATATCATTAGGTGACAAATGAAAAGACCAAACACCTAGTGATTATTAGTAATACCATGTCATGAGGATAAGACAAAACATTTTTTAGTTGTCAGTTAGATGGATGCCCACCCAATCATACTTGGAAGATGCTTAAAATCAGACCTTGGGCTAGTCACTCAAACCTCTCTATGTCTTAGTTTTCCCATCTAGAAAATGAGGGGTTGGTCTGGATGACGTCACAAGATCCCTTGAAGCTCTAGATTATGATCTTATCAACCTCTGTGTCCCAGAAGAGTGAACAGAGAAACAGTAAGAATTATTCTTTGTCTTCACCCCCAATGCCTCATTAATTTCCTTGCAACCCCTCCCCCACTCTTCTTAGAAGCTCATGTCTCACTATAGACAATAACCCACTCTTCTGTGTATAGTATTCCTGAAAGAGGCAATTACTTGTTTCTGCCATTAGACTCACTACCTTACAAGAGTAGAAGTCAGACGCATAGAAGTCTAGGCGGACTGGCTAAACAAGGTTGAGGGTGGTAATCAACAGGCGTCAAACTCATCATGAGTTGGGGAATATCTACCCCAAGCATGAGAAGACTCCCCCTGGCAGAATGGGTAGATGAGAGCAATTTGTTTCAACAGTCGCTAAGGCAACCGAAGTAGGCTCTGTGGAGTGCTTAGAGCTTGGTCAGACAATAGAAGATAGCAAATTCATCCACTGCATTCCTGACCATTGCCAGTTGTCTTGACTTTTGACTTCCCATTGGGCTCTGATGACTCTGGAAGAGAGAGTGAAGCTGACAACTTCATGTAACTCTGCCTCACTTAAATCAAATTCACACTTAAGTCAAGACATGACTCATGCTATTTTACTATGTTATAATTTACCATTTTACTATTTTCCTTCCCTTGAAGTCCTGTGATGATGGTCAAGAGATAAAGCAGCAGGTGCAGATACACTGCACACAGGTGGCCCAGGTTATGGGGTTGTCTTTTTACTGGGCTGACGTGGCAGTAAGACGTGGCAGCCTGCTGGGTGTCTGAGCAGCTTTTTTTTAAAGGACTTCACTGTTCACCTTTTGGGGTGTGAGGAAGGGGCTAGAAAAGGTGCCTAAAAATTGTCTGCTTCACCAACTGGTCTGTTTACCGTGGCAGGCAGGGATCTCACCCTGGGGTAGAAACAAAAAAAAAATGAATAAAAATTTTTGTAAAGATGATTCCACTCATCATTGTTATATGGAATGTACACACTCATAAACAATACAAAATTCAGTAGACCTGAAAGATGAACAATTTTTGTTGTGAGAGAACTCAGCAGGTCCCACATCCAAATAGCAGCCCTAAGTAAAATAAGCCTGGCTAAAGAAGGCCAACTTGTGTTGTGGAGTGACCACTAATTAGACTCAGAGAAGTGCTCTGATCTGTTGAGTTTGAGTTGAGTCTCCTGATAGTCATTGTACCTTGGGCCCACAGTATTGGTGATGAGGAGGTCATGAGATACACAAGTCTTCAATAGTGACCATTACTATTTCTGTTTATGACTCCATTCCTCCCAAGAACTCCCTGCCATGTCTGATAGTCTTCTTTCAGCACATTGATGATGAAGATCTCTAGGTCTTCATAGAATTTTTTGAGACCCTCATCATCAATGTGCCAAAAGAGGACAAGCTTATAGTTGTAGGAAACTGTAATGCCAGACTAGGCACAGACTATCAGACATAGCAGGGAATTTTGGGAAGAATGGAGTCAGAGACAGCAATGGTTACTATTGAAGACTTGTGTGTCTCATGACCTTTTCATCACCACCACTGTCTTCTGTTTACCTAAACTCAACAAAATGTTGTGGATGCACCTTCACAGCACGTACTGGTACTTAATAGATTATGTAATTATAAGGATAAAAGACAGATAGGATGTGAAAGTGATAAAGGTGATGTGTGGCACAGAGTGCTGGACTGATCATAGACTTAGCATCTCCAAGCTAACCTTTCAAATTCAACAAGAGTAGTGTTCTCAAGGCAAGATGAGTATCAGGAGAGTCAACGTCAACAAGTTAGAGCACTTCTCTAAGTCTGAACAGTTTATTGCTAACTTGAAGGGAAAGCTGAACCAACAAACTGGAACAGTAGAACATAGAAGGAAGAGGCAGCTTTCAGAGATTTGGTGTATAGCACTGCATTTACTCATTTGGGCCAGAACACTCACAAACATTAAGATTGGTTTGATAAAAATGATAGGGAAATTCAGAAGTTGCTAAGTGAAAAAAATGAGGACTCCACAGAGTTTACCAACAAGACAATTCCTCTGTCTCTAAGAAGGCTCTGTTTAACTCCATCAAAAGTAAAGTGCAAGCTAAGCTTAGATACAGGATTCTTGGCTCAATAAGAAGTCAGATGAGATTCAATTTTACACTGATAGCAACAATTGGAAGTGCTTTTTATGATGCCTTGAAGACTGCTGGGTGTCTGAGCAGCTTTTTTTTTTGGATTTATGGATCAAATACCTCTCATGCATTTCAACTACTCAGCACTTGATAGAGTCATACTGATTAGTGATAATGACATGATCCTGACTACATTGTCCTAATGCCAAATGTACCTTTATTTAAGGCTATTTTATGGAGAACTCACGCAAGGCAAGTGCTCATATGGAGGTAGGAAGAAGCAATACAAGAACACTCTCAAAGTATCTCTGAAGAACTTTGGTATAAGTTATGAGATTTGGGAGACCCTGGCAAAAACTGCTTGGCACAGCATGCCCACCTTAAAGAAGGACCTGTGCTCAATGAGCAAAGTAGAATTGCAGTAGCTCAAGAGAAGTGTGAAATGTGCAAATATAGAGACTTCTTCATTTCAGATGTTCAAATGGACTGTGTCTGACCTGTGGTAGAATTTTCTGAGCTTGTATTGGTTTGGTAAGCCTCTGTTGGACAAACTTGACCTCCACATTGTGATGTCATTTTGGTCCTTGCTGAAAACGAAAGACAAACAACAATGGATTCAACATACAGCTTTCGTTTGACTGGGGAGAGAGGAGGTGAAGTGAGGTGAGGTGAACAGGAAAGAATAACCCAAATGAAAAAGAAGACAGATTAGCTAAAACCTGTGAGACCAGAGCATGACACCCAATCAGTGTAAATCTCATCCTGGGCTAAGAATATAGTAGCATTTACTTTAAAGACATTGCTTTTAGAAAAATGCTACAGAATATAGCCAAGATCAGAAGGAAAACAGAAAACTGGGAAAAAATTTTATATAAAGTTTCTTAGATAAAGTTCTCATATCTCAAATATATAAAGAGCTTGTCTAAATCACTATTGATTAGAGAAATGCAAATCAAAACAACTCTGAGGTACCACATCTCACCAGTCAGATTGGCTAAGATGACGAAACAGGAAAATGACGAATGCTGGAGAGGATGTGGACAAATTGGAACACTAATGCATTGCTGGTGGAGTTGTGAACTGATCCAACCATTCTGGAAAGCATCTGGAATTATGCCCAAAGGGCTATAAATAATTTCATACCCTTTGACCCAGCAATACCACTTCTAGGGTTGTATCCCAAAGAGATCATAGAAGTGGGAGGAAGACCCATATGTACAAAAATATTTATAGCAGCTCTTTGTGGTAGCAAAGAATTGGAAATTAAGGGGGTGCCCATCAATTGGGGAATGGCTGAACAAGTTGCAGTATATGCATGTTATGGAATACTATTGTGCAATAAGAAATGAGGAGCAGATGGACTTCGTATTTACCTGGAGAGGCTTATATGAACTGATGCTGAGTGAGAAGAGTAGAGCCAGGAGAAATTTGTACACAATTACAGACACAACGTATGTGTGATGACCAACTTTGATAAACTGGACTCTTCTCAGCAATCCAGAGACATAAGTCAAACCCAAAAGACTCATGATGGAGAGAGATGTTTATATACAGAGAAAGAACTGCGATTGAACCCAGATTGAAGCAAACTACCTGCCCCTTTTTGTTTTCTTGTTTGGTTTTGTTTCTTCTTTCCCATTCTTCATTCCATCTGTTACAATCCTTCTTTATAACCTGACTAATGCCTAAGGTGAAAGTATTTGCAGATACTATGCTTGATTGTATGCTGCTATGGGGGGGGGAGGGAGAGAAAATTTGAAACTCAAGGAATTGTGGTAATGAATGTTGTAAACTAAAAGTAAACAAATTAATAAAGACCTATATAAATAAAGAGCTTGGTAAAAATCTCTAAGAAAATGAATCATTCCCCAGTTGATAAAATGGTCAAAGGATATGAACAGTCTTTAGATAAAGAAATCATAATTTATAGTCCCATGAAAAATGCTCTAAATTGCTACTGATTAGAGAAATGTACATTAAAATAACCTTGAGATACTGTTTTGTACCTATCAGATTGGCTAAAACGATTGAAGGGGAAAGTGACAAATGTTGGAGGGGATGTGGAAAAATTGGGACATTAATTCATTATTGGTGGAATTGCGAACTGATCCAACTATTTTGGAGATCAATTTGGAATTATGCCCACAGAGTTATTATACCGGCTATACCCTTTTACACAATAGTATCACTACTAGGTCTGTTTCCCAAGATGACTAGGGGAAAAAGAAAAGAACCTATATGTTCCAAAATATTTATAGCTGCTCTCTTTGTGGTAGCAAAGAACTGGAAATTGTGGGGGTGCCCATCAATGAGAGGAATGGCTGAACAAGTTGTGGCATATGATTGTGATGGAATATTACTGTGATGAGTTCAATGTTCTTAGAAAAACATGGACAGGCTTTCATGAAATAATGAAGAGTGAAATGAGCAGAACCAAGAGAATGTTGTATACAGTAATAGCAATATTGTTTTAAGAACAACTTTAAGTGACTAAATTCATTTTGACTATTATAAACATCCACATTAACTACAAAGGGCACATGAAGGAAGATGCTATCTGCATCCAGAGAAAGAACTGATAGATGTATAGAATGATTTAACACACACACACACACACACACACACACACACACAGAGTCTTATGGTAGCCATTTCTAGGGTGGAGAGGAAGAAAGAAATTTACATGATAACTTTATTATATCTTTAAAAGGAATAGCAAGTTGTACATATTACAGTTTCATATGCATCTATCTCTTTTATTATAATATGATCTGGAAATGCTTATTTTATTCTATAAATTAAATGTGGAATAAATAAATAAATAAAAATAAAAGTGCTACAGAACCTGGTGTACTATGTGATTGGGAAGCAATAGGGGTTCTATGAGAATTTGGGTGTTAGAGACATTTTTTTCCTGAAAGGTATGAAATATGTAATAATAATAGTAATGATGATAATTTTCTTGACCTGTCATCAGGAACTCTGTGTGAAAACTCCCTCCACTGATACAGATTGATAACTTGCCTAGATCTCATTGGCTTGTTGTCTGGGACCACAAAGAGTTTAAGTGACTTCTCTGTGTTCACTTAGCCATATTTATCAGCGGCTGAACTTGAAATCTGGGTTTCCTGGCTCTGGTGCCAGACTTCTATCTAGTAGGCCAAACTGTTTCTCTATGTGAGATTATGAATATGTCAAAATATTTATTTGTGTGGTTATTTTCTACACAAGTTTTAGACTGTATTACCTCAATTTTGTTATAAAATACCTTCCCTTTTATCTTGGGATTATTCTAGACTTCCATGACCAGCATTTATGGGCTCCATTAATTTAGGTTAATTCAAGTCCTAAAGTGTTCTGTGGCTAAATAAATTTGAGAAATGCTACCTTTAAGGTTTAATCAAGTTTAATTATAATAATCCTCATTTGTAAGAGAACAAAATCAATCCTGAACTGCTTCCACTACATGCAATATTCAAGTACAAGGAGCTGAGGCCAGAACTAACTTTGATCTTTAGGGTAACCATGATACATGGCCTACAACAGTTTTATTTGAGGTAACATGTTGAAGCACACTCCCAGTGTGGTTTTGAAGAGAAAAGGAGACAGCATTTGTAAGTCATTTTGCAAACTTAAAGCACTATGTAAATACTAGCTATTATTTGTCAAATAATATGAAAGACCGCAGGACATTTTGTTTCTTCTCTTCCTATTGTTTTTGCAAGCAGGAAGGTGGTGGTTTTGTTTTGTTTTTTTGCTTTTTTGGGGGAGGGGAGGAGAAGACAGGGCAATTGGGGTTAAGTGACTTGCCCAAGGTCACATGGTTAGCAAGTGTTAAGTGTCTGAGGTCAGATTAGAACTCAGGTCCTCCTGACTTCAGGACCAGCTCTCTATTCACCATGCTACCTAGCCATCCCCATAAGGAGATTGTTTTTGCCAAGAACCCTGATTGAGCACCAGCCTGTCCTTAGTATGAAGCTACCTGCGACTAACCTACAGAAGTAAAGCTTTCCCAGACTTCTGGAACAGTGTTTCTAAATTGGTTCTCACTGTGGAGGTGACTGCTATCAGCAAGGAGAGCAAGAGAGCCTGGGGAGACCACCGTGTTGCAGAGGAAATGCAGCCCTGGGGAGTCTCGTTACCTGGGGGGGGAGGCTTTTCACATATATCTAAATCTCTCTTCCTTTGAATTTTGCCAATATTCCTGGGAGAGTCCAGCTTCCCAAGTTGCTGGAAATCTTGAGGTTCCCTGCACAACAAAAAGCTTAGGCAGTGTTAGCCAGCATTGTGGCACAGTGGCTGCTTCCTTTATAACCCCCTCTGATGAGTGATCAATAAGTGTTTATTGAATGATGAATAGGGGTCCCATAACCTCTTCTTGCTATGGGCCTTCAAAGGTCATAGGACCCTTATCAGTAAACATTTATTAAGCCCCTACTACAAACCAGACATGGTACTAGATGTTGGGGATAAAAGTACAATGAAGAGAACAGTCCCTGTCTTCTTTTTTTTTTAAAGCAATCAGGGTTAAGTAACTTGCTCAAAGTTACACGGCCAGTTATTTCTGGGTGTGGTGCTAAGTATCAGAGCCCGGATTTGATCCAGGTCATCCCAGCACTGGAGCCGGTGCTCTTACTCATTGAGCCACCTGGCCACCCCAACAGTCCCTGTCTTCAAGGAGCTTACATTTTAATGGGAAATTTTTAAAATGCATATATAATATATATATATATTCCCATATATGTTTATACATACAGATACATATGTCTCTATGTGTGTGTGTGTCTATATATAGACATATACATCCATAGAGAATAAAGACAGAGGACAAATACAAATAAAAATGATAGTTCAGGCCTGTATAAGTTGAACACAGGTAGTGTGGGAGGAAAGGGTCTTTGTGTATACTTCCTCCTTTGTTTGTCTTGTCTGCTCCTAGAGATTAAATTTACCTCTTCTGCAAATGAATCTGACATTTTCATCTATTTCTGACCTCTCCCTGAGCTCCAATGCTGCATTTCTAATTGCCTGCTAGAAAGATACACTTGAATGTTCCCTCAGCCCCTCAGGCTCAATCTGATTAAAATTGGCCTCATTTTCCTTCCCAAACCTTCCCCTGCTGGGAGCAGGAGTGGTCTAAGCTAGTAAGGGTGGTGGTCCGAGGCCTCCTCTCTCTTGATCCCATAGCCTTGGAACCTATATCCTCAAGTCACCACAACAGTGCTGAAGTCCTCTATTAGTAAGTGTCCAGGTTAAGTAGGGAGCACTCTTGTCTCCAAGGCTCCTCCTGAAACATCTTTACTTTCTTGAGTTCTCCATCACTAGATGTAGGAAGCTGGGGCTCTTGCTTAGGACCTGGGATGGGAAGCTTCCTTTCTCTGGAATCAATCAATCAATTAGTGAAGGAGCATTTATTAAGTGTTTACTACATACCAGGCACTGTGCTGGGTTCTGAGATATAAAGGCAGGCAAAAGAGTCCCTGCCTGTAATACACAGAGATATAGAAAATAAGAATGAATTAGTGTACAAAAATCTTTATAGCGACTCTTTTTGTGGTGGCAAAGAAATGGAAATCAAGGGGATGCCCATCAGTTTGGGAGTGGCTGAACAAGTTGTGGTATATGAATGTAATGGTATACTATTGTGCTGTAAGAAATGAGGAGCAGATGGACTTCGTAATAACCTGGAGAGACTTACATGAACTGATGCTTAGTGAGGGGAGCAGAACCAGGAGAACTTTGTACACATTTACAGCCACATTGTATGTGCACTGAATAACTTTGATAGACTTGGCTCTTCTCAACAATGCAAGGTTCTAAGACAGCTCTGAAAGACTCAAGATGGAAAAGGTTATCCACATCCAGAGAAAGAATTACAGAGTTTAAATGCAGGTTGAAGCAAGCTATTTGCTCTCTCTCTTTTTTGTTTTGTTTCTTTTTTCTCATGTTTCATTCCATTGGTTAAAATTCTTCTTTAAAACTTGACGGTTGTGAAAATATGTTTAATGTGAAGGTAGGTATATGTAGAACCCATATTAGATTACATGCTGTCTTGGGGGGGAAGAGAGGGAAGGAGAGAAAATTTGGAACTCAAAAAGCTTGTGGAACTGAATGTTGCAAACTAAAAATAAGTAAATTTAAAAGGAAAAAAATAAAGAATGCATTCGCTAGAAAGGGAGGATTGGCCAATAGCTGTGGGGTAAAAGGAGAAGCTTATTGGTAAAGATGCATTTGAGCAAAAACTTGATGGAAACCAGGGTCTATAAAAGGTGCAGGTGAGGAGATACGAGGCACAGCCAGTACAAAGGTACGGCCATGGGATGCTGTGTGGCTGTTTATCCTTCATTCTTGAAAAAGAACAGTGACATTATGGGGTGATGTCTTGACTTGTGTGTGAATTGGATTTAAGTGAGGCAGAGCTGTGCAAAGTCATCAACCTCACTCTCTCCTCCAGTCATCAGAGTCCAGTGGTAAGACAAAAGTCAAGACAACTTGCGATGCTGTGTATGAGAAACCTCAAGGAGCTGTTTGATTGGAATGTAGACTGCGTTTAGAGGAGTAATTTGTAATGTGGTCAAGTTGTAAAATCTCCTTAAATCCCAGAGGAGTTTATGTTCACTGCTAGAATATATCTTCCCCCACCTACTGACAAATGTGAAGGTTGAATCTCGTGTTGACACAGCTCCCCATTGTAACTGAACACATAAGCATGTTGGACCTCTACAAACACTGGTGGTCTTGCCTTCTCCATCACTGACTTTAGGAAGGAGAGAGCTCTAGACCTAGCTCTTTTCAGGGACAGATTTTGCTCCAGAAACTTGTAGAAACTGTCTTGGATCATTATAATTGGATGAGAAGCAGTGTGGGTGTGGTGAGTAGAGCACTGGACTGGATAGGACAGTCAGAAAGAGCTGAATTCAAATGTCACCTCTGATGGGAATTGTTTGACCTTGGACAAATCATTTTATTTTACTATGCCTCAGTTTCTTCACCTGTAAAGTGAAGGGGTTGGATTTGAAAGTCTCTAAGACCTCTCCAGGTATAATTCTAGGATCCTATAAACTATGCTGGAACTTCTCTCTGATGTTATCTAGAACTGGATTTGGAAACTTCTTCACTCTGGAACCTACTGTCACAAGTAAAAATACTATTTATGGGGTCATAGATTTAGAGTCAAAAGGGTTGTAAAAGATCTTCAAGTCTAACCTCCCCATTCAAAAGATAAGGAAACTGAGGCCTAGAAAAGTGACTTGCCCAAGGTTGCACAGGTATTATGTATCAGTTATGATTCTAACCCAGGTCTTCTCACTCCAGAGAGCGTTCTTTCTAATGTTCCATGCTACCTCTGAATTTATTCTGCCCTCTTTCACTAAGATGCCTGGCCTCTTGCCACCTGGATTTCACCCAGGACAAGAACCTCAGACACCAGGCCTCTTTCTATCTGGCTCTCATCCAACACTGAAGCCCCAAACACCAAAGCCTTTAATCACTAGGACCCTGTCCAGGTGCTGTGTCCTATGGGGAGCCAAGTTTCTACCCTATATTCATACTATCACTTAGTTATGCATCATCTGAAGAAGCAAAGGACTTGGCACAAAGCATGAGTTTAATCAGGCCCCAGTGACTTGATTACCTGCCCAGTCTCCTGCCCTTATCTCTTTGCTGACTCCATTTATTCTGAGTTGGTGTTTCTGAGAGTGTTGAACTTAGAGCTAGGAAGACCCAGGTTTTAGATCCACCCCTGACATGTACTAGTTGTGACCCAGTGCCCAAAGCCCATGGCCTGGGCTCTCTGAGTCTTCATTTCATTTACCTATAAAATGAAGGGGTTTGGAGTAGGTGGTCTCTAAAGTCCCTTCCCCTCTAAATCTATAATCCTCTGATTTAGGACAGTAGGACCCTAACCCAGACTCTGAGACTTCGCTGTTCCTGTGCTTAGCAAACTCCCAGATCTTCTTCCCCTAATCCCTCTACTTCAGAGTTATCACCTACCAAAGAGAAAGCTCCCTCCACTGGCCTCCATTCCCAGGTGGCTCATCTCTGCCTGCCTCCACCCTCTCCCTCCTGCATTCCTTGCCCCATTTTTGCCTTCCTTTTTCATTGCACCTTATGGAATTATCATTCAATCACTTCACAAACTTTTAAAACCCTAGACCTCTTCATCTTTCCTTTTCATTATTCTCACAAAACCCTTCAAAAGATACTGGATCCCTCTTCAGTACTAGATGTACCTTCTCTCATGCCTCCTGACACTGAACCAGGAGGAGGAGAAGGCTGTGTACTTCCTTGTTCTTCACTGACACCCCAAGACCCTCCTTTTTAGTTGTCACTTGTCATCGCTTCCTCTTTTGAGGTTCACTCTTAAAAAAAACACAAAAAATCCCCCCCCAAACTTCTTATCAGGAGTCTTCTTGCAGTAATGTATTTGCCTGCAATAATTGTCTTAATTTTCCAGGCAATTCAAAATCTTGTTGGCAGTTTTTCTGTCCAAAACATTCCTTAACCTTCTACTTAATATATCTGTTGGCACTTCCTCGAGCACCCTGACTGCCCAGTTCATCAGCTATTTCAACTCCCATGATTGGGAGTTGAAACTCTATCTCAGATGCCCTTATGAATCAATCTCTTTATTACTCACTGAGAGGCAACGTGGTAAGGAAGTTTGCTTTAGAGCCAGGAAGATCTGTATTCAAGTCCCTACTCTGATACATACTGGCCTTGTGACCCTGGGCAAGTCACTTAATCTCTAAGTATTCTAGGCAACTGTCCAAGACTTTATGCAGAAGTGGTGACACCATACACTAGTAGAGAGAGCTCCTATAGCAAGGAATCTACAAGTCCAGTCTCTGTCTCTATTATATTATTCATGAATGGGCTGTCTCCATAATCTGAAACTCTGAAACTCTTCTTTGATCATAATCTCCCATAATTCCATCTCTTTCCCTGGTTTACTCCTCTAAAATCTAGTTTGCATTCTCACTTTGATTTTTGGTCATTCCAACCCTTCTTTTCTCATTCAACTCCCTTTCTCTATCCTTATATTTGTCATCTTTCTTCACAGTTTTTATCCTAAAAACAAGTTCAGCTATGTTTTTTCCTCTTGATTCTCTTGTCTCTTTGTCTTGTCACTGGTGTAGTTTAGAAAGTATTATATTCATAATCCAGAAAGACGTAGTTGAATTCAGATATTCACAATTGGTGTGACCTTGGTCAAATCTCTATCTTTAATTTCCTCATCTATAAAATGAGGGACCATTGGACTTGATGGCTTCTAAAGGTCCCTTCTAGCTCCAGATTGATGCTCCCATGACCTTGAGAAATCCTATTTTTGATTTACTACGTCATCTTCCTTCTCTATATTCATGCATTGTCAACTACCATTACAGGAAAGACACACAAAAGGATCTAATTGCAAATTTGTTACCTAATCTTAACTGAGATTTCACTGCTACACAGATGTATGATTGTATGACTCTTTAGTTTTCCCCAGAAGTCATTCTAAATGTTCTCTTCTTTCCTTGAGGTCCTGCACTACCCATCCATCTCTTTCTTAGCAGAGAGCCTTCCCTTCTACTTTAAGAAAATAAAGATCTTTCATTCTAAAGCTTTTGACACTGTTCACTTGTTGCTAAAATGCAATTTTGAAGCTCCTCCATAATTAGGGAATGCACAATCAAAATCAGTATATACAAAGAATATGTTGCATTTTTATCTAGCATAAATCTGCTTTATATGAGTAAATTAGGAATTATGAAAAAACACTTCAAATAGAAACTTTAGAGCAAAGACTTCGTATTTTGGGCAGAGGAATGGGGGTGGGGATCATGTTACCACCATTCTCCATTTCTGGGAGAAAATCATTTCATTCAGCCTTAGTCCATTCTAGCCACACTTCTTAGGCATGACACCATTCTTTTTTTTTTTTGAGTATGACCTTTAAAAATTATTTTTGCAAATTAATATAGCATGTACAACAGGATCGGATCTTTAGGTGGGTAGATCAAATAGTTGTCTGGAATCCAGTAAAATGGTAGTCATTCATGGTCAGTGTAATCACTAAAGTGAGATCCATAAATATAACAGTCCAATTTGATGAAAACAAATGTTTTTCAAATACTGCTGTAAATACTGGAGGCACATGTTCAGGCCATACTTGTGTATCAAGTATTCTGGTTCAAACAGACATGGCACAGCAGAGACCCCTGGCCAATTTGCGAGGGTGACTCCAGTAGAGTTGCTGGTGACCCATGGCGCCACTAGCAATGACCAGAGACAAAAACGGCGCCATTATTCTTAATCACAAAAATTCTATTTCCTTAATTGAATGCAAAGAATGAATATGCCCAGGTCAACACTCTACCACAGACTGCCCATGAGGAAGAATGATCACAAACTTAATCTCAGCAAAGAAGCCCATGAGTAGGGAAACCTATATGCTCAGGGCATCTTGTGACTGTACAAGTCTGGGTCGTGACATCTTTGTTCTCCTTAGGGAACATTTGTATATAAAGTCATCTTCTGGGAGGGCTACTTCTGGCTGTTCCTTTATAACAGTCTCTTGACTGGGCTTTAAGGCAGCGTTACTCTCTTTTAGCAAAAGCATTTTCTTACATCTACAGAGCTATACAGGTTGATTCTCTTGTCTGAGTTCTGAGGAATTTTTTTTTCTCAAGTCATTGGTGTCAATAAAAGGTCAAGTAAGTCACAGTAAAGGACAGTGCAATCAGGCCTCTCATTTCTCCAATCATTTCTGTCCAGGAGTTGAGGATTCTTCTTTCTTTAAATCAACTGCCAGCAGCAACATGTTTTCTTTCCTCCAATCAGCTTAGTTCCCAGTAGCATATGCAAAGACTGTCTTCCTCCAGTCATCTCAATTGGCAGAGCAAAGGGGTTCAGGAATACATGCTCTAAGCTCTTCTGTCAGCTGTTTTTCTATGAGCCCTCTTTTCAGCTGGACTTGGCTCTGGCTCTCATCAAACAGAAAGATAAAGTTCCTGTTCTGTGCTCTCCACTTCTGCTGACTCCACTCTTGCTTCTTTGGACCCTTGGCTAACTTCAGCTTTATATTATCTCTCTCTCTCTTTTTTTTAAAGTTAACTCTTTCAGGTAAGAAACTCATCAGATGTGATATGCATAGGCTATATACAATTATTCAGTAATTGCCAAGAAAGTTCTAGTTATCAGAGTTTCCTGGTAATCAATCTCATAATAGTTTTATATAATATCTTTAAGTAAATGGACTGCTAGGAAACAACATTCTTTGATAAATTTTTTTTGCCTTTAGTAAGTACTTTTCTTTGAGGGGTACTTTCTCTTAGGTCCTCTCAGACCATAGTCTCTTGTCATATACTTTTCTCTGAGGAGATGTTTTCTTCTTAATACTGTCTTTGTCTCCAAGTACTTTTCTCTAAGGAGCTACTTTCTCAGAGGATCTTCTGAACTATTTTCTATTCCTTTTCACAAATGAAATTATCTATATCTGAAAGGGTCAGTACCTTATAGAGTTGTCTAAGGACTTGGAGATCACTTTGTCTCAAGTTTTCTGTAAGAGATTCCAATCCTCTCTACCTAGGTTTATGACCTTTCGGCCTCTGCTATACCTTGATTTTTTGGCTATGGTTTACTCCTGATAACTGCCTGAAACCTTCCCAACTTTACATGCATTACTTTATTTCTTGTCTGAATCATAATACCTAATGCTGCATTTAAGACTATGAATCTCACTGAATTTTCATATTGTCATGTTTTTTGTCACCCTCTCTCATCTAAGTCTGATGTTTTGGCTAGAACCTATGGTCATTCAAGCTAGTTTAAGACAACTTAGCTGCTCTACTCCTATGCCTAAATATTCACAAGAGTTGAGTTTCAATATGGCGTTTCTCTGATAAGTGTTCTCTTCTGCTACATGTGTTACTGTCTTGACTGCTTACCTTACAGGCAATCATACAGAAAAAAATGAGACTTTATATACAAAAGTACTTTGAAATTTATAACATGCTCTACAAATAAAGGTATTATTATGACACCAAAATTGCTTAATTTTGAGGCTTTAGGTTTAAAGTCTCTGCTGTAAAATACACTCTCTATATCAATAGTTTTCTAAATTCCAAACTGTATTACTGAGTTTGTGTACGTAAGAGGTATCTATATGTAGCGCATAAACATCAATGATGGGGATTTGTTTTAAGAGGGATAAATTTGTAGATGAAATGCAACGTGGTATATTAGACAAATAACTAGCTATTGAATTGGGCAGAGCTGGGTTGAAATCCTGTAGGTGAATCTCCAAAAGTCACTTAACTTCTCAGAGTTCTAGGCAACTCTCTTAAGAGTCTCTCTTCATTTCCCATGAGCGTCTCTGTTTGATTTTGACTCTGTGAACATCATGGCTCCCCTAAGATAAACTCATAAGCCCAAGTCTTGCCATCATAGAGATTGTTTTGGTTTTGGTACTCAACACCTCAGCACCCTCAGTTGCCTCTTTCCTTTGACTGGAGGACAGAGTAATAAAGTCCTCCCAAAGCATCCCTGGTTTTGATTCCTTTTGGGTATTGTCTTCTTTCCTTATATTGTAAGCTTCTGGAGGGCAGGGACTCCAGAAGTCCCTTCTTTTCTTATTTGCATCCTTAGCATTTAGCACAGAGTGGGCATTTAACAAATGCTTATTGACTCATTATTCACCATATCTTGCAGAGGAGGTGCTGATTTATATTGATAGCAGAAGTTTCTCCCTGGGACCTTCCAACTCTGATGAAACCACAAATGTAGTTAAAACAAACAAACAAACAAACCAAGCAAGCACCATAGATGTATGGTGTATTTGTGTCACTTTTATTCTTTCCATCATTCATACTCTTTGAGGTACTAGATTCAGTTCCCATCCTCACACCATCTCCCTTCCCCCTTTAGTGTATTGAAATGAGTGAAGTGAGAAGCATGATCCACCTTTATGGTCAATGCTCATGGTGTCTAAATGATGGCACTGTATTTATCAGATTGTAGCTATTCCTACTATGTCCCTGATGATTGTTTAGTAACATTTGCCAAATAACCAGGAATTTTTCCCTATAATGCATTTGGTAGAGGAATGAGATGATAATTTATATCAAAAGCACAAAATTCTGGGGTGGTCTTGGTAAGTCTCAGTGTTAGTTTATGAATTATACTGAAACTAGAGATCTAAATTCCCTTTAAACTGAGCTCCATACAGATCTAAACAGGTTCATGTAGCAAATAGCTCAAGAAGTGTGTAGTTATGGAAACTTAGTAGATGCCAAACATAATGTATAGTCTATCAACAAAGTATAGTCTGTTCAGTATAACATAGACTAGGCTAACTTAATGTAGTAGTCTCTCATAGAAATGATGTGAAAGGTTGTATACCTGGTAAAGGAAATGTGTGTCTCAGAAATCATTTATTAGGCACTTACTGGTCTAGAGAATTAAACAATATGTGTGACTCATCTCTTTAATTTTAATAAATATTTAGACTATGGGTGTATCTAGTTGACAGACTGGGATGATGAAATCTGTTGCGTACTTTACACACCCCAGTGAAAAATCATTTAAGCTGCTGTATTTTGTGACTTGCATATCCCTAAGATGGCTGTAGAAAATAAAGCTAATTCTTGCTGTCAAAAAAAAATAAACATCCTATCATCCTGGTTAGGTGGGCCTGCTGTTTCTTCTTGCTTCTCTTCTTGTTACTGGCCTCGGCTTTTTGGAAAGAAAACTGGTAATGCTTAAACCAGAAAGCTTTTTCACTTCATAAGTGTGGAACTTAGATACTTGCTTCAAAAAAATGGGAAAGAGTTAGGTCTTGGAATCCATCTTCGGACTCTTACTATAGCTGTGTGGCCCTGGGTACAGTTTCTTCATGTGCCTTAGTTTCCTCGTTTGTAAAATGAGGAGTTGGTCTTGATGACTTCTAATGCCTCTTCCAATTCTAGATCAATGATCCTATCACTCTGTTCAGGTGTGGTTATTGAAGATGGGTACTAAAATTGATCATGGATCTGATATACACTTATGCAATATTTACTGCTCAGAAGGTAGCATGGTCACTCCAAGCCTCTGTTTCTGTCATCTAAACAATAAGAGAGTTGTAGTACGGCATGATCCAAGGTCCCATCTCTTATCAGGAATCTGTCTTCCCTCTAAAGACCATTAGCTTGGAATGGTAACAAGAAGACAAGGGTTTCTTCCTTCTCCATCATCCCTCCTCATCCAGTCGGTTGCCAAGTTTTCTTGTTCCATTACATCTCTCATATTCATACCCTTCTCTCCATTCCCATAGCGGCCATCTAATTCAAGGGCTCATTACTCTTTGCAGGGATTATTATTTTTTCAAATTATATATTTATATAATCAGCAAAAATCTGCCTTTTTGCCTCCTCCATCTATTGAGAACATAGGAAAAACAAAACCCTGTTAGGAACATGTAGAGCCGAGTAAAACAGATTTTAACATTGTCCGTGTCCAAACAAAGATGATCTCATCCTACATGCTAATTCCTTCGTCTCTGTATCAGGAGGTGGGTAGCATGTTTCAGCATTCATCCTTTGGAATCTACTTGGTCATTATGTTGATCAGAGTTCCTAAGTCCTTCATAGTTGTTTGTCTTACTCATATTGTCATCACTGTCTAAATCATTCTCTTGGTTCTGTTCATTTTGTTCTGCATTAATTCATACAAGCTTTCCCAAGTTTCTCAGAAACCATCTCCTTTATACTTTCTTTTTTCTTTTTTTTTCACATGCTTTATTA
Organism: Petaurus breviceps papuanus; assembly: GCF_028583685.1. Lineage (NCBI taxonomy): Eukaryota > Metazoa > Chordata > Mammalia > Diprotodontia > Petauridae > Petaurus > Petaurus breviceps. The sequence goes on from NW_027185616.1 coordinate 14,481,145, forward strand.
ACTTCTGATTTACATCATTCATTTCTGCCAGATTTTGAGTTACAAATTTTCTCCCCGTTTTTCCCCTTCCCACCGCCCCAAAATAGCAGTCCCACAGGATATCCCCTCCTCCAATCTGCTCTCTCCCATATTTTGTCCCATACCCCTTTCCACTTTTCCAGTGGATCTCTAAGTCCCAATGCCTGTATATCTTATTTCCCAATTACATGTAAAATAGTATTAATAATAGTATATATATATATATATGTATATATATTTGAATATTTGATTTTAAAACTTTGAATTCCAGATTCATTCCCTTTCTCCCTTGTCACCTACCCTTCCTGGGAAGATAAGCAGTTCAGTATAGCTTGTACATCTGTAGCTAGTGCAAAACAATAACATAGTACATATATTATAAAAGACTGACTATATTTCCCTCCATTCTATCCCACCTCCCACTTGTTCTATTCTCTACTTTGATCCCATCCCTTTTCAAAAGTGGGTGCTTCCAACTTCCCTTCCCCCCAGCCTGCCCTCCCTTCCATCATCCCCCCTCTCATCCCCTTCCCCCCCCACTCTCCTGGAGGGTGACATACACTATTTAGTGTGTATTTCATTCCCTCCTCAAGCCAAATTCAATGGGAATAAGGTTGACCCATTCCCTTTTGCCCTCCTATTCTTCCCCTTCATTGTAACCATTTTCCCTTGCCTCTTCTATATGAGACAGTTTACCCCATTCTGTTTCTCCCCATCTCCTCTTATTATATTCCTCTCTCACCTCTTAATTTCACCTTTTAAGTATCATCTCTTTCTATTCAGCTGATCCTGTGCCCTTTATGTATACCTATACACATATATACACACATTCACACGTATTCATATGCCCATATACTCTCATATATATATATTTCTATTTCCTTCAACTACTGAGAAAAGTTTCTAAGTTACAATTATTGTTTTTTCCATGTAGGAATGTTAATAGTTCAACTTTGATAAGTTCCTTATGATTTCTTTTCCCTGTTTACCTTCTCATGCTTCTCTTGCTTCTTGTATCTGAATGTCAAATTTTCTATTCAACTCTGGTTTTTTCAGCAAGAATGCTTGAAAGTCCTCTATTTCATTGAATGGTCTTATTTTCTCCTGAAACATGCAACTCATTTTTGCTGGGTAGGTGACTCTTGGTTTTAATCCCAGCTCCTTTGCCCTCTGGAATATTATATTCCAAGCCCTTCGATCCCTCAGTGTAGAAGCTGCCAGATCCTGGGTTATCCTGATTGTGTTTCCACAATATTCAAATTGTTTCTTCCTGGTTGCTTGTAACATTCTCTCCTCAATCTGGGAATTCTGGAACCTGACTATAATATTCCTAGGAGTTTTCTTTTTGGGATCTTTTTCAGGAGGTGATCGGTGGATTCTTTCAACCTCTGTTTTGCCCTCTGGTTCTAACATATCAGGGCAGTTTTCTTTGAGAACTTCCTGGAGGATGATTTCTAGGTTTTTACTTTGATCATGGCTTTCAGGTAGTCCAATAATTTTTAAATGATCTCTCCTGTATCTATTTTCCAGGTCGGTGGTTTTTTCCCATGAGATATTTCACATTGCCTTCTATTCTTTCATTTGTTTGGATCTGTTTAACAGCATCTTGATTTCTCATGAAGTCATTAGCTTCCATTTGCTCCAGTCTAATTCTGAAGCAATGATTCTCCTCATTGAGCTTTTTCCATCTGACAAATTTGGCTTTTTAAGGCATTCTTCTCCTCATTGACTTTTTGGGCCTCTTTTGCCATTTGAGTTAGTCTATTTTTTAAGGTGTCATTTTCCTCAGTCAGGCTGTTGACTCTCATTTCATAATTTTCTTGCATTGTTCTCATTTCTCTTCCCAATTTTTCCTCCACTTCTCTTATCTGCTTCTTAAGGTCCTCTATGGCCTGTAACCAGCTCGTATTTTCCTTTGAAGCTTTTGGTACAGGAGTTCTGACTTCACTGTCTTCCTCCTGTTCCATGCTTTGCTCCTTTTTGTCCCCAAAATAGGAGTCTAATGTTGGAATCTTCTTTCTGCTTTGTTTCCTTTGCCTGGTCATGCACCTCAGTCACTTGACCCCTGGGCTTTTTGCCACAGTAGGTCTCTGCTACCAGACAGGGGAGCTTTCGTCCCAAACACTGGCATTTTCTCAGCTGCTGGAGGTATTAGATGGGTGCCCTCTCTGAGGTCTCCACACGCTTTGGCAAGCTGGACACATACTCCAGGACCTCCACCCTAGACTGCAATCCAGATCCAAGCAGTGCAAGAGCGATTACCCCTTTGACTGGTGCTTGGTGCCCCTACACTCTGCAGGCCAGGAGCTCAGCGGCTTCTCGCCCTGGGGGCAAAAGCCAAGTACTCCCACTTACTGGGTCCCAAAGTCCAGACTGCACTGACCTCTTACTTTGTCCTTCGCATCTATGTGTTGATAAATCTGGAAATGGCCACAGCTGTTGCTGATCTGGAGTCCCTCCGGCCAGTGGCTGGTCAGGCCCGCCCTGGGGCTAAAGCCTTGTCGTGGGGCTGGGCTCAGCTCCCAGAGCGCTGTGCTGGCCAATTCCTGCCAGCCTGCTGTGCTGTCTTCAGCGGGAGGTTAGCTTCTCTGTGTCATTTTGTGGGTTCTGCAGCTCCAAAGTTTGTTTAGAGTCCCCTTTTTACATGGATTGGGGAAGGTGGAAGCTGGAGCTGTGGGGAGGTCCTGCTTCTACTCCACCATCTTGACTCTGCCTCCTTCATAATTTCTTGTGAACAATAGGATCCCATCACATTTGTATATCATAACTTGTTCATTCTCCAGTTTATGGGCACCTCCTCAGATTCCCATTTTTTGCCACAAATATTTCTGTACATCTTTAGTTAGAGTTTGTTTTGCTTAGGACTAATCCCTCTCTTAAACTCCTCACCCTCTGATTTTTGTCTTCTCCTCTTTCCTTCTTATTGCTTTGTTGAGTAAAATAAACTGGTGTATGTGTGTGTATGTATGTATTCATTCTTCCCTCCTTTGACCAGTGCTTCATTGTCTGGTTTCAGCCTGTTTTCCCAGAATTCATGTATTATTTCATCTCAACTGCCTTACTTGTTTCTCTATGGGATAATTCCATATCACCATGCTTTCCTAAGGTTGTCTCATCTGCCTGTAAAGCTCACCATCCTCACTTCTACCTTTTAAAATCTCTTCAACTTTCAGCTCAAGGGCTTCCTCCTCCTCCCCCAGGCCTTTCTTGATCAACCCCCTGCTACTGGTGCCATCCTTTCCAAAATTGCTTTGTATTTACTTTGAATGTAGTTTGCATTTATTTATATATGTAAACATTGTTTTTCCTAGTGGAATGTAAACTCCCTGAGGATTGGGACTATTCTGTTTGCATATTTGAATTTCTACTGCCTAGCACAAGGCCTGGCATTAAACCAGCATATATTAAGTGTCTATTATCTTCTAGTCATTGTGGTATGGAATGGAAAAAAAAAACCTACTACCCAAAATCAAAGAACATCTATTCCACTGTGTGTGTGTGTGTGGGGAGGAGGGGGGGAACAATGTGCAAGCAAATATGAACTATAGACCAAGTAAATACAAATCAAATAAGAGAAAATGAAGTGTTTTTGAAAATTGAAACACTTCATATAATTTTTAGTGATTATCATAACAAGAAACCACCTTTAAATCCTTAAGAGAACAATATATAGTCATTTAAAGTGGAGAATATTATGTGTTTATCAAATATGTGTCATGTATCAAAGTTCACTATGTGTTATGCTATTGATTCTCAATTTCACGTGCAAACTTTCTGTATTTTTATGAAAAGGAAATAAATATTGTGGGTAATGTTTCCATTATTTATAGAGTCTCTGCTGAAATAACTGTCAGTTTTTCTTTTTTTTACAAAAATTAAGAATCAATTATTCTTTTAATTTGGAAGAGACAGGGGCTGTGTAGTCTAGCTCTCCCTTTATTTTTGTAAACAAGGAAATGGGCCATTTTGGGGGACACTAGCAACTGGAGGACTCGAGATACATTCCTCGTAGGAGGCAGCTTTTGTAGAAACAGAATAAGTTTTTAGAGAGCACCTACTGCTGTTGTACCTGCCTTTCCCATCTCCCAACCTCAGCTCTCCCTCACGAAAGTGAGCAGACTCCCAGGTCAGCTCCACCCTCCCCCAACCCATCTCTGCTCTTCCCCAGTCAGCTACCTTCACAGAGGTGGGCGGGCTTCTGGGTCTGGGAGACTTGGTACGGGTAGGATTTTCGAGGTGTGTACTGACCAATCACTGTTTTTGGCCTCTGCAGGTTTCTGCTTGCATAATACCTAACCGTTGGCCATGTGGTGTCCCTTTAAAAGCTGAGGCTTTACCTGAGATGGCTGCTGTAAGACCCTGGACAGTGGGGTGGTACCTTGTCAGCCTGCCATGTGGCCTGATCAGCCAACATGGCATATAACAAAAGGTCCAATTCTAAATTGTTACTTGGGTCTTGCTTGCATTTTCTGGGTACAACACTATATGCCAGACAGGGGCAGCTAGGTGGTTCAGTGGATAGAGCCCTGGGCTGGGAGTTAGGAAGAACTTCGTTCCAATCCATTCTCAGACACTTACTAGTTATATGACTTTGGGCAAATCATTTTGTCTCAGTTTCCTAATTTATAAAACAAGCTAGAGAAGGAAATGGCAAAACACTCTAGTGTCTTTGCCAAGAAAACCCCGCATGGGATGCTTTATAAACATTCTCATTTGATCTTCACAACAATCCTGGGAGGTAAATGATGTCTCCATTTTACATTTGAGAAAACTGGCAGAGGTGAAATGACTTGCCTAGAGTTGCACAGCTAATAAGTGTCTGAAGTGAGTTTGGAACTTGGGTCTCCCTGATTCCAAGCCTAGAGGTCTAGCCACTATACCATCTTGCTACCTTGTAGGAGGTAGCCTTAAAAAAAGCTAGGTGTCCTGAGAGGTGGGAATGAGGAAAGAGAGAATTCTAGGCATGGAGGACAGTCCATTCAAAGGTACAGAGATTAATACTTGGCTTTCAAAATTGATTAAGCAGGATTTGGAACAGGAAGAGAAGCTATGGTATGGTTAATTTACATTAGATCTGGGGATGTCAAATTCCAAAGGTCAGATCTTAGTCTGAGTCTTTGTCTAGATCTTGGAATGGAGTTTTTCTGACCTTCCTCTCCATCAACCTTTGCATCTGGACTTTGTTGAAAATCCCAGGCCAGGCAAGTCTGCAATAAAATAACATCGGAGCTACCTTATGCAGTGTGACATCATGTCTCCTCTGTTTCTCATTATTGAACAGTTTCACGTTTTAACTCCACATCTCCTTCTCTGCCTCTTCCCACTCCCCAACTGGGTAGTGGCTTTACTTTTTACAGTAGTATTTTTAGAGCCAGATGTGCTAAATCATTAACTTGCATTTTGAAAAAAAAAAAAACCTTTTCTGCTTAGGAAATAAGTTTCCTATCATTTCCTATACTGTAGAACTACTTCTCTATTGCCAATTTCTGTGCATCACCTAAAAGGCTATTTCCAATGCCTATTGAAAAAAAATAAAAACAAGAACAAAACAATTTCACTTTTTAAACCAGGGCAGCAGAATGGTGCAGAGGGAAGAATAATGGATTTGGGATGAATCCCACTTCTTCCTCTACCTGTGTGCTCTACCTGATTCTTAGTACTCTGCCATCTTGGCTCTGCCTCCTTTATATGGATTATTGTGGTAACCTCTTAATTGATCTCTCTCTAGTCTCTTCCCTCTTCATTCTATCTTCCATATAGCTATGGGCGTTATTCTTTTTTTTTTTTTAAGCAAATTGGGGTTAAGTAACCTGCTCAAGGTTACACGGCCAGTTATTTCTGGGTGTGGTGCTGAGTATCTGAGCCTGGATTTGATCCAGGTCATCCTGACACTGGAGCCGGTGCTCTTACTCGCTGAGCCACCTGGCCGCCCCTATGGGCGTTATTCTTAAAGCAAACATATGACCATGTCACTACTTGGCTTAAAAACCTCTAGGGGGTACTGTGGATAGAGCACTGGCCAGGAGTCAGGAGAACCCAAGTTAAAATCTAGCCTCAGATACTAACTAGCCATGTAACACTGGGCAAGTCACTTACCTTGATTTTAACATTTTGGAGATACTTTCTTCCCTTGTGAAAAGCTACTGTTGATGTAGTATTTTTTTTCTATACGATTAAAGAAAATTATCACTTATATTTTTAAAAAAAGACTCATGATATTATTGTGCTGTCAATTCAGTGGGTAATGTTCTACTTTTAGGAATTGCAAGTTTGAAATGATGTGTCCTCTGTCTATGTCGATAGAGTAGTGGGTCAATTTGACATCAGTAATGGTTAAAAACACCTTTTAAAATATTAATGGGTTAGCAATAGGCATGTAAGTATTAGATAAACTTGACTGGTGTGTATCAAAAGGTAAGTGGCTTGTTCCTACCCATGACCAGTAAGATAGCAGAGGAGAGGAGGAATATGAGAAACCTTCTAAGTGTTCTTGGGTTTGGCAAATATGAAACTCTCCAGAGTTTTTAAATAGCCCCCATCTCTGCCTATTTGTATTGATACATACTCATTTTATATCTACTCACATATAAAATATGTGAGCTTCTCCTGACTGTTTTTACCTTTGTATCTCCAGCACGTAACACTTTTCCTGACACCCAGTAAGTGCTTAATAAATACTTGAGTGATTACACACACACACCTACAAATGTGTACGTTACACATGCATCATTTTAAGAATATAAGTTTCTCGAGTACAGGAACCATTTAGTATTTGTCTTTGTATCCTTGGTACATTGTACAGGGCTTGCCACATAGTAGGTATTCAATACATGCTTGTTGAATAGATTGATCCTTCAGGAGAAATTGGTGTCCTTCCATCTTCTCTTGGATGTGCTATAGGATAAGTTTAGGAAATGTAGAAAAAAACTGTTTTTGCTTTTCTCTGTACCCCTAGTGTAGCATAGTGTCTGGGACATTACATGCACTTGACAAATGCTTGTTGTTGATGATGATGATGAAAGAGGAGGAGGAGGAAGAGAAAGAGGAGAAAGAACGTGGATGACAGAGTATGGTGACTTGAGATTTGGAAGATTTGATTTCAAATCCTATTTCTGATACCTGCTCCTTGAGTGAATTTAGGCAAGTCATTTAGCCTCCTTGGTTCTCAGTTTCCTCTGGATACAGTGAGGAAGCTGCACTAAATGGCCTCTGAGTTCTCTCCAGCTCAAGATCTGGGTTTTGATGACTCAGAGCGAGTGTAATTAGCAATTGTTTCTGTTCTCACCAGAAACCCTGAGGATTACTCCCCACCCCCCCCCCCTTTGATTTTTTTTTTTTTTAAGCAGGCCAACTAGGCCGTCCTTTGCCTTTTTTTTTTTTTTTGCCTTTTGGAGGGCAATTGGGGTTAAGTAACTTGCCCAAGGTCACACTAGTTTTGTTTTGTGTGGGTGTTAAGTGTCTGAGGCCGGAACCGAACTCAGGTCCTCCTAACTCCAGGGCCAGCACTTTACTCATTGCACCACCTAGCCGCCCCTTCTTATTTCTTACCTAGCCCTAAATCACGGAATGGATGTTGCCTCAGACAAACTGATACCTGGGAAAGGCAAGGTCTCCCACCGCATCTAGGGGCATCTCCAATCATTCTGATCTATGACTTGCCATTGGATTCAGATGACCTTAGAGGACAGAGCGAGGCTGATCACTGCACATCCCTGTCCTACTTAAATCCAATTCACTTGCAAGTCAAGACATCGCACTCCTGATGTCATTGGTCCTCTTCAAGAACAAAGGACAAACAACAATCTGAGCTGAAGATCTATGATCCTCTGGTACTGAAATTACCTCTAAAGCAATGTCTATACAAAACAGATGACTGAGTTAGATATAGTTTAACAGAGCTGGTCTGTGGAAGGCTTTCTTTCTTATTTTGAAAGAATCTGTGTTTGGTGGATTAGTCCTGGGCAAAATTGTGAATTAAGTAAGGGTTGTCCCTGGTATCTCTCTAACCTCTATATTCTTTCATTTCTTCTGCAGACATTCAATGCTCTTGTGCATCTTTGAAATGATGACATAAATGGGACAATAGCAGTTGATTTACAAATCATCAGTGTACATGTAACTATTTAGAAGCACAAACTTATGCCCTTTCCATATGTCTAAAACTATTTTCACGTCATTCTCTGAACCATTATCCTGTGGTTACAATTAGATTTTGTTCCTGGCCTAGGAGAAGTTTCCCTGGCAAAGTTAAAGGGAAAATGCTTTTCTCTTGTCAGTTCTTACCTGTGTTTTTACCTTTATTCTTATATTCTCCCCCTTACATTTTTCTTATTAATAATTCTTATTTTATATTAATAATACTTATATTTTAGAATAATATTATTGTTATTTTTACATTAAAGTAACCATGACAAGGAATCTATGCAGTTCAATTCTGATTGTATCTCTGTTAGTTACAATGGCCATTGGAGTCAAAGCATTTTGAGACCTCCCTGAGTTTTAGATTTTCTACCTGTATGGCGGAACAATGGCTACTTAATCCTACCTCACTTATAGCATTCAGTTGAGGGGGCAGTAGAAGTTAGATTACAAATACCAAGTGTTGGAACCATCTGTACTGAGGAGTTTAGATCAAGGAAACAATAGAAGGAAATCAAACATGTCTGTAGAAAGGAATGATCTTTAGATGTGTCCCTAAGGGAATACTGGTTTTGCCTTTTCTCCTGAAATTGCAACCAACTAGGCCTGAAACATTGGATGGATTAAATTTATTCAATGTGACAGCTCCTCTTTCCCTTCTTCTCTTTCCCCCTCCCTCTGTCTTTCTCAACTACCCCCCAAATATGCACATCTCTCTGGACTCTACATTTTCAGTGATTAATTCTGAAACAGATGCCATAAGAGAATCAGAAATTTGAAGGACTAGATTGTAAAGTACATAATGTATTTTAGTCTTCATTTCCCCTAATAGGAGTCGAAATGTTTTATTTTGTTCCCCCCCCCATTCTACTCCCTCCCAAGACATTCCTTACCTTTGGGGGTTGATTACAGGAGCTAATGGGGCTTGGGGCTTTAACTTGAAAAAAAATTATCTTGTTAGTCATCAGACTGAGAGTTCTCCATTTCCATCTGTCTGTGTGTGGTGTTTGAGGAAAAAAAAAGGGGGGTACCCTGGAAAGGGCCTTGATTAGGAAAAGTTGTTCATGGAAACTGGTGATTACAAATCTTCTATATTTGGAACTGAGAGATAAAGAGCTTTAATACCCTAGCAGAAATAATCCCTCCTTATTCTGTGAACTCTTTAGATGCAGCAAGGCCCCAAGTGTCCTGCTGAGTTAAGTGGGAAGGCCAGAAATACTTGCAATTACCAAGAAGAGGTAGCCAGGATAGGGGGAGGAAGAAAAGTAGATTCAAGACACTTAATCAGTGGAAACTGAGTAGTTTAATGAGCTGGTAATTTACGGTTTTAGGGGTGGTGGTGGTGGAGGGTTGAGAGTATGGAATAGTCTCTGCCAGGAATTGGGCAGGCTCTTTAGAATCCCAAAGTTTAATTAAAGCGATGGAGGGTGGATTCGTATAGCTAAAGACGTGTGTAATTCCATCTGCTCCGCTCTTGGAACGGGTCAGGAAGCAATTGACAGAGCACTTGGGGCCTACATCTGGAAACAACATGTTTCAAAGAGTTTGTAAATCCTGTACTCAAGAAAGGAAAAAAAAGAGGAAAAGGTAGGGGGGTGATGGCAACAAGGGGGAAGTATATCAAACAACGGCCACTTTCTTTGGAAGATATGCTGTGCAAGTTCTTGATTTGGTTCAAGGAATACATTTTCTAATGTTGGGATCTGTCACTGATAATCATTGATTAAGGAGGCTTGTGGTTCATGATAGGAGAACAGGAGGCATTGCAAGCTTGTCCCCTCCAGAACTTTGCTCCCCACCAATGAGGTCTGAGAGGAACCAGGTCTTCATTCTACTCTGCTCAGTCTTTTGTTCTTGAATTACCTAAGGAATCAGCCCAGAGATCAAGGGTGTCTTCTGTTTCCCCATTCTGTTGTTGCTGCAGCCTGCTTCATGGTGATCATTTCTGGACTCCCCGTGCGTTTGTGATTATTTCTGTTTTCTATCTACCATTAGCCCAGGAGAGGTGTGTGCTTGTCAGGAAGGGGGCAGGAAGGAGACTTTCTTCTCTCTTGACAAGAATGGGTACCTCTCTACATATTCTTCCCTGAAGCTGAAAAAGAGTTTTATTTATTTATTTATTTTTGCATCTAGGATTTTTATTGATGGCTATGGCATTAAGCAAATTCATTGATTTGTTTCATGATAAAACTCTGTCTACCAATGTAGGTCAGCATCTGTAGTACACATATTTATACACAAATTATTTTCCCAAGGTCCCCTTAGCTAGTATGTGTCAGAGCTGGAACTTGTATTCAGGCCTTTCTGACTCCTAAGCCAACCTACTTGATGTACATACATACATATATACATATATGTATATATATACACACATATGCACACACACCTTATTTAAGAACCCTCATTTCATTCTTCATGAGTATATTAGAGAAATCTGATACAGCAGAATGAATGCTGAACCTGGAGTCACAAGACTGACTTGTAATCCCACTTCTTTCACTTACTACTTTTGTGAACTTTGGAAAGTCTTTAAACTAAAGTGTCCTTGACCTTAGATTCCTCATTAGCAAAAAGAGGTAGTTGGACTAGGTGGGCTCTTAAAGTGCCTGTGTAAGAACTCCTTTAGCAACTTCCTGTAAGTTTTGATGTTTCATTATTGCCATTTTATTTGTTGAAATTCTCTATTATTTCTAGAATTCGTTCTCTGATCCACCAGTTCTTTAGAATTAAATGATTTAGTTTCTAATTAATTTTTAATTCTTTCTTCCAAGGCCTTTTGTTGAATATAATTTTTATTGCATTGTGATCATGAAATGATATATTTAATATTTCTGCTTTTATACATTTTTGCTGAGCTCCAATACATGGTCATTTTTAGTAAAGGTGCCCTGCATAGCTAATATGCATATACATTTCTTTCTGTTCCCGTTTAGGAATTGCCAGAGATCTATTATCTGTCAATTTTCTAAAGTTCTGTTCAAGTCTTTAAATTCTTTTTTGCTTTTCTTTAGTTTAAATTTGTCCAACATCCCTTTCAGCTCTAAATCTATGATTCTACTTCTAAAAGCTTGCCATTCACAATACTCATTTCTAAACTCTCAAACATCCTCTTCCATGTGTGAAAGTTCAGCCCCAACGTCTTCAATGCTTTCTCTTCTAGCTTGATGAAATAGAGTCTTGAATCTGGAGTCAAAGGGTACTTGAGTCCCATTTACAATCCATTTGATATTGGGCAAATTCTTTGCCCTTCCTGGGCTTCAGTTTCCCCCTTCTATAAAATGAGGGGTTGGACTAGATGACCTTTAGAGATCTATTCCAGTTATAAATATGTGATCCTGTGGTCTTATGCTGAGCCAGAAAAATGAATGGTATTCTCCCCCTTTCCCATCATCCATTGTCTTTGAGAATTGGGAAGTATGTCATGAAATGCTTCCTCTCTTACTTCTCTCCATTTCATCTCTTCCTTCCTCAATGGTATAGATCAAGAAACTAGGATGATGCATAGCAAATAGAGTTTGCAGGTTTTCCCTATGAAGGTTATGCTTCATAAAATTTCTTCTCACCCTTTGAATTTAATCCAACAGCTAATTATTAAGTACCCACTATGTTCAAGGAGCAACGTGGTTTTCTGGATAGACAGCTGACCTCAGACCCTGTGTTTGAGTCCTTCCTTTGTCACATCCTTGCTGAGTAACCCTAGGCAGAACATTTAACCTCAGAGTGTCTCCAGTCAACTCTCTGAGACAGCAAATTGCAGAACAGGTGCTGACCTGAATTGGTATAGGGAATTTCTTCATTCATGAATTCCTTTTATTAATAACATCACATGGCCACTCTCTATCTTTATGTTCAAGGGATGGTGTTAAATGCCAAAGATACAAAGAAATATTGAACAATCAGTCTTTGTTCTCAAGGAGTCTGCTTTCAATTTGGTGGGGCTGGCTGATAACAAAATGTAAAAAGAGTATAACCTGGTATCTATGTACATAAAAAAATAGATGACTATTTCAACACAATTAATTTCTTTAGTAATCTTACGTATTTTAATTTATGCATTTAAAAACATTATTCTGAGGGGCAACTAGGTGGCACAGTGAATAGAGCACCAGCCCTGGAGGGAGGAGGACCTGAGTTCAAATCTGACCTCAGACACTTAACACAAAAACTAGCCATGTGACATTGGGCAAGTTACTTAACCCCAAATGCCCTACCTTCCCCCCTCCAAAAAAGCAAAAAAAAGAAAACCCAAACCAAACCAAAACAAAATATTATTCTGAGAAGGGGTGCATAGGCTTCTATGGCCTTGGCCATAGGCCAAACAGATTTATGATGCCAAAAAATTAAAAATCCTTGATGTAAACAGATAAAAATATATGTGATAAGTTGAGAAGGAGGGGTAGTGAGGGAGCACTCACAATGAAAGGAATTGGGAAGGGCTTCTCAGAGAAGACAGCACATGAGCTAAGTAATAAAAGAATAAGAACTTTTTAAACTAAAGCTATGAGGAAGGATAGTCTCTAAGAAATTCAGGTAAGGATATGAGGAAGGCAGTGCCTTATATGCACAAGTAACAGCTTGTACAAAGCATGATAATAGGATATGAAGTAATAAATCAGGAGAATGGTAAGAAGGCAAGTTTGGATAAGTGATCTTTATCTTCATAGATCCTCCATTTGGAGGAATTTTAGTTTAATTTCTTGTCTTAAATGTGCTCCTAAGATACCAGTACTTTAAGTTTGCAGCTCACATAGCCAATCCTCTAATGCATCTCTAACTAGTAGTTAGAGATGGAATTAACATGTAGGTTTTGATAAAGGCATATTGAGCTGTGTATAATGAATGGGGAAAAATTGAGTGTGTGCTACATATTGAGCACCATGATAACAAATACAAAAGCTGAGAAAGTCTCTGCCCTCAAGGAGCTCTAGTCTAATAGGAAGAGACTGCATATAGGGGAATGGGAGTAGATAGGCACCATTCTTCTGAATAGCAATTGCAGTATTGATTTTTAATTCTGTGATTCAAAAGAGGTGGTAGAAAGGGACAGAGAGTACTTTGCTCTCCCAGGTAGCTGAGGAGTAAAGTGAACCATGGTTGAAACTCGCCTACACAGAGTGGGCTATATTAGCCAATATGACATTGCCTTGCTCAAAGCGAGAATGTCTCCCCCTGCATCCTGGGCCATTTCCAGTTATCCTGATCTATGTCTCCCATTGGACCCAGATGGCTCTGGAGGAGAGAGGGAGTCTGGTGACCTTGCACAGCCCTCCCTCACTAAAATTCAATTTAAAAAGAAACTTTCCACAAGCAGTAGAATAGAGAAAAGGATTGTACAAGAAACCGAAATTTTCTGTTATGTATAATTTGCTTTTCTTTTATGGCATATAATAAATCCTATCTGTAATTTTCAAAGCTGACCTGCTTATCTTTGATTCTTTCTGGTTTTCCTTCTGTGCTCTTCTGTGCATTAAAAAAAATGCTTCAATGACTTCCATCCCTCTGTCCCTCCTGAATGCAAGTCATTGTCAGGAATATATTGCAGCCTTCTAATACTAATCATGACTCTTCCCATTGCCTTTTGGGTCACTGGTAATTTGAATTCTTGTGAAATTGTGGTATTTTGGAATTCACAAGGGGAATAGTTTGTGTTTAAAGTATGGGCTTTTATGACAGAGAATAACTTGGGATTATTAAAAGTTCTACATAATTTTCCAAATTTTATACAAGAAATATTTATTGATCATCTGCTGTGAACAGAGTACTATTCTAGGATGGTTTTGTTAAAACATAGTCCCAGTCCTCAGGGAGCTTACAGTCTACTTGAAGATTAGATAGCAAAGCAGAGATGATAGGAAACCATACACTGCAGGTAAGTTAGAGAAGAACAAAGTATAGTGTATCATCTGAGGCTGCTGTTTGTCTTTTGTTCTTGAAGAGGACCAATGACATCAGGAAAGTGATGTCTTGACTGGCAAGTGAATTGGATTTAAGTGAGGCAGGGCTGTGCAAAATTGCCTGCCTCACTTTCTCCTCCAGAGCCATCTGGATCCAGTGGCAAGATATAGATCAGTATTACTGGAGATGGCCCAGGATGCAGTGAGAGACCGTGACCTTTTAAAGTTAAGGTCTTTCCAAGGTCTCACTTTGTCTGAGGCAACACCCATTTAGTGATTAAGGTTAGGTAAGAAATGAGGCAAAAGTGGTCTCTTTTACCTAGTTTAAAAAAATCAATCTGGGAGGGAAAGACCCTCAGGGTTTCTGGACAAAACAGAAACAATTGCTATTTGCGTTCACTCTGAGCCATCAAAACCCAAACAATGACCAAGTAAGTCTTGGGCCAACCTATTGTTGGCCAAACAGTGAGAGCCAGAGTGATTTGGGTTTAAGGCCTGCTCAAAAAGAGTTAATTATTCTAGTTTTTTTTAAATGACAGAATAAATAAGTAGGGAAGAAAAAAAAAGGAAATCTAGCCCATAAACCCCAAGATATCTTGAGAGGTTTTCATGATCAAAATTTATATTCCTTTGGGCATAGTGCCCATAGGTAAGGGTATGATTCCCTATGTGGACAGAAGGAGAGGAAGGAGGGAGGGAAAGAGAGATGGAATGGAAGGAAGAAAGGAAGAAGCAGCATTGCCCATCTGGAACGTGCCATTGGGTCCCCAGTGAGGCTACTACTATGACTCACAGTTTGTTGTTTGTCCTTTGTTCTTGAAGAGGACCAATGACATCAGGAAGGTGATATCTTGACTGGCAAATGAATTGAATTTAAGTGAGGGAAGGGTGTGCAAAGTCACCAGCCTCACTCTCTCCTCCAGAGCCATCTGGGTCCAGTGGCAAGATATAGACCAGGACAACTGGAGATTGCTCTCCTCATTTGAGGCATGAGGGATATATGAATACTTCATGGAGAAGATGACATTTGAGTCCAGCTTTAGTGAATAGATAAGAATTAATCAGGCGAGATCAGGGAGGTACGTCATTAGAAGAACAGAGAATGACACGAGCAAAGGTATGAAGGCGTAATAGTATAATGGGGGTAGAGAGATGTCTAGTTTGACTGGAATATGGGATTCATAAGAGAATAATAAGGGATCAGGTTGGAAAGATGAGGTCATAGGATGATAGTTTAGAAAGAACCTTGGGGATCATCTAGTACAATCCCTTCATTTATAGATGAGCATCTGAGTCACACAGAAATCAAATAATTTGCCTTTGGTCATACAACTATTAAGTAGCAGAGTGGGCATTTGAACCCAGGTCTTTCATTCCAAACCCAATATTCTTTTCACTGTGTTCTGTTCCCTCTTGTGACACTAGGTTGTGGAAGACCTTAAATTCTAGCAGAAAAGTTTGAACTTTGTGTGGGTAATAGGGAGCCAATGGATATTTTTGAGCAAGAGAGTGATGTTACTAAATTTATGTATAAAAATATTCTTCTGACAGTGGTATTTAATTCAGGAGTTATTTATTAAGTGCCTACTATGTTTAAGGCACTGAGCAAAAACATTAAGGATACAAAAACAAAAAAATGCAAAACAATTCCAGATGTCAAGGAACAACTGAGGGAATATAACACATACCCAGACTAGCAAGTACAAGGGAATTTGAGGAGAAAAAGTGTTGATAACTGGAGGGACCAAGAAAGTCTTTCTTTAGGAGGTGACACATGAGTAGAACTTTGAAGGATACAAATAATTCTTGGGGGGCAAAGGTGAAGAAGGAACACGTCTCAGGCATGAAGATGCCCAGAGGAGATTGAATGCTGAGTGTGGGGAAAAGCAACAAGTCATTTCAGCTGGAATACAGAGTGTGAAGGAGATGAATGCAGAATAAGCCAGGAAATGTAGTTTCCCACTAGACTGTGAAGGGCTTTTTCTGTCAAATTGAGGAATTTGTGACTCATTCTAGAGGCAATAAGGAACTACTGATGATTGTCGAACAAGGGAGGGACATGGTTAGACCTGTACCCTATGTATGAAGGATGGAGTGGAAGAGGGAAGAGGTAGGCAGTGGAATACCTATAGTCTAGGTCAATGATGATTAGGGCATGTTTTTAAGTGGTGACGGGGAAGATAGAGAAGAAGGGGCAGAGATCAGGATATTGTTCATCAGCAGTGCCTATCCCAAACCCACATATGTGACCTTGGCTCAAGTCTGTGGTGCAGATTTATAAAAGGATAGTTTGCATTCATAGTAATTCTACACTTAGAAAGCTAGTTAGCCTTAGATGGTTGGTTCTTGTGCCCACAATGAGAAAGCCCAACTCTCAAACAATGGTAGCGGGGGAGGGTAAGGGGCTGCTTCTGGAGGCTCCCAGCCCTGTGCTCAAAAAGATTCTTCTTTCCTGTATGATTCCTATTGTGTCTCCTGCCACAAACAGGAGGATCCTTGGAAACATAAGGAGGAGTTCAGTTACAAGTGTTTATGAGAAATAATATTAAACGTATTCTTTAACAAAATAAATAGAACACTATTAAGGGAAAGTAAGGATGGGGGGAGTAGGCTTTTATAACTCATTGTTCTGAGTTGGCTTGTTTCTCTCCCAGCTGCTGCTGTCAGAGTAAGTGCCTGATTTGGAAAAAAAAAAGTCACATACACCTCCCAATTTGTTGATTTAGAAGTCATATTTCATGACTTCTAATGGAGGAGAACTGCAGATTTGATAGACACCAGCTTCTGCCACAGTGTGGCATGAGATGCTGTCAGGAGATCACCGCCACCTCTCCCGTCCCTCCTTGTTTATCATGCTTGAAAACCTCCTCTTCTCCCTTTGTACTATTTACCTTCCCTTTGCTGTACTCTTTCCTCAAACTGGAAAGAACTACACATTTTTTTAATCTATCTGTTTGTTGTGGCCAGCAAATTCTTTACTAGGAGTTCTTACACACATAAACACAGCCACACATATAAGCTGATAGT
This sequence comes from Petaurus breviceps papuanus, assembly GCF_028583685.1. Classification (NCBI taxonomy): domain Eukaryota; kingdom Metazoa; phylum Chordata; class Mammalia; order Diprotodontia; family Petauridae; genus Petaurus; species Petaurus breviceps. Next base: position 14,498,223 of record NW_027185616.1, read on the forward strand.
GCCTTGTCCATTCAACTGCCTGTTTAATCTGGACATTGTACACTTCTCAAAAAAATGATTTTAGGATGTGGTGCATGCTGAGGACCGTATTCTTTCAGTTTTTGAATTTTGAACGCACCCATTTGTCACCAGCTTTTTATGCAATTTCTTTGTATTTCCCAAATCTCTATGGTTCTCCTTTTGCAAAGCCAGAGTGAAATTCTTACATTGCAAAAGTAAATACTCTGTACATAGGAACGCCTACCTACTTTCAATGGGAAACAGGGAGTAATCTATTTACTTCTGTTTTCAATCAACATGAACAGGGAACGTCTCTTAAGGTAAATAAATCTTCACATATATGTCAGAAGATGTAAGTATCTACTCCATGTGGTGCTGTCAGTGAAACCTGATGCAAGAAGTGCTAATGATGTTGGAAGAAAAAAAATAGAAATTTAATTTTAAGTGGTTAATTTCCCCCTTCCTTGTCTGGTAGTTTGACAGCTTAGTTTTAGAATTTTACTTTGAGTCGTAGTCTTTTTTTTCTTTTTTGACTTCAGGAATATTAGGTTTCTAATCTTATTTAGTTTGGTGGTGGTAGTGCTGAGTCATATCCTTTTTCAATACAGGAAGTGACCAAGTTAGTTTCAGGTAAAACTGGTTTACTCTTCTTGAAATTTACAGAATCACTAGGGCAAAGAGTTTCCTTTTTTCCTAAAGCTGAGAATGCAAACATGTTTTGATTTGTGGATATTGTTTGATTTCATTATACCTCCCCCTCTCCAAGTGCTATGTTGGAGAAGTTCATTTTAAAAATGAATTTGATTGATATCTTTCTTTTATATCACTAAAATTTTCCCCAGTATCCCTCCCCTCTCCCAAATCCATCCTGTATAAAGAAATACTTTTTTTAAGAAAAAAAAAGGAAAAAAATCAGCAAAATTGATCAATATGTAAAAAAAAAACCTCTGAAAAATATATGCATTATATAATATCTATGAACCTCTCACCTTTACAAATGCGTGGGGATGTTTTCTCATAATCTCTTCTTAGGGGCCATGCATATTCTTGAAAATTTTGCAACATTCATTTTGGATGATTTTATAGTTGTTTTTAGCTTCACTCTGCTTTTTTAACACTGCATCAGTTTATGAAGATACTTCCTTGCATCATATTCTTCATTTCTTTTTTTTTAAATTAAATTTTATGTTTATTTTTACTTTACATCATTCATTTCCACAAGTTTTTGAGTTACAAATTTTCTCCCCGTCTTTCCCCTGCCCACCACCCCTAAACAATGATCCCACTGTATACCCCCTCCCCCAATCTGCTCTCTTCTATAACCTCCTCCATACCTCCTCTGACTTTCCAGTAGGGCAAAATGGATCTCTATACCCTAGTGCCTGTATATCTTATTTCCCAGTTGCGTGTAAATATATATATTTAAACATTTGATTTCAAAATGTTGAATTCCAGATTCTTTCCCTTCCTCCCTTGTCACCCACCATTATTGGGAAGATAAGCAATTCAATATAGGTTGTACATGATTAGCTACACAAAACATTTCCATAGTGGATATATTGTGAAAGACTGACTATATTTCCCTCCATCCTATCCCACCTCCCACTTGTTCTATTCTCTATTTTGACCCTGTCCCTTTTCAAAAGTGTGTGCTTCTAACTTCCCTCCCCAACCTGCCCTCCCCTCCATCATCCCCGTCCTCCTCCTTCCCCCCCTACTCTCTTGTAGGGTGAGATACCCTATTTAGTGTGTATGTCATTCCCTCCCTAAGCCAAATTCAATGAGAGTAAGGTTGACCCATTCCCTTTTGCCTTCCTGTTCTTCCCCTCCATTGTAACCATTTTGCCTTGCCTCTTCTGTATGAGATTATTTACCCCATTCTGTCTCTCCTCATCTCCTCTCATTATATTCTTTTCTCACCTCTCAATTTCACCTTTTAAGTATCATCCCTATTCCACTGGTCCTGTGCCCTCTGTCTATGTATACCTGTACACATATATACACACACTCACATATGTATTCATATGCCCATATACCCTCCTATATAGACATATATATGTATGTATACATATACACACACATTTATATTCCCTTCAACTATTCTCATACTGAGAAAAGTTTTATAAGTTACAATTATAGTTTTCCCATATAGGAATATAAATAGTTCAACTTTGATAAGTTCCTTATGATTTCTTTTTCCTGTTTACCTTCTCATGATTCTCTTGCTTCTTGTATCTGAATGTCAAATTTTCTATTCAACTCTGGTTTTTTCATCAAGAATGCTTGAAAGTCCTCTATTTCATTGAATGACCGTATTTTCCCCTGAAACATGATGCTCAGTTTTGCTGGGTAGGTGATTTTTGGCTTCAATCCCAGCTCCCCTGACCTCTGGAACATCACATTCCAAGCCCTTTGATCCCTCAATGCAGAAGCCACCAGATCCTGTGTCATCCTGATTGTGCTTCTATAACATCCAAATTGCTTCTTCTTGGTGGCCTGCAATATTCTCTTTTTGATCTGAGAACTCTGGAACGCAGCTACCACATTCCCAGGAGTTTTCCCTTTGGGTTCCCCTTCAAGAAGTGATCAATGGACTCCCCCAACCTCTACTTTGCCCTCTGGTTCCAAAACATCAGGGCAATTCTCCCTGAGAATTTCTTGAAGGATGACCTCTAGGTTCCCCCCTTTATCATGGCCCTCAAGTAGTCCAAAAATTTTTAAATTATCTCTCCTAGATCTATTTTCCAGGTCAGTGGTTTTTCCAATGAGATATTTCACATTACTTTCTATTTTTTCATTTGTTTGGATTTGTTTAATAGTATCTTGATTTTTCATGTCACTAGCTTCCATTTGCTCCAATCTAATTTGAAGGAATTATTCTCTTCAGTGAGCTTTGGAGATTCTTTTTCCATCTGGTAAATTCAGCTTTTTAAGGCATTCTTTTCCTCATTGGCTTCCTGGGCCTCTCTTGCCATTTGAGCTAGCCTTTTGAGTTAACCCTTAAGGTGTTATTTTCTTCAGTCAGATTGTTGACTTGCTTTTCATGATTTTCTTGCATCATTCTCATTTCTCTTTCCAATCCCTCCTCTACCTGTCCCATTTGGTTTTCAAAATCCTTCCTAAGCTTCTCTATGGCCTGCAATCAGTTCACATTTTTCTTGGAAGTTTTTGGTGCAGGAATTCTGACTTTTGTTGTCTTCCTCCTATTCCATTCTTCGATCCCTTCTGTCCCCAAAATAAGAGTCCAAAGTTGGATTGCTGTGCTTGCTTTGCTTTCCTTACTTGCTCATGTTGCCCCTCAGTTACTTGACTTTTGAGCTTTTTGCCACAGTAGAACTCTGCTTCCAGAAAGGAGAACTTTGTCCCAAATTGCTGGGGTTTTCACAGCTGGCAGATTTATTAGTTGGCTGTCCTCTCTGAAGTCTCCACACACGCTGGCTCACTGGTCATGCACCCCAGGACCTCCACCCTAGACAATAATCCAGATCCAAGCAGGTTAAAGCAAGAGTGATTACCCATCAGAATGGTTGCTTGGTCCTCCTACAATTTGCAGGCCAGGAGCTCTGAAGCAGCCATGCAGCAACAACCACCACGCCTCAGCCACTTCTCCCTTGGGGGCGGAGGCTGGACTATATTCCCTGACCCCCTGTTTCCACAAAGTCCACACTGACCTCTCACTTTGTCTTTGGCATTTATGGGTTGATAATTCTGAAAACCACCACAGCTGCTGGTGATCTACTCTCCCAACGTCAGTCCAGCCACAGCTGGTCGGGCCTCCCTGAGGCTAAAACCTCCGAATCACGTGGGGCTGTGCTCTGCTCCCAGTGCACTGCAACTAACTCTCCCCCCTCCCGCCACCAGCCTGCCGGACTGTCCTCAGCGGGAGATCTGCTTCTCTCTGTCATTTTGTTGGTTCTGCAGCCCCACAGTTTTCCTAGAGTAGTTTTTTATAGGTATTTGAGTTGGTTACGGGGGGGGGGAGCACAGGGAGTTTTCCCGCTTCTATGCCGCCATCTTGGCTCTGCCCCCATATTCTTCATTTCTTACAGAGCAGTAATATTCCATTACATTCATGTATCACAATTTGTTTAGCCATTCCCCAATTAATGGGCATCTATTTTTGTTGGTATTGTTTTCAATCATTTTAGTCATGTCCAACTCTTTGTCACTCCATTTGGGGTTTTCTTATCAATGGTTTGTCATTTTTTTCTCCAGCTCATTTTACAGATGAAGAAATTGAGGCCAACAGTTGATTTGCCCAGGTCACACAGCTAGTAAGTGTCCAAGACTGAATTTGAACTCAGTAAGAAGTGTGTTCCTGACTTCAGGCCTAGCCCTCTATGCACTGCATCATCTGGATGCCATAAGCCTAGTAGTGGAAGCATAAATTTATTTTCAGCCATTAAGGTGAAATGTGGAGATCCCTCATCTAGCAGATAACAGTGAAGATGAGGTTTTACTTAAGACTGCTGATGCCTGTCTCTGACTCCATAATTCTGAGATTTTCCAGAAAACCAAAGTTTTTCCTCTTTCAGGAATTATTTGGCAGCCAAAATTCCAAACCTAGGTCCTCTAATTCAAAATCCAACACTTTTTCCAAAGCACCTCACCACCCTAATAGTCCCATGTTAACTTTTCACATCACTACTAGAAGGCATGCTCTTTAGGAGGAGAACCTGTGGATGAGGCCCTGGGTTCGGTGATGATGGGAGCTATGGAGATTCTGGAAGTTATAGTGCCACTAATCCTTCCTAACCTGGAGTACGTCCTCGATACTTTCCTTGGTGGCAGAGATTCCAAAGCTTCGTCAGAAAGCTGGTGGTCAAGGTCAAAGCAAGGGTAAAAAATAAAGTTCCAAATGTACTTTTCTGTACCATTCAGACAAAGTTCCACGAGACTTAACCATTTTGTTTCTGTTGACCATGGGATTCCCCAGGCACATGCCTAGTGTTACTGTGGGATAACCCAGCATTTAAATAACTGTCATATCCAGTTTCTCCTAATAATAACACTAGCCCCACTGAACATCTTGCCATCTCTACCACCATTGTAATCCTATCCCGAATAGCAGGCTTTAGCCCAGATCTTCAGAAAGCATCTCCTCTCTCCAACCCCCCAGCTCTCCTTTAACCCTCAGTTAACCTGTTTTATGTGTGTAGAAATGCTAATTACTGATATATTAATTATATATTACTAATATATGTGTATATATACGCACGTTATATATGCCTATATACATTTATATATAATATGTATTATATAATATATATTATATGTTATATTAATATATATAGCTGATATATCGATATGTATTTAAGGTTTGGAAATTAATTTACATATATTGTTACCTTTGATCCTGCAAACTACATTAGGTAGGTTGTCCATTTTGCAGATGAGGAAACCGAAGATCAAGAAGTGAAATGATTGATCTATTAGTCATAAGGTTTGTGCAGAGGTTGAGCTCAGTTTTCTGGCCCCATGAAGGACATTTTCTACATCTCTCATGGTGCTCCCCATTGGATGCTATGGAAACAGTCTTGCCAGAGTGTTTAGAGCACAGAATCTAGAGGATTTTCCCTATAGAGTCATGCAGGACGTCTTCACAGTTTTTACAGTGTTTTTGATGCAACCAAAAAGGATCAGAACCCCGTCAACCCATCAAATCCTATTGTGCCTGTTGCCTGTTAGGCTTTGTGTCTTTTAAGGGTGTTAGCAGCGATTTTGTTGAAGTGAGTGGAATTGTTAAATTTCTCTCTGTGGGAGCTCGAGTCTCTTTGTTGGATAAGATTTTGGCATCTTCTTTGACTAATTCAGAACAATGGGAAGGTCCCTGGTGTTCCTGTGAATTCCACGCCCCCCCCAGCCACATTGATTTCTTCTTAAACAACTGTGTCCCCTCTAGATAATGGCACAATATATGACACATTTCTAGGTCAACAGAGATGATTGAGCAATTTGTGACTTTGTCAGATGATGAGAGAGTTTGCCAGAGAGACCAGCTTAGGCTCATACAGTGTGCCTGAGGCCTGACAAGGGACAGTAATTGATTTCAGATGAGTTCTGAACAGCTCTGGAGATAATGTTTAAAATCTCTAAGAGGCCGATTGCAGGAGAGCTGTTTCCAATAAGGTTTTTCTCAGAAACTCCATGATTCCCCTTTCTTTCCCCCTACCCAGATGCACATGATAGTTCCGGTATGATCTAACAGGTTTGCATAAGAGCCTATAAATCTTGAGATAGTGCTCAGCCTGTTGTCCTGAATGAGATGACCAATGCAGTCCTTGCTGAGAGTGTAAGCCCTTTCACCTCATCAGGCTGATGGCCACTTGTTTTCCCCTGTGAATTAGTGTCTCTCCACCTTGTCCCTATTTAAAGAAAAAAATTGAGGCTGTAAGATTTTGTGTTCATTCTTATTGTGCTGCTCTTTGTTTAAAGAAATAATTTCTTGTGAATGTTGAATCAACTTTGTGTGAGGACCCTAAATCAACCAGTATTCTCTCTCACCCTTTTCTCAATTTTCATCACGTGGACCTGCCTTTCTATTGTACTTGGCTCACTGGCTTATATCCTCTAATTCAATCTTTTTCTTTTACAAATGAGAAAACTGAGGCTCCCAAAGTTTAAGTGACTTGGCCAAGGTCACACACATAGTAAACAGCCTAAGCATAATTGAAGTTGAAGTCCTCTGATTACAAATCCAGTCATTGCTTTTACAGATGAACCCTCTGAGGATCATGTTAAACCTTTTATGACATCTCTCCCTTTTCTCCTCTCAAGGCTGATTGCCTTTAAAGTACATTTTAACTTGATTTTCACTTGGATAAAAAATGTTGGGAGAGGAAAGAATCTGAGTGTAACTTTCCCTAAGCCCCACATATACTACACTCTACACCCCAGTAAGGGCCAAACTATCATTATTAGTGGTTTGTATTGTTTCCTCCTCAGACTCACAAATTTATTCCTCTGACTTTTGCTCAAAAGAACAATCATTTCAAGGAATCTTCTCTCTCCTTGTCCCTTTCCTTCAAAACTCAGTTTAGACACTACCTCCAATATTAGTCCTGTTCTGATGTCCATAGCTCCTCATTGTTTCCTCTGTCAAAAAATATTTTATATTTACTTTGTATTGACTTATTTATGTATGTGTTTTTTTCCTCCATTAGAATGAAGGTAAGGCCCTTGAAGACAGGGACTGGTTTTTGTCTTTGTATGTGTCCAGGTCAGGACTTAAGTTATACTAGGTACTAAAAAAATGCTTAGAATTGATTGACACAATAATGTCAATTTCCCCCTGTAAGTAAGGTGAATTTTAGTGTTTGTAAGGTGATTTTTGTTATGGATATAATGGTTGTTATAGATATAATGGTGAGGTAAAGTAAACTTGTGAGGCTATTGCTGGTAATATGCCTTCCTTGTCTGTTGCCCTATAAAGCATATGAGCTCTGGTCAGTGAGTGGGGAGAGCTTAGGGTTGAATGCACAAGCTGGAATGCTGTGTGTGCCTTGATCAGCCCCCATCAAGGCTTGGGGGGATTCTGTGTTTGCCTCAACCCCATTGAGGCTTGAGAGGATTTAGGGGAGTGCACAAGCTGTGCCTGTCTCAATTGACCCCATCAAGACATAGGGGTAGCTGCTCCCCCTTCTCACTTGCTTCTGTGAGAAGGGTGATTAGGAAATGTTGTAGGATTTGGTGCTCCCATTATCTGCAGCTCCCTTTCAAGAAGATTACACTAGAATAAAGTAAGATTATTAAACCCTCCAAAACTGTCTTCCTAAGAGTGAACCTGTGCCAGCAGTACTCCTGTGTGCTAGTGTTTACCTGTCTTATACTTTCAGTTCCCCAGGAATCTTCATTTCTCCTTTCTCTAACCCAGGCTGTATTCCTGTCCTTTCACTAATGTTGAATATCATAGGGACGATAGAAAGCCATTGAAGGTTTTGAGAATAGGAGAGTAACCTGGTCAGACCTGTATCTTGGGAAAATTATTTTAGCTTCTACTTGAAGAATAGATTTGAGAGAAGGAAAAGCTCAAGAAGACCAGTCAGCAGGTGGTTACAAAAACCAAAAGAGAGCTAATTAAGACTGGAATGACTGCATTTCACCAAAACAGCCACTGTTTTGTTTTTATTAACATTGTCATTACAATAAACATTTATAATAAATTCCAAACCTCCAACCAATATGAAGCAAATATCTTACTTAATCCCTGAAATATTTCCATTGGGAAATATAATAATGAACACATTAACAAAATAAAAAAAGACCATGTTACTGCCATGTGCTCTGCCAAATCTATACTTGTATACTTGGACTGCCTTTGTGTTTTGAATGTAGTTGTAGATAATGTATACATTGTTCTTATACTTTTCTGGTCTTAATTTGTGTCACTTCCTATAAATCTTCCCAAATTGCCTTATCATCTTAATATCTGACACTAGACAACATGTTCTAGGGAAGTCAGACTTCCACTTTGACCACCATCTGCCCTCAGAACACAGTGTGAGACCCTGAACCCAACAGCCTTGGGAATAGTATTCCCCCCCACTCCCCACAAAGCACCATATCTGCTTCCAGTCTTACTGCCAGCTCCCAGCCCCCATCATTAAGAGGAAAAATTATTATGTAGAAAAATTATTATTAAGGGGTTCACTTTCCTCACTACCACTAGCAATGTCTGCTGACCAACTGCCCCAAACATCTATGAGGCTTTCCTGGTGCTACAGGTGTCTCTAAACCAATGGTCCTAAGATCCCATCCATCACTGCCATTATCTGGGGAAATAACTCATGTGGAAAAGGACCAGACATCTGCTTTGTTGCTACACCCAAAGGACCATGGTTCCTTACTGTCTGACTCAGAGCTGGAACCTTGTATATGTGTTGTCTCCCTGTAGCAGCAAGCACCCCAGCATCTCCAGGGTGGCTGTCAACACAGGTTCTTAGATCTGCTTTTCTAAAGGAAAGCAACTCAGGATAGGTTAACAATCTTGCTTTAATCAATCAAACATATCATTTACCTAGTTCAGGGGAAAAAGGTCAGCACCCCGAACTTTGGAGTATACAGACAGATTACAAGCAGAAGTTAGTTACAAGAAGACAGAGAAACATTTCAAACAGACAGGCCTCCAACTGTCTGACCATTACATCCATACCTAGTCACAGTTGCCAGAGAGAGAAGCATCAATATCTGGGTTTTCAAAGCTAGGGGGCTCAATGGCTGCCCAGAGTCTCCTCTGGTCAAATCACACAACACTTCTCAAAGTGAGCCCCAAAACAAAGCCTCACAGCAGGATTTATATAGTCTTCTCCTGGCTCAGAGAATGTAACAACCCTCTTGATGTACTGCCCAATCAAAAAGCATTCCTGAAAACCAAGCCTCCTCCCACAGGCTCCAGGTGTATTTAAGCCTGTCAAAGAGCCTAGGGGCAGGCAAGATCTTAAATTTACATTCCCATAACACTCCCCCATTAGAATGCAAGCTCCTAGCCACCAGTGATTGTCTTTTCTATATGTATCACCTGCACTTAGCGAGTTGCTGTGCACTTAAATGCTTTTTCATTCATTCATTTGATATAGTGTTCTATTATTTCATTACCTTGATTGTTATGATTTATCGTCTTATACTTTTGTGGTCTTAATTTGTGTCACTTCCTACAAATCTTCCCAAATTGCCTTGTAATCTTAATATCTATTGTCATTTCCCAATCATTAGAAATATGGGTTATTTCCTGTCATTGTTTGTACCATTACCAGTAAAACAGCCATGAGTATGTACAGATAGAAAGTAATTTCTTAAGGATTAATCCCAAATCACTGAGTCAAAGTATATTATCAGTTTTATTGTGTATTATGAGACTGTTCTAGAAAACTTTTGTGTCACTCTTTTGTCCCAGCAACAATGTAGTAGAGTACTCCTTTTCTATTAGCAGCTTTGCTAATATTGAATTTCGTCATTTTGTTGTTTGCTGTTTTTACTAATTTCATGGGGCAGAAGGTTATATAGTTTTGTTGATTTACATTCCTCTATATTTTGTTAATTACTAGGGAATATGAACATCTTGTCTTGTGGTTACCAACAATTTGTATTTCTCCTTCAAAAAGTATAAGCTTATGTTATTTGTCTATTGTTACATTGAAGAATTCATGGAAGTTTTAAGTCAGTATGTTTTAATTCCTTATAAATCAGTCCTTTGCTTGATATATTTACTGCAAATAGTTTTACCCTTATCTGTTTCATTCTAATTTAGAGCTTTTTTATTCAATAAATTTCCTTTATATTTGTATAATCAAACACATTTTGTCTTCAATAATTTTGTTCCCTCGTTTTTTTTTGGTAAAAATTTTCCTTTTGTCCACAAATGAGAAATATATCACTCTTTTTTTCTTCTAGAATTTTATAATTTGCTTTCATTGAATTGTTACACAGTTTATTGTAATGTATATAGGGTAAATGCCCAACTATCTGAGGTAGGGATTCAAATTCACTTTTTGCCATGTGACTATCCAATTTCTCCAACAGCTTTAATTGAATAATGCTTACATTCCCCAGTGTGCTTTAGTTATTGATTTATCATTTCATATATATTTGGATCTATTTTTGGATTCTGTTTTTCTTTTATGTCCAGTACCATATAGTTACTTATAATTGTTGTATTTAAATATGAAAGTATAACTTCCCCTTTTTTGAATCCCTGTTTTCATGGTTCCTTTTGATATAATTTTTTTGTTTTTTCCATTGATTTTGTTATGATTTTACTCTATTGAAGTAACCTCTTGGTATTTTATTTGGTATTCTTTACATCTCTAAATACATTGTGGAAATATTGATTCCTACTTTATTTACTTGACCTAATTATAAGTAGGAGAAATGCAATTCATTTCATTATTTTATTTCAAAATCATTTTGAAAATTTCTTCATACCATTTTTTTTCTCAATAAATCAATACCCAATTATTTTCTATGTTTTTCTTCTGTTTTAAATGTTACATTTATTTTTGTAAATAAGTTTTTATCTTTATCTTTGTTAGTGGTAAATAGGTACAATTTAAACTACTTGACCTTGACTATTTAAACAAGAAATAGACAGCAAAACTGGTCAATGGACAATGGAAAGGATAGCAAAAGAAAGAGCTCAGAAAGCTTCTTAGTTATCAAACATTTGACTTAATTGACAGAGAGATGGCTACCAAAGGCAATTAGACTCTAAACTCATTTAGAAGATCTTATCAACAAGGATAATGGATCATTATGAAAAAAAATAATCTTATAAAGCAGAGAGAAGTATTGGAGTGCAAACCAGGTTAAAGGAAACTTGGCAACTTAGCAAAGTTATCACTAGGGCATCTGAAGAGAAAATGGAGAAAATAAAAGAAAAATGGGGAAGATTTGCAAAAATTATTTTTTTTCTTCATCAAGGAAGATAGAACTATCACATTCGGATTTGGACCATGCTTATCTATTTCACTAAAGCTATTTATTACTTCAATACATTTGTATTATTTTTAGTTGAATATCTTGGGTTTTCTATATATTATCATGGCATATATATTATACATATATAAATGTTTATATTTATAAATATATAATTTAAATATAATATTTTAATATATTATATATAATTATATAAATTTAAATATGTAAATACATATATATATAAATATATAACATGTTTTCTATATATTATCATGTCATCTTCAAATAGAGATATTATAACAAATAAACACAAACAAGCAAAGCAAACTCACTCATTGTTCATGTCTGAAAATGTGTCTCATTCTACATTAGTTCATGTAAGTCTTCCAAGATATGCATGGGTTAGGGACTGGTATAGTTCCAAATTGTTTTCTAGAATGCCTGGACCAATTCACAACTACCCATGTATGTCATTTTCATTGAAACAATTGTTGATTGCTTAATACTTATGACTGGAAGACCCAGGAACTCCCAAGACACACTCATTATACATGAGAGTAAAAGTAGCAGGGTTGATCATATTTCTAGGTCAAGCATCAATAACATCTTTGTTCAAAAGAGCCACTTGTGGGCAAAATTGGTGTCCATGGATGCTACCAGCATACCTAAGACATAAGAAAGACAGGAAAAGGGGATAGGAATGGTGCAGGGGACATTGTTACATTGATTATTCCTCTTTTGTCATTTTCAATCTTTCTCTTCCTTTAAGGCTTAATTCCATAAACCCTAATATGATTCTCTCAATTAGCCTTTTCTCTCACCTCAAATTACTTTAATATTTTTTTAAAGCAATCGGGGTTAAGTAACTTGCTCAAGGTTACATGGCCAGTTATTTCTGCATGTGGTGCTGAATATCTGAGCCCGGATTTGATCCAGGTCATCCTGACACTGGAGCCGGTGCTCCTACCTCAAATTACTTTATACTTACTTGTGTATATGTATCCTCTCAGGAGAATGTGTGACATGCTTCTTAAAGGCCAGGACCATTGAATTTGTTCTTTTTATATCACTCTCCAACACAGTGGCTTAAACTTAGTAGGTAACTACAATTATTTATTTATGAATAAAACTGATTAGTAGGTAGGAAATATAATGAAAAAAGAAGAAAGAAAAATGCAAATATCCTCAATTACAAATGAGAAAGTAAGATCACAATGAAAACAAAAGAACTTAAGAATATTATCATATTATTGTAAATAGATGTATGCTAATAAATTTAAGAATTCAAAAGAAACAGACAACTATTTACAGAAATATAAAATACAAAATTTTAGATGTTGGTACCATAAGTAGACTATTATCAAAGGAAAAGGGGCTCTAAAGAGCTGATTTGCAAAAAAGGTATCTAGATTAGATGTATTCAAAAGTGAATTCTATCATTTAAAAAAATAAGACCTAAAATTATGTTGATTGTTTCTGAAAATAAAGAATGTAGGCATCCAGTTCCTTCTAGGAAGCAAATATGGTTTTTGTATTTATAGTAGACAAAGATAAGATAGAAAAAGAAAGTAAATGGTTAATATCATTAGTGTTCATAGTTATAAAATTAGTAAATAAAATAATTGCAAATAGAATATGAGTAATTTATGATGTATGGAATGCTATTCCTAAGAGGGAAAAATGGAAACATTCATAAGAAGAAAACATAGAAATTATATAATTATATCATTAGATGCAGAGAAAATGTTCAAGATAGTATTTATGTAGTTTAAAAACATTAAAAACTGTATTAGTAGAAGGATTTTTCCTTAATGATTTGAAAAAATATGTGTATACATATAAATGTATATACATAAATATTTATACACAATATACACAATTTATACACATATACATACATGCATACATATGAAATCATGAGCTAAAATCCTACATGTAAAGGTGAAACAGAGGTATTACCACTAAAAACTAATGCAAAGCTGGACTGTCCATCATCACTGTCTGTGCTCTGCAGAGTCATAGCAAAAGCATAGTTTTCCAGCTCATAACAAAAAAAAAGTTATATAGCATAAAAAGTTAAAGTCATAAGCTTTCACAATAAAGCAGTTAAAGCACCTCTATTAGAAGATACCATGGTTACCATGGTTATCTATCTAGAATACCCAAGATACTCAACTAAAAATAATAAAAATGTATTGAAATAGTACGTAGTGTTAGTGAAATAGCTAAACAATTAGGGAAAAAGCAAAACAGTATGAGTTCCTTGAGAGCAGGGACTTAGCACTTAGAATTGTGCCTGGTACATAGTAGGAACTTAATTTATGCTTGTTGATTTGTTAAGAATCTTTTTTTTTTTTTGGTTACAAAAATGTTTTCTTAAAGTCCAAGAGAAAGAGTCCATCTTCCTTTAGGATTTTAATTCTTTGACTCTGAAAACTGTGCTCTTAGATCAGAAATGCAATGGCCCTCTATAATAGTACTTATTTGTCATAGGCTCATAGATTTAGAGCTAGAAGGGATGCCAGAGGCCATCTAATTCAATCTCTTCATTTTGCAGACAGGGAAACTGAGGCCCAGTTAGATTGAGTGACTTGTCCAAGGTTATATAGGAAGTAAGCATCAGAGGTGGAATTTGAACCCGGGACCTCTGACTCAAGTGTCAATGCTCTCTCCATTTTATTGTGCTGCCTCCATTTCCAGTCATATTATAGACAGGGGCTATTTGAGTAAGAGCACAAAATCTTTTCTTTAATACCTTGTGATCTCATTGAGATAGTACTTCTTCCAGTGATGAAAATGACAATCCATTGATGATTACCCACTGTCTGTCATTCTTGTCCATATGCTTCTAGAAAGTCTTCACAGAGGATCTACCAAGCATGCTTAGAGGGCTTTCCTCTACATCAGGAGTTCTTAACCTCTTTTTTGTTTTTGGTCTCATAGATACCTTTGTCAGTCTGGTGAGGTCTATGGATCCCTTTTCCAGAATAATGATGTTTTCTAAACATATAAAATAATACAAATAGGATTGCAAAGGAAACCAAATATATTGAAGTACAGTTATCAAAATATTTTTAAAAAAGAAATTTAAGGACCCCAAGTTAAGAACTCCTACTGTTGTGTGAATACTGATGGAATGTTTACACTGCCCTTGGTCCCTTGATTCCTTGCTCATGTTCTGCAAATAACCTATCTTTTTTCCTTCAAAAAATAACAATAACAAATGTCCAGAGACTGTTTAATTATGATGACAGAAGCCATTCCCTTTTGCTAATTTGAAAGTTTTAAAAATATTATGTTTTTGTTTTCGTGGCTATTCAAATACTTAAAGGTGATGGGAATATTCAGTTACATTCTTCATTTAAACTGTGGAATTGTGCCTCCATCATATGTTCTGAACTCAAAACCAGGGCATGTGGTTTTAAAAAAAATTGATATAATTAGGAAGGAAGGAAAGAAGGAATAAAGGAAATAGGCATTCATTAAGTGTCAGCTTTGTGCCTGACACTGTGCTAAGAGTTCTCATTTGATTCTTACAACAACCCTGGGAGGCAAGTACTATTATCACCCCCAATTTTACAATTAAGGAGACTGAGGCAGATTGAGGTGAAGTGACCAGCCCACGGTCATATGGCTAGGAAATATCCTGCCTCTTAGTGTAGTCCTTTCTTTAGGACTGTTTGATAAGACAGATATAGGGTAGCTCTGGCCACCACTCCTATTATATATACATATTGTATGCACAGCTTCAAGTGTTTTCTTGAATCATTGAGATATTTCCACGGTCTGTGATTCTCTGTCTTTGACTTTCTACGTTCTGCAATATAAGTTTTTATTATAGCATTTACTGATTTGATTCAGTTAGGATTTGTTCAAATGTTGGAATTTCTGGGGGCATCTCAATGGTTTATGAGTACAATAGAACAGAATACTTAAATTCTGAATTATCCTGGAAAATTGGGCTGTATAATAACTGTAGTTGTACATTGTGTGTGACCTTCCTGGCACTAAAGGGTGTTCGATATACAACTGATGTCTAATTACTATTTGATGATGATGATGGAGACCTGTGGTCTAGTGGAAAGAATACTGGATTTGGAATCAGGAGAACCAGGCACAAACCCTGCCTCACACATGCTGGCCGTTTGACTTTGCCAAAGCCCCTTAACCTGTCTGAGCCTCAGTCTCTGCATCCGTAAAGGGTTTATCCCTTATTATTATACATATGTGTATTTGTGAGTGTGTGTGTATATTTATATGTATGTATGTATTACCTTTATTACCCTACCTCTCTCACAGATTGGTTGAAAGGATAAAATGAGATAATAACTATTAGCTCTTATGGTTCAAGTGAAAATGTAGCAGGGGAGGGGCAGCCAGGTGGCGCAGTGAGTAAGAGCGCTGGCCCCAGCATCAGGAAACCCGGGATCGGTTCCGGCCTCAGATACTTAGCTCCCACACAAAATAACTGGCCGTGTAACCTTGATCAAGTTACTTAACCCCAATTGCTTTAAAAAAAAAAAGAAAATGTAGCAGGGATAAATTAACAAGACTTGCCCAGATAGTCAGTGGAGCTGGGAAAGACCAGGCTTATGACTCTCATCCTTATGAAAAATACTTGAGTTTGATCTTTATAAAGGACCTTGTGGTTGGTAGGGACCTACAAGGATTTTTTTTATGTCTTATGTATCCATTTTTCTATCATGTCAACGCTAACCAGTTGTAGGGCCACTGAGGTAGTATTGTTGTTCAGTTGTGACCCACTCTTTGTGTCCCCATTTGGGGTTTTCTTGGCAAAGATACTGAAGTTGTTTGTCTTTTCTTCCTCTAGCTCATTTGAAAGATGAGGAAACTGAGGCAAACAGAGCTAATTGACTTGCCCAGGTCATATACCTAGTATTTGTCTGAGGCCAGATTTGAACTCACAAAGGTGAGTCTTCCTGATTCCAAGCTCAGTGGCTCTATTTTCTGCACCACCTAGCTGCCCAGAAGTAGTATTATTCCCAGATTTAATAGAAGTGATATTACTCCTTAATCCCTTCCACCCTGCAAGTGGACTTCAAAATTAGAAACTCTTGTTTTCTTGGTTAAACTCTTGGTTACCAATGTAGGTTAGACACCTTATTTATTGAAACTATAGGATTACAGTTATCTCTTCCAGATCGCAGGGGCTAGGGGCGCAGCACCCCCATGATCTGGAAAATCCATGTAAAATTTTTGACTCTCCCTTCATACCAGAGAAGAAGTCTGAATTTTCTCTTTTTTATTTTACAGGGTTTTTATAGTATTTTATTTTAAAATTTGGGTTAAGTATTTGGTCATAGGCTCTGTGTCATTTGCAGCTTCTACAAAACTAAAAAAATTCCCATTTAATTTCTTTTGCTAACCTGTGATATATCAAAACTGCAATGGCGACAGTCATGATGTGGAAGGTAAACTGTATTTTAATTCTGAGGACTCAGGTTTATATCACAGGTCTTCTTTTTACTAGTATGAGGCCATGAACAAGTCTCTAAATTTCTCCAAGTTTCACTTTTATCATGTGTTAATCAAAAGGGTTTTTCTTGATTATGCATAAAATCCCTTTCAACTCTCCCTTAATGGACATGATGATAATTTTCTTTCCTCCAAAGAAAAGTTATTGCTGAGACAGAAAAAGATGAGCTTCTCATCTCTGGGTTCTAAGCAAATAAACCATACACTTTTCTTCACTGAAGATATCCTGCTCTGCCTAAACTGGCAAGCTATTAACTTATAAAGACCTGCAAAATTCCTGCCTGGGCCTGAAGCATAGATGTCTGGAGAATATAGTACCCACATTCAATCCCCAGCCCCAGACTATAAAATTTCCAGACTATAAAAATTTGTGTTGAGTGCATCTCTTTAGCTGTATTATACAAGTTCCAAACACACTTCAGGGAGAGCAAAGGGCATGAACTGGAACCAGTTTTCATGTGAAGTAGGTCTCTGATTAATATCTCTGGGGCAGCAGGCCAAGGATAAGTCCAGATAAACTGGCAGGCTCAAAGAACAGAGCAGATAAGCCTCTGATATCTTACAGCAGGAAGGAGTTAATTTGATATCAGCATTAGGCTAAATAGGCTAATGTTCAACAAAGCGACTGGGACAACATTTCAGTAACTACTAAATGTAATGGGAACTAATTTACATAATTACTCATAATCTACATTATTATCATTTATAATAACAAAGACACTGATTATGCTTACCCATTTCCATTGTAATTAGCATTAATAGCTGATAAAGTTTTTATTTCCAGTAAACTTTGCTGTTATTCAAAACAAGAGGCCTGATTAGAGACCACTGAAAACTATGTAAAAAAATATGTAATATAATTTAACTAGATTATTTTTCTTTTGTTTATTTCTGAAAATTATTTCTAAAAAGTTATTGAATTTCAAGGCAGAAGCATCTTGGATATTACTGATTGAGTAGCTTTGGGCATCATCCAAAGGTTAACTTCTTAGGATTGAGCTGAGGTTTCTGCCTCCTTATGTGTATCTCCTGGCATCTTTCTTTTCCAATGTGGTGAGCTGGAAGATGGGCTGGGTTTGGGGTCAAAAGACCAACCTTCTAGTCCTGGCTCTTTCACTTATCACTGGGGGGACTCTGGACAAGTCACTGAACCTCTGGGACCTTAGTTTCCCCATCTTTAAAATGAGAAGCTTGGGCTTAATAACTTTGAAGTTCTTTTCAAGCTCTAAATCTAATGATCTTGTGAAAAAAATAAATACATTTCTGTTCCTGGTAGAATTTTGAGCTATGGTTGGGAATTTAGACAACTGGAGGGGTAAATTCAAGAAAATTTTAAACCTACTCAAATCATGCAGCACCTCTTTACTTCTCTAGCACATAGCACCATGTCTGGCACATAGCAAGCACTCAATAAATCTTTTTTTTTTAATTTTTTATGTTTATTTTTAGTTTACATCATTTATTTCCACAAGATTTTGAGTTACAAATTTTCTCCCTGTCTTTCCTCTACTCCCAACCCAAAACAGCAATCCCACTGTAAAACCCCTCCCCCAATCTTCTCTCTCTTATATCCTACCCCATACCCCTCCAACTTTCCAGTAGGGCAAGATGGATCTCTATACCCCAGTGCCTGTATATCTTATTTCCAAGTTGCATGTAAAAAAATATATATTTTGTAAACATTTGATTTCAAAACTTTGAATTCTAGATTCTTTCCCTTCCTCCCTTGTCACCCACCCTTACTGGGAAGATAGGCAATTCAATACACGTTGTACACTTGTAGCTATGCAAAACATTTCCATAGTGGATATATTGTGAAAGACTGACTATATTTCCCTCCATCCTATCCCGACCCCCACTTATTCTATTCTCTACTTTGACGCTGTCCCTTTTCAAAAGTGGGTGCTTCTAACTTCCTTTTCCTCCAACCTGTTCTCCCCTCCATTATCCCCCCTCTCATTTCCTTGCCCCTACTCTCCTGTAGGGTGAGACGCCCTATTTAGTGTGTAGGTCATTCCCTCCTTAAGCCAAATTCAATGAAAGTAAGGTTGACCCATTCCCTTTGGCCTTCCTGTTCTTCCTCTCCATTGTAACAATTTTCCCTTGCCTCTTCTGTATGAGATAATTTACCCCATTTTGTCTCTCCCTGTCTCCTCTCATTATATTCCTCTCACCTTTCAATTTCACCTTTTAAGTATCATCCCTTTCTATTCAATTGGTCCTGTGCCCTATGTTTATGTGTACCTGTACACATACATACACACATTCACATATATATTCATACACCCATATACACTCTTATATAGACATATATATGTATGTAGATGTACATATATATATATATACACTCATTTATATTTCCTTCAACTATCTTCATACTGAGAAAAGTTTCATAAGTTACAATTATCATTTTTCCATGTAGGAATGTAAATAGTTCAACTTAGATAAGTTCCTTATGATTTCTTTTCCCTGTTTCCCTTCTCATGCTTCTCTTGCTTCTTGTATCTGAATATCAAATTTTCTATTCAACTCTGTTTTTTTCAGCAAGAATGCTTGAAAGTCCTCTATTCCACTGAATGACCATATTTTCCCCTGAAACATGATACTCAGTTTTGCTGGGTAGGTGATTCTTGATTTTAATCCCAGCTCCTTTGACCTCCAGAATATCATATTCCAAGCCCTTTGATCCCTCAATGTAGAAGCTGCCAGATCCTATGTTATCCTGACTATGTTTCCAAAACATTGGAATTGCTTCTTCTTGGCTGCTTGTAATATTTTCTTCTTGATCTGGGAACTCCATAACCTGGCTATAATATTCTTAGGAATTTTCTTTTTGGGATTTTTTTCAAGAGGTGTTTGGTAGATTCTTTCAACCTCTATTTTGCCCCCTGGTTCTAAAACATTGGGGCAATTTTCCTTGAGCATTCCTTGAAGGATGATTTCTATGTACTTTTTTTGATCATGGCTTTCAGGTAGTCCAATAATTTTTAAATTATCTCTCCTGGATCTATTTTCCAGGTCAGTGGTTTTTCCAATGAGATATTCCACATTGCCTTCTATTTTTTTCATTTGTTTGGTTCTATTTAATAGTATCTTGATTTCTCATAAAGTCATTAGCTTCCATTTGCTCCAATCTAATTATGAAGGAATGATTCTCTTCAGTGAGATTTTGAGATTATTTTTCCATCTGGCAAATTGGGCTTTTTAAGGCATTCTTCTCCTCATTGGCTTTTTGGGCCTCTTTTGCCATTTGAGTTAGTCTATTTTTTAAGGTGTTATATTCTTCAGTCAGGTTATTGACTCTATTTTTATGATTTTCTTGTATCATTCTCATTTTTCTTCCCAATTGTTCCTCCAATTCTTTTATTTGGTTTTCAAAATTCTTCTTAAGGGGAGGCTAGGTGGTTCAGTGAATAGAGTACCAGCCCTGGAGTCAGGAGAGCCTGAGTTCAAATCCAGTCTTAGACACTTAACACAAAAACTAGCCGTGTGACCCTGGGCAAGTCACGTAACCCCAATTGCCCTGCCTTCCCCCTTCTAAAATCCCCCCCCCACCACAAAATCCTTCTTAACCTCTTCTATGGCTTGTAATCAGTTCTTGTTTTTCTTGGAAGCTTTTGGTGCAGGAGTTTTGACTTCATTGTCTTCCTCCTGTTCCATCCTTTGATCCTTTTTGTCCCCAAAATAGGAATCTAAAGTCTGATTGCTGTGCTTGCTTTGCTTCCTTTGCTTGCTCATGATGCCACTCAATTACTTGACTTTTAAGCTTTTTGCCACAGTAGGACCCTGCTTCCAGAGAGGAGAGCTTTGTCCCAAATTGCTGGGGTTTTCACAGCTGCCAGAGCTATTAATTGGCTGCCCTCTCAGAAGCCTCCATAGGTTCTGGCACCTGGTCACATACCCCAGGACCTCCATCATAAACAGCAATCCAGATCCAAGCAGGTTAAAGCAAGACCTTTGACAAAGACAAAGCAAGACTGGTTGCTTTGTCCCCCTACGATCTGCAGGCCAGGAGCTTTGAAGCAGCCATGCAGTGGCGGCCACCATGCCTCAGCTGCTTCTTCCTCTGGGGGGCAGAGGCCAGACCACACTCCTGGAACCCCTGTTCCCAAAGTCCACACTGACCTCTCACTTTGTCTTCAGTATTTATGGGTTGATAATTCTGGAAACCACCACAGCTGCAGGTGATCCACTCTCCTGCTGCAGCTGCTGGTCGGGAGCTGCCCTGAGGCTAAAACAGCAGGCTCACAAAGGGCTGGGCTCTGCTCCCAGTGTGCTGTGATGGACCCTTCCTGTGTGCTTTCCAGGCTGCCTTCAGCAGGAGATTTGTTTCCCTTTGTCACTTTGTGGGTTCTGTAACCCTAAAGATTTTTTAGAGTCAGTTTTTATAGGTATTTCAGGTGGTTATGGGGGGAGCGCAGGGAGTTTTCCTGCTTCTACGCAACCATGTTGGCTCTGCCCATCAATAAATCTTTATTGATTGATTCATTGATTCTCTACAATCTTTCAAAGATCACTGATAATGGTTCAGCAATCCTACCTTCCAATTCTTTTAATGTCCTGGGATATGGTTCATCTGGGTCAAATGGTTTGACTTTCTTATTACCTCCTCATTTGGTGATGGGGAGGGGATATTAATTCTCTGGGAGCCATCCACTTAGCCTCCAAATCAAGATGATGTGATTTCAAATCTCAGTTCTGATACACTGGCTGCTTGACTCTGAGTAAGCTGTTTAACCTCCTAGTGCCTCAAACAACTCTAAGACCACACGTTGCAAATCCATACTGGTTGAGGGAATTTCATCTCTAGGAGTTCCCCAAATCAACGAATTAGTAAGTATTTACTAAGTGTATTTTGTACCAGGCCCAGTGCTAGGTATTGGGGATTTAAATATAGTGAATGAAAGAAGTAATCTCTACTCTCAAAGAACTTACTTTCTAAAGGGGTAGCAACAATACCTATATAAGATGTCCCCAAAGTCTTAACTTTAATAGCTTAGAATTGCAATAAGACATCTTATAATGGGGCATCTTATATATGTTTAGATAGAATAAACACAAAGTAGTTAAATTTTTGTTGTTGTTCAGTCATTTTTCAGTTGTATCTGACTCTTTGTGACCCCATGTTGGGATTTTCTTGGCAAAGATACTGGAGTGGCTTGTCCTTTACTTCTCTAGCTAATTTTACAGATGAGGAACTGAAGTCAGTATGGTTAAGTGACTTGTCCAGGTTTACACATTTGAGGCTGGATTTGAACTCATGAAGATGAATCTTACTGACTCCAGACCTAGGACTTTATCCATTATACCAGCTAGCTGCCCCAAAGTAGTTAAATACTAAGTACTTTTAAAAGAGGACAATAGCAGTTATATAGAGTTAGGAAGAGTTTCATGTAGAAGATAGTGCTTTAGGCTCCTCTTGAAAGATGGGAGGAATTCTATTAAGCAGAGGTGAGAAGAGAGTATATTATAGGAATAGGAGACTGCTAATTTGAGGAACAGAGACAAAGTTAGTTCGGCTAGGTAGTAGAGCATGATGTAGGGAGGGGAGAAGAGGAGGTTGAGGAAGGTGGCTGGGAGAATAATGAGGTTATTATAATGAGGAGTACAATGAGGTTAAAACACCAAGTTAGGGACAACTTGGGAAGAGTTTTAAAAATTAAACAGAATCTATATTTAATCTTAGGGGCCATAGAGAGCCATTGGAGTTTATTGAGAATGGGAACAACAGGATCAGATCTCCATTTAAGGAAAATCCCTGTAGAGGTTAGGTTGGAATGAGGAGAGACTTGAGGCAGGGACACCAATTAAAAGAACATTACATAAAAAAGCCTCTCCTACCCTACCCCAATGAATAACATTAAAAGG
The DNA here is from genome assembly GCF_028583685.1 of Petaurus breviceps papuanus. Lineage (NCBI taxonomy): Eukaryota > Metazoa > Chordata > Mammalia > Diprotodontia > Petauridae > Petaurus > Petaurus breviceps. Next base: position 14,520,999 of record NW_027185616.1, read on the forward strand.
TCACAAGCCTAAAAAGAGTTCTTGGAAGAACTTAAAAAGGAATTAAAAATCAGATAAGAGAGGCTGAGGAAAAATTGAAAAGCAAATTGAAAAATTCAAATTGAAAAATTGAAAAACAAAAAGACCAAAACTCAATTCTGTATAGAAGATCCAGAAGAAATATAAGGAAAACACTGAAAACGAATTATAAGGCACTCACTAAGGTTAAGCTATTTATGTGTGAGTGTGTGTGTGTGTGAAAATGTTATCAGTATTCTTAAAACTGTTACCATGAAAGAAAGATTGGGGCTGAATTGTATATGATGGGGTGATTCTAAAAAAACAATATTGGGTAGGAAAAGGTAAAAAGGGAGCAATTTTATTATAAAAATGGAGCGTGAAAAGAACTAATACAGAGAAAGCATGTGGGGGTGGAGGGCTGGTAATATTGAAACTTTACTCTCATCTGGGTTGAAGAGGAAACAATGTGTACATCTGGAAATCTGAACAGGTAGAGAGGTGAGAAAACTGGGGAGGCACTTTTCAAGAGGGCTGTGGATTGGGATTTAGGAGGGTAGGGAGGGTGGACTTTTGAAGGTGTGTATGGATTGAGATTGGGAGGCTAGGGGGAAGGGATGGCTGGACTCTTGGAGGGGTGGGTGAAGTATTGAGTGGGAGGGTGGCAGGAAGAAGATAAGGTAACAGGGATAGGGCAAAAAGAGAGGCTGATAAAGAAAATAGTGTGTAAAAATAAAATGGAGGGAAGTTCACAAATCATAATTATAACTTTGAATGTGAAATTTATAGCAGCTCTCTTTGTGGTGGCAAAGAACTGGAAATTGTAGGAAGCCCCAGCAATTGGGGAATGGCTGAACAAGCTGTGGTATATGATTGTGATGGGATACTACTGTGTTATAAGAAATGATGAACTCAGTGATTTTAGGCATGGAAAGACTTGCACAAAAATGATGAAGAGTGAAGTGAGTAGAACCATGACAGCATTGTATACAATAACAGCAGTATTGTTTTAAGAATGACTTCGAGTGACTGAGTTATTTTGATTATTATAGATACACAAATTAAAAATAAGACATTTGAAGAAAGAGGCTTTCTGTATCCAGAGAAAGAACTGATAAATAGAAGCATGCATAGAATCATTTTATATACATACATATATGTGTGTATATATATACATACATATGTATATGTGTCTAATGGTAGCCATCTCTAGGGTGCTGGAGTAGGGGAGGGAAGAAAAAAAGATATTTACATTATAGCTTTGCTGAAAATATGGAGGGAATGGCAAGTTGTACATGATAGATTTGTAATTTCATGTGCAATCATATATTTTATCCTACTGTTATAGAAATACTTATTTTGTTCTGTGAACTGAAAATAAATTTAAAAAAAAAAAGTACATTACCAGTAATCTAGATGAAAAGGAATTAGGTCATGAAATCAGAAATCTGGTCCAAGAAAAATTCTTAACCATTTTAATTTTATTCTTCTTGTTTTGAAGATCCTAGCTAAAGAAATAAAAGAAGACTCAAACAGCCATTTCTCTGGTATTTCTTATCATTGTCCTAGCCACCTTAAATTGCAGTCTTATCTTTGGTCTTATTCTTTTCCCAATATAATTTGGAAAAACCAAACCCAACAACCCTTTTGATTATCCTTGGCTTCCTCATCAGCCTTTTTCCCTCTTAAGCTTCCCAACTTCTGTTATCATCTCTGACATCGATTCCAACTTAAATCCTATGATCCTTTGATTCTGTTCCATGAGGTCAATCAATCAACTATCAAATTATTAAGTTTTTACTATGTGCCAAGTATCGTGCTGTGTACTAGGGATATAAGTACCAAGAGTAAAACAATTCGAACTCTTAAGGAGCTTATAGTCTAATTCCTTTTCTTCATGACAATCCTACATATACTTGAAGGCAGCTACTGGGTCACCACTGATTTTTTTCTCTTCTTCAAGCTAAATACATCCATTTCTTTCAATAGATCTTTGTGTAGTATTTTCCTTAGGCCTCTCACAATTATTATCATCTTCCTCTGGACTCATTTCAGTTACTCAGTTTCCTTCCTAAAGTGTGGTACCAGAAACTCATCCTAGTACTGGAGAAGTGGTCTAACCAGGGCAGAGTTGAGGAGGACTTTTGTCTCACTTGTTATTGACTATGGGTATGTGAAAGATTCCACAGAGAGGCATTGTGCTAGAATGGATAGAGAGCTGACCTCAGAGTCAGCAAGACCTTGCTTCAAGGCTTGTGTCTGCTATATACTGGCCGGATATCCCTGGGAAGATCACTTAACTTTTTAGTGCTCTAGGCAGCTCTCTAAGACCATAAATTGCAGAGGAGTCTGCCTGCATTGGTTCCTCACCAGGAGCTCCCTACATGAATTAAGTCACAGGTGCATACATTAGTTCTCTTGGCTGACATTATACTGTTTACCACATTGAACTTGTAGTCTAGCGAAGACCCCTGACCCCAACCCAGATATTTTCCACATAAACTGTCTAGCCATGTCTCCATTTTTCCGTACTTGTACAGCTGGTTTTTTAGTCCCAGGACTTTGTATTTATCCCTATTAAATTTCATCTTATTAGATTCAATCCATCATTAAAATCTAAAGTCTTTTAATTGCATTTTGGAACTTGATTTTGTTGTCTAATATGCTAAGATTTCCTCCCTAGTTTTAAGTCTGATCTGCAAAATTGACAGGAACATCATCTCTGCCTTTGGCCAAGTTACTGACAATGTTGAACAGCCTAGGACCAGGGACAGATGTTTAGGGTACTCTGCTTGAAACTTTCCCCAGGATGACATTAATCCCTTAATGATTATACTCTGGTTCTATTCATTCATCCAGTTCCAAATTAACTTCATTCTTTTCCCATCTGGTCTACTTTTCCCCATCTTGTTCACTAAACTAGTATGAGAAACTTCACCAAATGTTTGATGGAATCTAGATATTTTGGCATTTCCATCATTTACCAGTATTACAATCCTTAATTACAATTAAGAAAGGAAATGAGAAAGTCTGACACTACTCGGTCTTCAAGACCCCATGTCGCCTCTTGGTGATTACTACATCCCTGTCTAAATGCTCACAATCCATTAAACAACATGACCCTGAATATCCTTTTTGTACCCAGATCAGTCTATTTGTCCATTTCTAGGGTTATGGCACTTCTCCTCTGTTTAGTGACTTTCCAAAGATTACTACTTGTGATTCATTAATCACTTCCAGAAATTCCTTTTGATTCCCTGGGATCTAGTTCATTTGAACCTGGGACCTTGAGTACACTGGGGAGAACTAACTGTTGTTCAGTCATTTTTTCAGTTGTGTCTGACTCTTTGTGACTCTACTTGGGGTTTTCTTGGCAAAGATAATGGACTATTTGCCATTTCCTCCTCCAGCTCATTTTACAGATGAGGAACTGAGGCGAACTGGGTTAAGTGACTTGCCCAGGGCCACGATGCTAGCAAGTGTCTGAGGCCAGATTTGAACTCAGAAAGATGAGTCTTCCTGACTCAAAGCCCGACACTATCCACTGCACCACCAAGCTGCCCTGGAGAGAACTAGGTATTCTCTATTTCCTCATTTATTTTGTTAACTCAATTAACTTTTTTTTTCTTCTTTGTTGCCCAGACTAAAAATTATTCCTCTTAGTAGAGCAAATAGAATTGTGGAAGCGAAAAGCTCATTTATTAGAACTGAGACACTGAGAGGCAGTATCCAAGATTGAGGTGGTCGTAATAACATTTGGAGATGAGATTGGTAGGGGGGCAAGGGGTTAATAGGCAGGGTGATGGGGAAATGGCCAGGAAGTTTGTAATTTTATTATCATTTTCTCATCTACTCCAAACAATTGCTCTGTCCTTTCTTTAATTTCCCTCATGTTGTCAGTATAACATAAAAGCTTATTTAATTCAGGCTTCATTGATGGCCTCAGAAGTTTCTAATCCTCACCTTTCCTGATGCTATTCCTATATGGCCATAATACTCTTTTCTGTCCACCTAAATGGCCTGACCTTACTTCCCTCTTTTGGATATGCCTTTTACTCAGTCTCTTTAGTCTGTTCCCTGCTTTCTTATCCTTCAGAATAATTTTGTTTGTTCATTCAAAATTCCGTTCTTGAGAATATATGACCCTTCTTGGACCTTTCCAAGTCTTAGTATATGGAAGCTTACTTATCATTTTTTTTTTCAAAATTTGAAAGTTCTGCTCTCTTAAAATCTAGAGTGTGATAGTATCCTAGCCTTTCCCCTTGTTATGTAACATAAGCTATAAAATGGAGTGATGACTTCCTCCAGCCATTTCTATTTCAACGCCCACCTATTCCTTCACATTTATCAGCTATATATTCCTCTACCTTTTGAGAGATGAAATTATTGTCTGGCCAAAAATTTATCAGCTGCTCTGCTGGAGTTTTTGCCCCAGCAGATGTCTAGACATAATCAATTATCACTAACCAGATTTGTGATGTTTCTGCAACTCCTCCAACATTTCCTCCTTTTGGCCAGTAGTCTATAATAGAATCCCATCATGATGTTATTTGCTTAGTTCTCCATCTTGACCCCATTCTCTCTACCATGTTTTCTCCCTGTGGTCCATCTATCTCTTTGCATTAACTTATGTTCTTAATAATTAAGGCTGAACTAGACTGCAGGAATCAGGTAGTTTAACTCCCTCATTTTGTGGAGGAACAACCTGAGGCCCAGAAAATTTGAATAACTTGCTCAAGATTACCAAAATGTAAGTGGCAGAGTTAGGATTAGAACCTAGGTCCTTTGGGTCTACCTTCAGGACATTTTTACTCCTGGGTCTTTGGAATAACCTATAGTCCTATACCATTCCATGGGGCAGTTAGGTGTCTCAGTGGATAGAAAGCTGAGCCTACAGTTGGAAGGACTCATCTTTGGGAATTCAAATCTGTCCTTGGACATTTACTAGCTGTGTGACCTTGTATAAGTCACTTAACCCTATTTGCCTCAGTTTCCTCATCTATAAAATGAATTGTTGAAAGAAATGGCAACCCAATCCAGTATCTTTGCCAAGAAAGCCCCAAATGGGGTTATGAAGAGTCACACACAACTGAAAATGAATTGATACCATTATATGTCTACTCAAATCATGGATCACATTCCATCAAATATCAATGATACCTATGAGATCCATTTTATGTTAAGATGCCTAGTTTTGCCTTGTTACCCATTTTCTGTGCATTTCTGTATAGACATAAGAGAACATGTGTCTTATTACTCTCCCTCTTACTAGATATTGTCTCCTATAACTTACTGACTCTCTCCACTAATATTCTTCTTATGCCTTGCCAGCTAAACTCTGTGTTGTCTGGTCTGTCAGGTTCTGTGTGGATATTTTTTCCTTAGTTTTCCATTTTTATTTTAAATTCCCCTTGATTCTATTCACAAATCTCCAGATGAATATATTTTTCCCTGGCTCTTAGTAGATTTGCTCCATCCCTGTCCAAGAATCTATCATTTCTATATACAAAGTCATGGTTCAGAAATCCATTATTAGATACAATCTTCTTAATGAACTCTTCACTTTCCTAATTTACCTTTCTCTTCTGAAACCAGTGATGAAAACACCACCTGTGGCCTGAAAGTCTTTAGTGCCTTGTACAGGACTTCATAATTCATCTAATAATTTCTACATTTTTAAAAGCAGCATCATTTGTGCTCATATGATTCTGAAAGCAGTGGTTTTATATATATATATATATATATATATATATATATATATACACATACATACATATTATGTATATATACATATTTCTTTCATGTCCTAGGTATAGATCCTGAGAAGATGATAGTGTTTGCCATTATTATGCATATCAGCTTGACAGAAGCCTTTTTAAACCACCAGCACAACTTTTTTCTTCTTCCTTGACCAATGTTGGATGGCCTCTCCTATCCTTTGGTGACACTTTCCTGGATTCCAATCTTCATTCCTAGGATAAAAAGCTGTTTCTTCTATAGAGTCTAGCTATACCCCCTTATGGGAGGAGCCTAACACCAATTGCTAAGTCCTAAGTATTCAAAGATGTGTCTTTGTGTCTTATTTTTCCATATTCAACCTTCTCCTTTCCTTTTCTTTTATTTCTTTTTTTATTGCCTTTTGGAGGGCAATTGGGGTTAAGTAACTTGCCCAAGGTTACATGGCTAGTTTTTTTGTGTGGGTATTAAGTGTCTGAGGCTAGAACTGAACTCAGGTCTTCCTGACTCCAGGGCTGGCACTTTACTCACTGCGCCACCTAGCTGCCCCTGTTTTCTTTTTCTTAACATATTATTCTCTTACTTGTTTTCTCTTTGAAGCACTTCTTTATAAAATTTCCTTAAATTAACAAGCATTTTATTTTCTCACTCTGTTCCCTGAGGTGGGGAAGGGGAAAAAAAGTACAAAACCCTTGTAACAAATACTCATAGTTAAGCAAAACAAATCCACATATTGGCCATGTCCAGAAATATATATTTAATTCTTTATCTTGAGCCTATCATCTTGGTCAGGAAGCAGGTAGTGTTTGTTATTCATTTGTCCCTTGGTTCATGGTTGATCATTAATATCCATTTTTATAAAGTTGCTGTTATAATATAGACTCTGACATCCTGGTTCTGCTCATTTCACTTAACATTGGCTAATATAAGTCTTCCCAGGTTTCTCTGAGACCTTTCCTTTCATTGTTTCTTATAGTAACATTCCATTACAGTCATAATTTATTCAGCCATCCCCAAGTTGATGGGCACCCTTTTAATTTCTAGTTCCTTGTCAACACACACACACACACACACACACTCTGCTAGAAATATTTTTCTACATATAGATCCTTTTCCTTTTTCTCTGATCTCTTTGGGGTATAAGCCTAGTAGTGGTACCATTGGGTCAAAGAATATTCACAGTTCAGTGACTTTTGGGGTATAGTTCCAGATTGCTTTCCAGAATGGCTGGATCAGTTTACAGCTTTCCCAAAAGTGAGTTCATTCAATACTTTCAAGGAATGCTTAATTTTTCCTGATAATTTGGTGAGAGGAGAGGTTTTTCTCTAGACAGGAATTCTTAATCAGTACAATGAACTTAAAAAAATCAATAATTGTATTTCAATATAATTAGTTTCTTTAGTAATTCTACATATTTTATTCTATATACTTAAATATTGTTCTGAAAAGAGGTCTACAGGCTTCACCAGACCACCAAAGAGATTCATGATACAAAAAAAGGTTAAAGACCCCTGGCCTAGCCCTTTTATTTTCTCCTCTAGTAAAGAGACAAATTTGTATTTTTTTAAAAGCTGGTCAAGCTGGTCAAGGTTAAGAAAGTTGCTGTAAGCACAAGTTTTGCATCTATCAAAAACAGTCCTTAAAGTGTTGCTTTAGAAGAAAAGGAAATGTCAACAGATCTTTCCCTGCAGGAGGCCTGGAGGATGTCTGAATTAGATATTTTTTTTCCTATTTATTTTCTTCCAGCAGAGTTGATGGCATGCAGCAGCACGCAAATTTGCAGGCTACAAAAAAAAAAAAATAATATGGAAAAATAGAAAAATGGCAGCAGGCTGCCGAAAGTTTTTAATCAAATATTAAAGGCAAGACTTCAATTTGTCTGCAACAGTTCCTTCCCCATCACCAAAAGGAGGGCCTCTTTCTCTGAGTGGGCAATGCCTGCCTGCCGTGGCTCATGTATTTAAAAGCTCCATGCCAAGGGTCCTGAAGTCACTTGTGCTTCAAAAGATGTAATCCAATCTCCTCCAGCGACTCTATAGTAAGCTAAATAAACAGACTGATAGGAACATGTAGAGAAACAGACAGAAAACAGAATCACAGCCTTTTAGAGTAGGAAGGTCCTTAGAGATCATCTTGACCAGGCTAATCTTTGAGAAGAGTAGGAAAATGAGACCCCAAATTTTAATAAAGTGCTAAATTTTATAATAGCAGAACGAGAACTTGCCACTTGTGGATAAAATTGGGATGGAAAGGGTTAATGGAATCTAGGCTGGTTGGCCAAGATTCTAATGGTCTCTCCTAGTACAGCAGAGGGCAGTGGCATGAGGCCTCACCTGTGGCTGGCCAATGAACAACTTGTGGTTGAAAGTGGGATGGATGCCAGGCATGAGGGATAGGAGTTGGGGGAAGGTACACGCAATAGTAATGCCTGTTTTAAAAAGCCAAGAATAGCAGCCAGGAATGAAAGTCTCAGGGTAGGCAAGGGGTCTGTAGCCAAGGTAGGCCATTCACTTGGTGCATACTTATCCACTTTCCCTGGCCACCATTATGGTTTAAAACTTTTTTTATTGATATCTTTGATATTTATATCCCCTTCATTTTGAATAAATACCTCCTCCCTACCAAGCCAGGGAGCCATTCCTTATTATATCTTATAACAAAGAATTAAAAGAAAACCATCAGTAGAGCAGAATGAACCAACATATTGAACATATCTGACAGTGAATACATTATTCCATACACATAGACCTTTCACCTCTACAAAGAAGTGAGAGAGATGCATTTTAAAAATCTGCTATGGGTCCAAGTTTCCATTTCTGTTTATTAAAAAATGGCCCCCACTGCATCTTCCTTTATTGTATGACCCAGCATCATAACAACTGCTATTGAGCAAGCTTCTTCTTCCACTCCTCCCTCCCCCTCCCCCCCCATGCAGCCTACTGCCCTTTTGAGAGACCTATAGCTGGACTTCAGAGATCAACTAATTTAATCTCTTAATTTTGCAGATGAGGCCCAGGGAAGCTGATTTGTTCAAGATCATACAACTAGTGTCAAAAGTGAGCCTCTTTCGTTACAAAACTGTCCTAGGCACCATTTCCATCAACCCTCCATACACTTTATCCATTCAATCAATTACTGGTATTTCCTCTGTCTTGAGCAAATTCTTACCTCTTCCTCCCCATTTACTGTGATTCAGAGCTGCTATACTTTCTACTTTGGTCTTACTCCTTAGCTTGTATCTTCCTCCCAACTCCTTCTCTCTTTGTACTTTCTGAAATCCCTATTCCATTTTAAATCCCTGCTTCTTTGTCCTAGATCTTAACATTTTCTGGTTCTCATAGAAAGCTGAAATTTTCTCTCTCTTTTTAAAATTAATTTATTTTTAATGAATGAAAATAATTTTTTCTCCCTCTTATCTTATCCCATTGGAAATTGGAAAAAAATTGTAACAAAAATGTATAGTCAGGTAAGGCTAATTTTCACATTAGCCATGTCCAACAATACATGATTCAATTGGGTGTCTGAGTCCAGACCCTCTTTCAGGTGGCGGGTAGGGTGTTTCATCTGGGAAATTTTAGAATTGTTGTTGGTTGTTGCACTGTTCAGAGTTCCTAAGTCTTTCAAAGTTGTCTTTACAATATTGTTATTGTACAAATTTTTCTCCCGGTCCTGCTTCTTTCCATCGGCATTGTATTTGTAGTCTCACTCTGTCTCTCTGCCTTTCTGTCTCTCTCCTTATTTCCTGGATCCTAAGAGCATGAAAGGGCTGTAGAAGTCAAGTATTCAATCTCCCCTTTTCCAGGAAAGGGGTGGGGCAAGGCAGTAGATGACTAAGGAGGTGAAGACAGAGAAATTCCAGTCATGAGTAATATTAAGCATGGCTAGGGTCCTTGTTAATATGGTGCTCCATGGAAAGGAGTCACCAGTCAGGAGAGGAAAGACTCAAGGTGGAGATTCTCTCTACCAATAGAGTGGAAACTCCTTGAGAGAAGGGGTTATTTCACTCTTTGTATTCATATCCTGGCTACCTGGCATATAGATGAATACTTGTTTACTAATTGACTCATTGATTGACTGTCTTTTTTTTTTACTTCTTATTTTTTATTTATTGACTTCTTCTCACTGCCTGTAATCATATATGAGACTACCCCCCCCCCCAACCTTCACTTTAACCTGCCATCCTTTTTAGCTGTTTCCCTTTATCTTCTCTTCCTTTCCCTGCTAAACTAGTAGAAAGGACAGTCCTACTCATTGCTTCCATTTCCTCACCATCTACTCACTTTCAGGGCTTCTAAATCCACCATTCCACTGAAGCTGCTCTCTCTAACGTTACCATATTTTTTTTAAAGGAAGAAATAATTTTACTGATTTTTCTTATTTTTCATTACTTATATTTCCTACTGTGACTTTCCCTTCCTGCCTACTTTAAAGCCATCCTTTATAACAAAAAATGGAAAGTTCAGTATAACTAAGCAATACATCTAAAAATTCTGACATTAATTGTTAAATATAACTTTTTCTCAGTCTTCATCCTTCTTGACCTCTATTGCACTCTTTTAATGCTGTTTGCTTACCTCTCTCCTCAGATACTTCTTTTCTCTGACCTTCTATGACAGAGTTCTCCTATTTCTCTGATTTCTTCTTTTCAATATTTCTTCTTTTGAAATCATTATCATGTCCTATCTTTTAATTGTGAGTGTCCACAGGCTAATTTCTTGCCCCAGTTCTCTGCTCTCTTTTTAACCCCCTCCTTTGGTGATATCATCTGATCTCATAGGTTGTGATAATCTCTTTGAATATAATTCCAAAATTGATATCAGCGAACCTACTGCTCTCTCTTGTGAACTCTCGTCCCATATGATCAATTACCTCTTAGACATGTCCCAAATAGAACTTACCATTTTCTTCCTAAACCCATCCCTTCTTTCCTATTTCTATGCATAGGATCATCTTTCTATGCATCCAGAATCACAGTATCATCTTTGTCACTTTCTTCATCATCATTACGCATGCCCAATCAATTTGCCACAGCCTACTCTTTGTACATCCACAGCATCTCTCACATCTGTCCTCTTCTTTTAACTCATGTGTGCATCACCATAGTTCAAGCCCTCATCATCTTTTGCCTCGATTACTTGGATAGCCTGTTGGTTGCTTCCCTGGCTTCTATTTCCTCCTCTTTCTTATCTATTTTGAGCACTTCAGTTGTAGAAGTTATCATAGACTATAGAGCCCTCAGGAATCTAAGAGATCATCTCTTTGAACCTATTTTTAGTATGTTGTCCTCTCTTTTTTTTTTAAGCACTTGGGGTTAAGTAACTTGCTCAAGGTTACATGGCCAGTTATTTCTGGGTGTGGTGCTGAGTATCTGAGCCCAGATTTGATCCCCAGGTCATCCCGACACTGGAGCCGGTGCTCTTACTCGCTGAGCCACCTGGCTGCCCCTAAGCAATCGGGGTTAAGTAACTTGCTCAAGGTTACACGGCCAGGTGTTTCTGGGTGGGAGCTAAGTGTCTGAGCCTGGGATTCGATCTCCAGGTTATCCCAACACTTACTTGCTGTGCTACCTGGCCGCTCCTGTCTTCTCTTCTTCAAACTCTCCTCATTTATTGGATTATTGAAAAATAAAAAGACCTTAGGGGAATTTATTCTATAAATGAAGAAACTGAGGTCCAGGGAGGCTAAGAGATTTGTCCAAAGTCACACTGCTATTAGATATCAAATCTTGGATTATAACACTGGTCCTCTGATTCCAAATCCTGAGCACTTTCTGCTGTACCATAATGTACCTTTCTTGTTATTTACAGATGCACTCAGGTCTTCTCCATAAAACAAAGCAACACCCCTGCCACCCCCCCCCCAAACCCAACCCAAACCAAAAATATTTCACTTGACTCATCTACTCTTTCAAAATATTATCTCATATCTCTTTTACCTTTCAAAATTACAATCTTAGGAAGATTCATTTGTACTTGGTGCCTCCATTTCCTAAATTCTCATTTACTTACAATCTGGCTTGCAGTACCACTGCATGACTGAAATTGTTCTCTTCAAGATTTATTGTTGTTGTTCAGTCATTTCAGTTATGTCTGACTCTTTGTGACCCTATTTGGGGTTTTCTTGGCAAAGATACTGGAATAGTTTGCCGTTTATTTCTCTAGCTCATTTTACAGATGAGGAAATAGAGGTAAACAGGGTTTAGTAACTCTCCCAGGGTCACCTAGCTCACCTGAGCTGGTCTGAGCTCAGATTTGAACTCAAGAAGATGAGTCTTCCTGACTCCAGGCCTGGCTCTATCCTATTTGCCACCTAGCTTCCCCTCTTTTGATTTCTATTTTGCCCTCTTGTTCTAGAATATCAGGGCAATTTTGCTTGATAATTTCTTGAAAGATGGTGTCTAGGCAGTTTTTTTTGACCATGGCGTTCAGGTAGTCAAATAATTTTTAAGTTATCTCTCCTGCATCTACTTTTCAGGTCAGTGGTTTTTACAGTGAGGTATTTCACATTGTCTTCTATTTTTTCATTTGTTTGGATCTGTTTTATAGTATCTTGATTTCTCACAAAGTCATTAGCTTCTATTCGCTACAATCTACATTTGAAGGAGTTATTCTCTACAGTGAGTTTTTGAAATTCTCCATCTGGGCAATTCAGCTTTTAAAGGCATTCTTCTCATTGGCTTTTTGGGCCCCTTTTGCCATTTGAGTTAGTCCATTTTTTAAGGTGTTATTTTCTTCAGTATTTTTTGGGTCTCCTTTAGCAGGCTGTTGACTGGCCTTTCATGCTTTTCTTGCATCATTCTCACTTATCTTCCCAGTTTTTACTCCACTTCTCTTACTTGATTTTCAAAATCCTACTTGAGCTCCTCCATGGCCTGTAAGCAATTCATATTTTTCTTGGAAGCTTTTGATTCAGGAGTTCTGACTTTGTTGTCTTCCTGCTGTTCTAGGTTTTGATCCTTTTTTCCCCCAAAAGGAATCTATGGTCTGCTTATGTTTCCTCTGCTTTCTCATCTTGTCAGTCAATTACTTGACCTTTGAGCTCTTTGCCATGGTAGAACTCTGCTTCCAGAGTGGAGAGAGCTTTGTCCCAAATTTCTGGGGTTTTTGCAACTGCCAGAGCTATTAGAAAGGCATCCTATCTACAGTCCCCCCAAGCTCTGGCACACTGGTCACACACCCCAAGGCCACCACCCAAGATCTTGATCCAGATCCAAGCAGGTTAAAGCAAGAGTGATTACCCTCTGACTGGTTGCTTGGTCCTCCTACAATCTGCAGGCCAGGAGCTCTGGAGGCAGCCACACAGCATTAGCTGCAGCCACCATGCCTCTGCCACTTCTTGCCCTGGGGGCAGGTGCCAGACCATGCTCTTCTGTCCCCCTGTTCCAATAGAGTTCTCTACTGACCTTTTACTTTGTCTTTGGTGTTTATAGGTTGAGAAGTCTGGAAACCACCACAACTGCTGGTGATTCACTTTCCTGAAGTCTTCTCTGGCCACTGCTGGTCAGGGCCACCCTGGGACCAGAACCGTGCGGCTCACACAGGACTGCACTTGGCTCCCAGCCTGTGTGATAGCCCCTTCCTGCCGGCTGCCTTCAGCAGGAGATTTGTTTCTCTCTGTCACTTTGTGGGTTCTGTAGCTCTAAAATTTGTTTAGAGTCATTTTTTACATGTATTAGAAGTGATTGGATGAGGAATAGAGTAGTGGATCAATGGAATAGATTGGGCACATGAGACTTAGCAGTCAATAACTGTAGTAATTTATTGTTTGATAAACCCAAAGACCCCAATTTTTGGGATAAGAACTCACTGTTGGACAAAAACTGCTGGGAAAACTGGAATATAGTATGGCAGAAACTGGGCATAGACCATTATCTAACACCATATACCACAATCAAGTCTAAATGGGTGCATGATCTAGGTATAAAGGCTGATACTGTAAGCAATTTGGGAAAGCAAGGAATAGTTTACTTGTCAGATTTGTGGAGAGGGGAAGACTTTATGACCAAACAAGAATTAGAGAGTATTATAAAATGCAAAATGGATAATTTTGATTACATTAAACTGAAAAGCTTCTGTACAAACAAAGCCAATGTAATCAAGATTAAGAGGGAAGTGGAAAATTGGGAAGGAATTTTTACAACCTATGTCTCTGATAAAAGGAGTCATTTCTAAAATATACAGAGAATTGAGTCAAATCTATAAGAATACAAGTCATTCCCCAGTCGATAAATGGTCAAAGGATATGAACTGGCAGTTTTCAGAGGAAGAAATTAAAGATATCTATAAACATATGAAAAATGCTCTAAATCACTATTGATTAGAGAAATGAAAGTCAAAACAACTCTGAGGTACCACATCTCACCAGTCAGATTGGCCAAGATGACAAAACAGGAAAATGACAAATGCTGGAGAGGCATAATTTCATACCCTTTGACCCAGAAATACCACTTCTAGGGTTGTGTCCCAAAGAGATCATAGAAGTGGGAGGAAGACCCATATGTACAAAGATATTTATAGCAGCTCTTTTTGTGGTGGCAAAGAATTGGAAATTAAGGGGGTGCCCATCAATTGGGGAATAGCTGAACAAGTTGTGGTATATGAATATAATGGAATACTATTGTGCTATAAGAAATGAGGAGCGGATGGACTTCATATTTACCTGGAGAGACTTATACAAACTGATGCTGAGTGAGAAAAGAAGAACCAAGAGAAATTTGTACACAATTACAGACACAACATATGTGGAATGACCAGCTTTGATAGACTGGACTCTTCTCAGCAATGCAGTGATATAAGTCAATCCCAAAAGACTCATGATGGAGAGAGATGTCTACATCCAGAGAAAGAACTAGAAAAACCGAGTTTGAATCCAGATTGAAGCAAACTACCTGATCTTTTTCTTTTTCTTGTTTGGTTTTGTTTCCTCTTTCCCATTTTTCATTCCATCTCATACAATCCTTCTTTATAACCTGACTAATGTTCATGTGAAAATATTTGCAGGTCCTATACTTGATTGTTTGCTGTCATGGGCAGGGAAGGGAGGGAGAGAAAATTTGAAACTCAAGGAATTGTGGAACTGAATCTTGTAAACTAAAAGTAAACAAACAAATTAATAAAGACCAAAAAATAAAAAAATAAAAAAGAAGTGATTGGAGCAGGAGCTCATGCCAAGTTCATGCTTCTACTTTGCCATCTTGGCTCCCAAGCTTCTAGCTTACCCTCTTTAAGATTCCTAATCATTAACTGCTAATTCTGGTGACCTTTTCTCCAAACATCCTTCTTGACCTGTTTGTAGTTCTTAATCTTACTGAATATCCCTTCTCCTACATACTTCTTTTTCTCTGGACTTTGTGACAACAGGCTGTCAGAAATGACTAACAGGCCATTTCCAAGTGATGGGGGACTGATTGGATATTTGTCTAGGATGTCATCTGTATAACAATTCAATTCATGTGAAGTCATGAAATTACCAAAATAGAGGTAAGTAGAAAAAGGGGAGGACCCAGAGCAAAGTTTTGGAGAAATTCAGCATTGAGAGGTTCAGGCAATTTAGAGCATTTAGCAAAGCAGACTTTGAAGGAGTGGTTTGACAGGCGAGAGAAAGCCAATGAAGAGGGATCCAAGAAAACTACAGAAAAGTCAAGAAGGATGAAGACTGGGAAACAGCCATTGACTTAGGAATTAAGAGATTCTTTATAAACTTGGAGAGAGCTGGTTTAGTTGAGTGGTGAGATAGAAGCCAGATCAAAACAGTTGAGGAAGGAGAAGCTTTTTTTTTTTTAAAGAAGTAAATGAATTTGATACTTGAAAAGAGTAGTAGAGGGTGTAGGATTTCCTCCAAAGGAGATTAAGGAGAGTGGAATACTTAAGACTTAGTTGAGCTAAGAGTAGTAAAGAGGTGATAAAGAGCTAACTCTCATCACTTATCTCCTATCTTATCAGCTGGAACCATTGGAACTCCTAGCCTTGAAAGACCAGTGTAGAAAGATGAGTCCTTACTGTAATGCAACCCAGGACAGAAGCACAACATTGTGGACTTCTCTTGTGCCTAGCCCAAAGGTTCAGCAACCCTTCTGCCAAGGGCTAAGCCTCCCAGATGGATGGCCTGTGACAGCTTGTGCACTTGACTAAAGTTTTAGAAACTGATAAGACTGTGGAGTGTACAGGGCTTATGAAAGGAATTGTATCAGGTCAGAAAGGATATTTGTTTGAGGCTGTATGCCTGTGCACTCTGATATTGCTTTTTAATGTACTAGGGGATAGAAAGTCCTGAAAAAATGAAATTTGGTTTTGTATTTCATTAAATGTCAACTGAAGGCACATTGAAGTGTCCGTGGGATCCTCAAGTTCTTTTGCCAGGAGTCTGACAGCAAGAAGAATT
This sequence comes from Petaurus breviceps papuanus, assembly GCF_028583685.1. Lineage (NCBI taxonomy): Eukaryota > Metazoa > Chordata > Mammalia > Diprotodontia > Petauridae > Petaurus > Petaurus breviceps. The sequence continues at coordinate 14,537,112 of NW_027185616.1, forward strand.
TGAAAAGATGGTTTATTCTCTCTGGGGGCTTAGGCCTTTATACATAAGGTCATTGCAGACTCAAGCACCAAGGAGAAGGATAGTCTGCACAATGGACACATTGATCCAACGTACAGCTTTGCTCCTGGGAATGCTTGGGATTGGTTTCTCTTGTTATGGCACTCATCAACTGACCCAAGGGAAACAGTGGACCTGAAAACTTAAATTATGTTGGAACACAGACCTATAAGTGAACCTTTACACAGGGGAAATAAAACTTTTTTTTCCTCAAAAAAAAGAAAAAGAAAAATAAGGGGTGGTAGTTGAGTAAAAGTCAAAGTACCTAATATCCACTTAGGCATTTTTGCTTTTTTTGAGTAAGTGCTGGGACTTACTGGGGTATATCATAGTTTATTTGCAGTAAATTATTTTTATTTGATCTAAGTATTATTTAAAGGATAATTTAATAAAAGAAACTATGTTCAGCATGCTGTAATGATGTCAGATGTATGTAGAAAGTGATTGGAATTTCATCAGCAGTGAGAGGCAACAGGAGAGAGTAAGAAGCAAGAAATGATTGGATTCAATCAATTTTAGGCAAAACATTTATTAAGCCCCTACTATGTGCAAGGCACTGTGCTCACCGCTGGGGAGACAAAGAATAGTAAAAAATAATCCCTGCTCTCAAGGAGCTCAAAGTCTAATGGGAGAGACAAGATGTAAACAACTATGATAGAGACAGTATAGACCAGAGTTCAGATAGAAGCTACTGACATTAAGAAGGATTCGGAAAGGCTTCTTGGTGAAGGTAGGATTTTAAGTGGGGTCTGAAGGAAGCTAGGGAGGCTAGGAGGTGGAGATAAAGAGGGAGAGAATTCCAGGTCTGAGGGAAAGCTACTGAAAATTCCGAGTTGGGAGAGTGTTTTCCTTCAGAAACAGTAAGAAAGGCTAGTGTCACTGAAAAACTGGTAAGGGTTGAGTTGTGAAGAACTTTAAGTACTGGCCAAACAGCCAATTAAGCACCTAATTTATTAAGTGCTTACTATGTGCCAGGCACTGTGTTAATCACCAGGGATACAAATACAAAAAAAGGAAGGCAGTCTTTGCCTTCAAGGAGTTTACAACCTAATAAGGGAACACAAAACACAAAACACAAAAGGAAGCTGAAAGGAGGAGGGGAATGGAAGGAATCCTGTCTAGGAGCAAATGCTGAATTCAAAGTAAGGCAGCTGGCTGAATGAAGAGATGGCTAGCTTGGGACCTTTCTTATTTTTAAAAATTCAATTCAATTTTATTTTCAGTTCCAAATTCTCCCTCTCCCTCCCCCTCCAACCCTCCCCTACCCACGGAGAAGGCAAGAAAAATGAAAACCATAACAAATATGCATAATCATGCAAAACAAAAGCCCACAATAGACACGTCCAAAGGAAAAAAAGAAAGAAAAAGAAGAAATGAAAAAGAATGAAAAAAATCTACTTAATTCTTTTCTCAGAGTTCATCAGCTCTCTATGTTTCAACCTAAATCCTTTGGAATCGTGGTTGGTCATCGTATTAACCAGAGTAGGTCTTTCAGAGTTGATTATCTTTGCAATATTGTTACTGAATAAATTGTTTTTGTTCAGTTTGTATCAGTTCAAATTAGTCTTACTAGGGTTTTTTTTTTTGGAAACTTTCCTCTTCATCATTATAACATGGTAATATTTCACCACATTCATTTATTATTACTTGTTTAGCCAATACTCAGTTTATGGGCATCCCCCATTTTTTCAATTCTTTGCTGCCACAAAAAGAGCCACTGTAATTATTTTTGTACATGAGTTTTTTTCCTCTTTTTTGGACTTCTTTGGGGGTATGCATATGTTTATAGCTTTTTGAACACAGTTCTGAATTGATTTCCAGAATAGTTGGGTCCATTTGCAGCTCCATCAACATTAGTGTACCTGTTTCTTCAGACCATCCAGCATTTATCATTTTCCTGTTTTGTTATCTTAGCTATTCTGATGTATGTGAGGTGGCACATCAGAATTTTTAATTTTGCATTTCCCTAATTGTAACTAACTTTAAGCATTTTTAAAATATGGCTATTGATAGCTTAGATTTCTTCCTCTGAAGATTGCTTATTCATATCTGTTGAATATTTATTATTTATAGAATGCCTTGTCTTATAAATTTGACTCAGTTTCCTAAAAATCTTAGAAATGAGACCTTTAGCAGAGAAACTTGCTGCAAACAATTTCTCTCAGTTTCCTACTTTTCATTTTAGCTGCATTGGTTTTGTCTGTGCAAAAACTTTTATATATAATCAAAATTATCTATTTTGTTGCTTGTGATTCTCTGTCTCTTGATTGGTCATGAACTCTTTCCCTGTACAGGGAAATTCACCTGACAGGTGATTTCTTCCATGCTCCACTAATTTGCTTATGATGTCACCCTTTTGTCTAAATCATGTACCCATTTTGGTATAAAGTGTGAGATGCTGCTCTAAACTTAATTTCTTTCAGGCTACTTTTCAATTTTCCCAATAGGTTTTGTCAAATAATAAGTTTTTGCCCCAGTAGCTGGGATCTTTGGGTTTATCAAACACTAGGTTATTTTTTCATTTGCTTTTATATATTGTGTCCCTAAGCTATTCACTGTCAGCCTGTTTCTTACCCAGTGCCGAATTATTTTGATGATGATAGATTTGAAATCAGTTTGAGATCTGGTACTGCTAGTCCCCTTTCCTTCCTTTTTTTGTCTTTAGCTAATTTCCTTGATATTCTTGACCTTTTGTTCTCCCAGATGAATTTTGTTAGTATCTTTTCTAGCTCTATAAAGTAATTCCTTGGTAATTTTATTGATATGGCACTGAATAAGTAAACTAATTTAGGCAACATAATTTTTATCATATTGACTCAGCCTACCCATAAGTAAGTAATACTTCTCCAGTTATTTAGATCTGTCTTTATTTGTGTGGAACATTTTGTAATTATGCTCTTATAGTTCCAGTGTGTCTTGGCAGGTAGACTTTCAAGTATTTTGTATTGTTTGTGACGATTTAAAATGTAATTTTTCTTTCTATCACTTCCTGCTAGAATACATAATTGTATTGGTAATGCAGATAATTTGTATGCGTTTATTTTACATCCTGTCAAAATCTTTGCCAAAACTGTCAATGGACAATTGACAATGTCAAATGGACAATGACAATGGACAATGGACAAAAAACAATGGTTTTTGACTAGGTTTTTATTTGACTTTCTCAGGTTCTCTAAATAAACCATCATATTATCTGTAAAAAAAAATAACTTTGTTTTCTCATTTCATATGCTAACTCCTCCAAATACTTTTTCTTATCTTACAGCTAGCACTTCTAGTACAATATTGAATAATAATAGTGATGATGGACATCTTTGCTTCACTCCTGATCTTATTGGAAAGGCTTCTAGCTTACTCCCATTGCAGAGAATTGCTTGATCTTGGTTTTGGGTAGATACTATTTATAATTTTAAGGAAAGATTCATTTATTCCTATGCTTTCTAGTGTTTTAAAAACAAGAATGGATATTTTCTGTCAAAAACTTTTCTGTATCTTTTGAAATAACCATGTGATTTTTATGGTTATTATTATTAATTTGAACAAATATGTATGCAGATTTCCTTATATTGAATCAGTTTTGAATTTCTGGTATAGACCCAGCCTAGTTGTAATAAATAATCTTTGTGAAATATCACTGTAGTCTCTGAGCTAATGTTTTATTTAAAATTTTTTGCATCAATATTTACTAGGGAATTTGTTCTATAGTTTTCTTTCTCTGATTGGACTCTGCTAGTTTTTAATATCAAGATCATATTTGTGTCACAGAAAGAATTTGGTAGGATTCTTTTACCGATTTTTTTTCAAACAGTTGATGTATTGGAATTAATTGTTGTTTAAATGTTTGGTAGGATTCACTTACAAATCCATCTAGGAGCCCTCCTTAAATGTAGGTTCTCCACCTACCAGTCAGAGGAATCCCAAGGTAGAGAGCACCAATGAGGTGTGAGTACCAAGAGTGATTTGATCTTGCAAGATGATGAGGTTTTTGTAGGAATGATGAAATAATGAATAAGTAGTATAGTCAGATGGGAAGTGAACAGGATTTTATATTTGTTCTTGGAGGTGATAGGGAGCCTCAGGAGTTTATTAAGTAGGTGGAGGGCACAGGATGCATTGGTGGTGGTGGTGACTTACATCTGCCCTTATAAGATCAGTTAGGGATGGACTGAAGTTGGGAGAGACTTGAGTCAGGGAGACCAATGAACAAAATACTGCAGTTTTTCAGGCATGAGCTAAGGAGGATCCACACCAGGTATTTTTCATAATAACTTTATACACTTTACATATAGTGTCTTATTTAAACCTCACAACAACTCCGTGAAATAAATACTATTGGTTTCATTATCCTCCTACCAATGAAAAATTAAGTATCACAAAGGTTATACAACTAGCATATACCAGAGGTGGGATGTGAACCTTGTGCTTCCTGACTCCCATTGCAAACACTCTAATTACTAACCTTCATCCATTTCTCCTTCCTATCTCCAAAGAAGCTCTTACCGACCATAACCAAGGACATCTACATTGAGGTTTTGGCGAGGATTTTCCTATTGAGCAAGGCAAAAAACAAAACAGAAAACCAAACCAAAAAACCATCACCACAAACAAAAATTCCTGAGCAGTTTCATATTGTCAGAAAGATGGAGAGAACCCCAAGAAAAGATGGGAAAAGGTTTACTGTAGCTATCCCAATGATTAAAGCTGTGGCCCAGCAAATAGCTACAGCAAACTAGCAGTTTGCCATTGCATTTAGTCCCAAGAATCAGCTCGAAATCTAGTAATGAGAAGAACAGAGAATTGTTAGAGAAGGACAGAGAATCTCCATACTTACTATATGAAGAACAAAGAATTTCAGGCATCTATTTGTTCCTTTCAGTGCTAAGTGATAGTGAAAGCTGCACAAAATTCAGGTTAGTTTCCATATGAGAGTGTGTAAGCAGGCTGGCAGATTTCCTTTCTGATGGAATTTTAAAAAAATATTCAACTCATTTGAGCATTAAAAAAAAAAACACATAAAATAGGTATAAGCCCAGCATGGTGGTGTATACTGTCTGCTACTAAGGAGGTGGAGACTAGTGGATTGCTTGAACTAGGGAGTGCTGAACTGTAGTAGGGCTAAAGTTAACTGCCTGTCTACACTGTCAGGTATCAATTCTGTGAGCCCCCAGGAGGTGGGGAAGGCACCAGACTGGCCAAGGAAGGGAAAACTGGGCCATGAAGGAAAAACAGACCAAAAGAAGACACTATATTTCTTCTTCTTTTTTTTTTTTTAAAGCAATCGGGGTTAAGTAACTTGCTCAAGGTTACACGGCCAGTTATTTCTGAGTATGGCACTAAGTATCTGAGCCCAGATTTGATCCCCAGGTCATCCCAACACTGGGGCTGGTGCTCTTACTCGCTGAGCCACCTGGCTGCCCCTAAGCAATTGGGGTTAAGTAACTTGCTCAAGGTTACACGGCCAGGTGTTTCTGGGTGGGTGCTAAGTGTCTGAGCCTGGATTTGATCCCCAGGTCATCCTGACACTGGGGTGGGTGCTCTTACTCGCTGTGCTACCTGGCTGCCCCTACACTGTATTTCTAGCCTGGATGAAATAAGAAATCCATTCTCCATTAAAAAAATGGAACCTTTCCCAGTTCCCCTTCCTCAAATCCCCAAATGCAAGTTAGAATTATTACAAGAGGGGAGAGTAAAAATATTAGAAGGATAATTTTCTATGTTCCAGATAGTGAGTGAAACTTACAAACTCCTTGAATAAATGGAGGAAATGTTGAAAGAGAAGATGAAGACAAGAATTTGAATGTAGCATGCTATCTACCTCCTGACAAAGGGATGATGATGGATTTAGGGACAGAATGAGACACATTCTTTTTATATGACCAAGGCAGGATTTTATTTTGCTTGACTATACATATTTGTTATAAGAATTTTCTTTTTTATTCTTTTTTGTTCAATTGAGGTGGGAGAGGGAGGTTTTTTTTGCTAATAAAAAATAAAAATTAGTAATAAAAATAATCTTAGGAGGCAAAGAAGAACCCTAGCCTAGGTCAGGAGGGTGTAGAGTTGGAGAATGTGCCATGAGCTAGGAAGGGAGGAAAAGACTGGAACTTTGCGAGCTATATAATGGGAATGAGGCTCTACTTATAAAGAAGGGACCTAGACAGAGTCTCTGAAGATGAAGCAGCTTCTTGAGCTCCAAGGAATGTTGATGTGTAGACACAGGTGCCACTGTGAGAGAAAGCATTTAGAACTGGCCATAGATTCATGATAGAAAATGCTACCCACATCTAGAGAAAGAACTATGGATTCTGAATGCTGATTAGAGCATATTATTTTCACTTTTTTTGTTTTTTCTTTCTCACGGTTTTTCTACTTTGTTCTGATTCTTCTTTCACAACATGACTAATGTGGAAATGTTTAAAATGATTATATATGTATAACCTATATCAGATTGTATACTCTCTTGGGAAGGTAGGAAGGAAGAGAGGGAAGGAGAAAAAAATAAAACTCAAAATCTTATGGAAATGTTGAAAACTATCTTTACATGTAATTGAAAAAAATAAAATACTATTAAGTGCAAAAAATAGAAAAGAACTGGTCATAGAAAGAAGATATGGTTAGTGATGGTTGACAATTCACTGCTTTGGTGACCATACTCTGAATTAGGAAGAACAATAGGGAGATTAACTATTTTCTTTTGAACTTATATCTGAGACCTGATTATTACCCCCTTTGGGTGATTAACATTGGGACAAATTATATGACCTGATACCAACCTCCAGTGGAATGTTGGCAAATATTTAACAAACAACTCTCAAAAAAGACCCCACCATGCATATATGTACATAAGTTTATTACACATTTTACTGATATAAAGGACACACACACATACACACACATTATATATATATAATTACCTTGGAGAGGGTCAAGTCATAACATGGAGAAAGGAGTTGTGGAAGAAAGTCCCTGGGCTGCCTCCTCTAGCCAGTTTCTGTTCCATCCCAGTGGTGTGTTTAAGCCAGCTGTGTGCGAAGACACTCTGAACATCACAGGGCATGGAACTTACAAGTTGGGTTCCAGCTGACCCTCTTTGCCTCACCCCAGCATCGTTCCAAACCTGAGGTCTTTGGACTCCCAATCTCACTGAGAACCACCACCAGCAAGGATACTAGTGTGACAACCGCCAAGTCAATCGAGGTTAATCAGGGACTTTCCCCTTAATTACAAAAATACAGACCAGCTGTACAGCTACAAAAGCTCATTTACTACATATGCTTTCCAGGGTTTCATTGTTAGTCACACTATTCTATATCAACGTGGACACATTAATGATACCAGCTTAGAGCTGTATGGAGAGAGTACCATTGGGAGACAGCATGTTTGTATCTTCAAACTAAAAGGTAACTCAGGCTTAGGGCATTTTGTGATGTCTTAAAGTAAAAACCAGACTTCCCCCAGGTAGAAACTTTATCACTTTCAGATAAGAATATTTAGCTGTGGGCAAGCCACTTGACTTTTTGGGGGCCTCAGTTTTCTTATCTGTAAGATGGGGATGTTGGATTAGGCCATCCCTTCAAATCCCTTTGAACTCTTAAATTCTACAGTTCTTTGTAGAATTCTAGTAACTCTTATTGTCAGAGTCTACCGTGTGATGGGAAAGGCATAGGTACTCATTTTTACTCCCTCACATCCTTCCCTTTCTCTTGATTTGTATCTCCAGCCTAGGCAATATGGGAAAATGTATGCATGGTACCCTCTAGTACACTGATACCAACATACTATATGAAAGCACATAATAATAATCAGTCAATTAATCAGAAAACATTTATTAAGTACCTACCATGTTTCAAGCCCTAGGAATACAAAACTTCATGCCTTCCATTGAGTTTTACTCCAATACCTCAATGAAATGTGGAAAAGACTCTAATCATTGGATAAGGATCTCACATTTAGGCTGTCAACAGTAAAATTATTCTTGGCATCCTTTGTAACATTTTCCATTGCTCTCTAGAAGAGGAAGGGGGCTGCCTGAAACTGAGGACCAATTTGCATTTTCTCTTTGTTTTATGGCCAAATAATCTACCACTAAGTGGCCAGTCTATTAGTCATGAGCTTCTCTATATTTCAATTGTCTGGTCCTTAGAAAACAGATTCAGTCTGTTTCTTGAAGTAAATCTGAGGCCTCTCCAGCAAAGTAGAATCTGCCAGAGCTTACAAGGCACTGGAATAATCTCCAAAGCCCCACGGTCAGTTTCATGCTATAGTAGGATAGCAGGTTAGGACTTTGTGGAAGAAATGAAGAAAAATGTCAGTCATTAAAATCATCATTTGGTGGGGCGGCTAGGTGGCACAGTGAATAGAGCACCAGCCCTGGAGGCAGGAGGACCTGAGTTCAAATTCGGCCTCAGACACCTAACACAAAAACTAGCCATGTGACCTTGGGCAAGTCACTTAACCCCAATCGCCCTCCACAAAGCAAAAAAAAAAAATCATCATTTGTAATTAATTGTTTGAGTCATTAATGACAGTTATCATTTGGTGATTGATTATCTCAAATAAAACAAGTTAATCATGCTAAAATATTTCTATATAAAATGTATTCTATGTATCACTGATATTAAAAAAAACCTAGGAACTTCAGATGAAGAACATGAAATTGAAATCATTAAAATTGGTCTCATAATGGAAGCAATATAAGCAGCACATGGTTTACAAGCTGTCACTGCTATTCAGTGCATGCATATCCCACGTTATGTATGCATTTTCTCATTCTTATTCTGGTTTATCAATGAGATTAACCAGCATTGATGTTTTCTATGATCTTGCTTAAATGACTGACATTTTTGAGAAATTTTCATTACTTTCAAATGCATCATAGTCAAGATCAGCTAATATTCACAAGGCATAAAAATTAATCAAATATACCATGCCTGAGAAAATAAAAAGATTGACATTGGAGAGCATGACTCTCAAGCTGAAGGTTTGAATAAGTTGGATAAGTTTAAAGACATTCTATTTAATAAAAAGAACAACTTCAACTCTCTTCTAGAAATGTTAGTAGAAAATATAATTCAACAAGTGAATCTAAATCTTTTGTTAGAAACATCAATAAAAGCATTTTGATTTATTTTGAAATTTTCTTAAAAGAATGCCTCCTTTTGGGGGCAGCTTGGTGGTGCAATAGAGCACTGGCCCTGGAGTTAGGAGGACCTGAGTTCAAATATGACCTCAGACACTTAACACTAGCCTCGTGACCTTGGGCAAGTCCCTTAACTCAAATAGCCCTGACATCCTTAGAAATCCTTTCTATATTAACATGAGTTCTTCATCTAGAATCTGTCAATTTGTAATATTTTAACAAGTATATTTCAATATAATTGGTCTCCTTTGTAATCCTATATACTTTATTCTAGGTATGTGAATGAACTATTCTGATAAAGTATTCATAGGTTCCACCAGACTGCTCAGAGGCTCCATGACACCAAAAGGATAAGAACCTTTGCATTATAGGCTAACCTATATAGAACATAAAGTTTCACTAAAGTGCATTCATCCTTTTCCTGTTTATAATCATTATAAAAACAAATCATTTGGTCTTGTCCCCTATTTAATAATGTACAGTTCTTGAGAACTAGGTGCCTTTTTAAAAAAATACACTTTCTTAGCATAGCATGGCATTTTGATGTATTGTAAAAATGTCCTTGATGGGGGTGGGTAGGTGGCACAGTGAATAGAGCACCGGCCCTGAAGTCAGGAGGACCTGTGTTCAAATCTGAACTCAGACGTTCAACACAAAAACTAACCTTGGGCAAGTCACTTAACCCCAACTGCCCTCCAAAAAGCAAAAAAAAAATGTCCTTGATGTTTCATGGCATTACTCTCTTTGCTAAATTTTGATTGGGGAGATGGAAGATGAAGGCCGTGGTAACTACACTGAAACGGAGGCACTATTGTGCCTTATTAATATTCTTTCCCTGTCCATTCATCTGTTCTCTGTCTCCTCTTTCACCCCAAACATCACAATCCATAGGATTATAGATTTATAGCTAAAATGGACCTTAATCATCTATTTCAACCCTCTCATTTTACAGATGAGGAAACCAAGGCCTATTAAGTGACTTGCCCAAAGTCACAAACTTTAGAAGTGAAAGAAAGATTCCAATCCAAATTTTCTGACTCCAGAGCCTTTACTCTGTAGCCATATAGCCTTCCCCCCTCCCCATTTCTTCTCCCTTTTTGTCTTTTCGCTATGCTAGTTCGACTGATTGATCTCATGGATCAATTAATCAAACATTTATTAAGCACATACTATGTCCTTGGCACTGGGGATACAAATACAAAAAAACCTGAAATTATCTCTATTCTTAAAGAGCTTACATTCTATTGGGGAGACAAGATATACATAGAGGAGTATATCTGGGGGCATGTACATGAGGAAATTGAAGCAAACAGGGTTAAGTGACATACCCAGGGTCACACATGTAGTAAGTAACTGAGGCCAGATTTAAATTCAGAAAGATGAATTTTCCTGACTCAAAGCCCAGTACTCTATCCACTGGGCCACCTAGCTGCCCCTATGCATATATAGTAATGACAAAATAGAGTAAAATCAAGGCAGTTTGAACCAAGGTAATTAGGGAGAGAGGGAGGGCACTAGCAGTTATAGAGATCCAGAAAGACTTCATGTAGGAAGGGAGTGTATTCTAGGCCTAAGGGATGGCCAGAGAAAAGACCCAGAGGTAGAATATGGAGTACTATGGGTGAAGAACAGAGAGAAGGCCAATTTGACTGAAACATAGGGTGAAGGAAGGAGAATAATACATAATCAGGGTGGAATGTTGAGTTAGGTTCAGGTTGTAAAGGGATTTAAAATTTAAAAAGAGAAATTTACATTTAGTCCTAGAATAATAGAAAATCACTAGATTTTCTTGAGTGATGTGTTCAGAACTGTACTCAGGGGAAAAGTCACTTCTGAAGATGTATTGGAGTAGAGGAATAACCAGAGATAGGGAGACCAATTACGAGGACCTTGCAATAGTCTAGGCAGGAAGTGATGAGGTCTTGAATTAGACTAGTGATTATGGAGAGAGAGAAGGAGTCAGATGCAAGAAAAGTCTTGATATGTCTTGGGATGGAGAGCAAAGAGTTTGAGGATAATGTCAAATTACAAATCTGGGGGACCAGAAGGATGGTGGTGACTTTTGAAGAAACAGGAAAGGTTAAAAGAGGGGCAGGTTTGGGGAAAAGACAACAAATTCTGGTTTTAGGCATGCTGACTTTAAAAGACCTCCAGGACTTCTAGTTTGAACTATCTTTTAGGCAGTTGACAATATAGGGTTAGTGCTTGAGAGATAGAGAGGGGGACTGGATATATAGGTCTATGAGTCATCTGCACAGAGGTGATAACTAAACCCATGAAAATTGATGAGGCCAACAAGAGAGAATGTAGAGAAAGAGAAGAATTCAGAATAAAAGGACTCTCAAACATCAGCGAAAGTCATCATAGAAAGAGAGCTAGAAGGAACATTGTTGGTTATCTCTTCTGACCCCTTCATTTTCAGATTGGGAAACTGTGGCCCAGTGAGACTGTGACTTACACAAGGTCACACAGGTATGGTCAGAGGTGGGATTTGAATTCAAGTATTCTTACTACATAGTCTGCACTTTTTTTTGCTATGTATCACACTGCATTTATATTTAGATGGCAAAAATAGTAGTAGACCCAGTAATTATTCTTTGATTTTCTAACACAATGATCTTGATGTTTTGGCAAAACAAGTTTCATTTCCATTTCCACAAATCATTTCATATATGTGTATGATATAATTTTTTTCTGAATTCAATTTCAGGAATGGCATCGAATACCAATGGGTTTGATTCTTCTGTAGTATAAACTAGAAACCATTGTTTATTTTATTATCATTAATAATAATAGTTAGCATTGATATAGCTCTTTAAGGGCTGCAAATCACTTTACAAATGTTATCTAATTTTAATCCTCACAACAACTCTGGGAGGTAGATTCTATTATTATCTTCATTTTACAGAGGAGGAAATTGAGGCAGGCAGAGGTTAGATGACATGGTCATGCAACTACTAAGTATCTGAGGCCAGATTTGAACTCATCTAAACTACTATGCACTGTGGTACCTACTATGCATATTTATACCATATATATGTAGCATTTTGGCATTTTTTTTAGTCTTAACCAAATTACGTAAAGAAAATAAAGAAAACCCCCCAAAGAATTTCAAATTGCTTATGCATGTAGTCATGTAATTTGAAACCAGATTGTATCATGAAAGAAGGATGGTTTTGTAAAGAAGATGGGGCCAAAAAGATATGTGAAACTACGAGCAAAAAGAAGAAAGTCAACAGTGGCATATGTATCCTCCAAGACAGGAGCTAAATGAGACAAGTTGGCAAAGTCTCCTGGGAAAACCTCTCTGTGAATATCTCTAAGAAGCTGATGAGTAATTGCTTCAGCGGAGAAGCCTGGCTTGCCAAATGGAATATGAAAAGAGACCAGATAGTGATCTGAACCGAGGAATGAAATACAAGTGAAATTGTATGGAATGAAATTCTTACCCAAAAAAATGAAATCCAGACAATGACTGTGTTGGCAATCCCTTGTCACGCCACTGTCTAGGATGAAAAGCACAGAAATGGCCCTGGAATCAAGAACTGCAAGGATGCGATAACTGGTCAAGATGTGAATTCTGATTTTTAGAAATAGCAGGAACTTGGGATAGGACCCCAGCTGACAATTCTATGTGCCCAAGAAAAAGGACAAAGCTGGTAAAGAAATTGCTTTAATTTTATTATATTGTCTTCTTCGCACCAAGAGTGACAGGAACAAATCACATGTGAAGCTCCTCTCCCTCCCCTCTTTCCCTATATTATGATACGTTCTGCGTCTCTTCTCCATAGAGTCCTATGCTTAACTGGTTGTGTTATTCCCTCCTTGCACCAGAACCAATGAGGGAAAAGCTTATATAATACTCATCTCCCTCCCTTCTTTCCCTCTGCTATATTGTTTTTATGCCTCTTTGTGTGGCATAATTTACCCTTTTCCACTTCATTCATTCCTCTTCTTCCATTGCAGTCCCTTTGTAGCCCTTAATAAGATTTTTTTATCGTCATTTTGTGTAATTTATACTCATACCCTCTACTTGTCTATAAACAGTTTGTTCTTATTAAATAACAGTGTGTGTGTGTTTTCCTTGTTTACCTTTCTATGTCACTCTTGCATCTCTTAATTGGAGGTTGAATTTTCCATTGAGCTCTGGCTTTTTCATCAGGAAGGTCTGGAAATTTGTTATATCATTGAATGACCATCTCTTTGCCTGGAAGAATATGCTCAGTCTTGCTGGGTAGGTGATCCTTGGTTGTAAATTGAGCTCTTTTGCCTTGGGAAAAATTGTATTCCACTGCCTCCGATCTTTTAGTGTAGAGGTTGCCAAATCCTGTGCAATCCTCACTGTGGTTCCTCAATATTTGAATTGCTTCTTTCTGGCCACTTGAAGTATTTTCTCTTTTACCTGGTAGTTCTTGAGTTTGGCCACAACATTTCGAGGACTTTTCAGTTTGGGATCTCTTTCAGCAGGTGCCCAGTGGATTCTCTCAATTTCTATTTTGCCCTCAGGTTCTAGTATGTCAGGGCAGTTTTCCTTAATGAGCTCTTGGAAAATGTTGTTCAGGCTCATTTTTTCTTCATGATTTTCTGGTAGGCCTTTGATTCTCAGATTATCTCTCCTGGATCTGTTTTCCAGGTCAGTTATTTTTTCCATTGAGATATTTTACCTCTTTTTCTAATTTTTCATTCTTGTTGTTTTGTTTGACTAATTCTTGGTTCCTCATAGAGTTATTTGGTTGATTCTAGTTTTTAGTGAATTATTTTCCTTGTTTAGTTTTTGGAGCTCTTTTTCCATATCATACACTTTTCTTTTTAAGGAGCTGTTTTCTTCATTATAATGCTTTTCTAATTTTGCAATTTTGATTTTAAAAGAATTATTCCTTTTGTCTTCTATATCTCTCATTTGGTTTTCAAAGTTCCTTTTGAGCTCATGTAGGAGAGCTTTCTGTGCTTGGGACCCATTTCCTGTTGATGTTTCAGCTGTGGGTGTGGAGTCCACATTGTCTCCCTCTGAGTTTGGTTCCTTCCTCTGAGTATAGTAGGACTCCAGAGTCTTTGTAGTCTGCTTTCTACCCATTTTGAGGCAGGGCCCTAGCCATGCCCTTCCTCTAGGGATCCCAAGCTTTTACTGTTTAGGGTTTTGCCCTGGGGCAATAATTATTATGTATGTTTTTATGGGGGGGGGGATTGGAGCAGCCTGGGTTCACTCTGCCATCCTGGTCCTTGGAGGTCCTGATAGGGGCTTTTAAAATTTCTGGGCTATGGAGTGATAGTCCCAGGGGTATTTGCTGTCCCAGACAGGGACCCTGCATTTGATTCTTACCTTGCACTTTCCAGTCCCAGCCCTTTGGTGATAGGCCTTTGTGGTTGGTGGGATGACATGCCCCTTGAGTTGATCAGGCCTCCTCCTGGCCTGCCTCTGCATGCCTGCACCGCCTCGATTTTATTATATTGTAATAACAAGAACAAATATGTATAATTTATAATAATAGCCAGAATTTATACTTAAAAGTTTGCAAAGTGCTTTATAAATATTATTTAATTTTTATCATCACAAATTATTTTATTATCACCAATACTGAGACAGGTGCTATGGTCATCCCCATTTTACAGATGAGAAAACTGAAGCAGACAGAGATGGAGTCATACAGCTAGCAAGCAAGCAAGTGTCTGAGGTTGGATTTGAACTCAGGTCTTCTTGACTCCAGGTCCAGGGCTTTAACTACTCTCAATCTAGCTACCAATTGCTCCAATTGCTAAATACAGTGCTAGGTATGAGGACGATACAATGCTTTATAAATCATGGCACCTGTACCCAAGGACCTGACAATTTCATTAATGTGATAGGACACCAGTCTCACTAACTATGAAGCTCAATACTATAAGAAAGCATTAGCAAGCTATCAAAATAGCGATGAGTAAATTTTGTAAGAGGTATGATACCCAATCATACAGAGGGGAGGGAAGGGAAGAAGAAAGGAAAGAATGAAGGGACAAAGGAAGGAAGGAAGAAAAGAAGGAAGGAAGGAGCTTCATT
Source organism: Petaurus breviceps papuanus (assembly GCF_028583685.1). NCBI lineage: Eukaryota > Metazoa > Chordata > Mammalia > Diprotodontia > Petauridae > Petaurus > Petaurus breviceps. The sequence continues at coordinate 14,552,342 of NW_027185616.1, forward strand.
GCCCAACTGTAACTGATCAGTTGGTTCTCCAGTGGGGCATCTCGAACTACTCACAGATGGCTATTTTTCTTTCATTCTCAAAGAGGACCATGACATCAGAAGGTAATGCCATGATTTGCAAATGAATTGGATTTGAGGGAGGACTGTGCAAAGTCACCAGCCTTACTTTTTCCTCTGGAGACATATTGGTTCAGTGGCAAGATATAGATCAGGATGACTAGAGATGGTTCCCATTTACCTTCTAATTGGAAAAGAAATGTGTTCCCTCAAATCCCTAATGTCTTCAAGGAATTAGATAAATTAAAAAGAGTTAAAGAAGAAAAACAGAGGTGTGTGGAGGTTGATTTTGTTCTATTATTAATATTATTATCTTAGTTGAAGAATGAAAAGGAAAGAAAAAGGAATATATTAGTCAATCAAGAACAAGCATATATTAAGCACCTACTATGTACCAGGCACTTTGCTGAGGATTGGGGATACAAAGAAAGGGAAAAAATATCTCAACTCTCAAGGAGCTCACAGTCTCATGAGGAGACAAAATGTAAACAAATATGTACAATCCAGATGCAGACAGGGTGAACTAAAAATAATCCTAGAGGGAAGGTAATAGTATCAGGAAGGGCTCCTTGCAGAAAGTTAGATTTTATCTCTGCCCTGAAAAGTCTGGGAAGCTTGAAGATAGATTAAGATAGACAAAAAGAAGGAGAATTCCAGATTTAGGGCCAGGCAGTGAAAATGACTAGGGTTAAGAGGAGTGTCATGTACAAGGAACAGAAAGGAGAACAGTGTCACTGAATTGCAGAGTATATGGAGAGGGCAGAAAGTATAAAAAGACTGCAAAAGTAGGAAGGGGCCAGGTTACTAGGTCTTTAAAAGTCAGAAAAAGGATATTTTATGTGATCTTGGAAATAAAAGGGTGTTGATGGAATTTATTGAATAGGGAAGGGACAGAGTTGAGAAAGGAAGAGGAAAGGGGATGGAATTAGTTGTTCATTCATGTTCCACTCTTGGTGACCCCATTGGAACAGAGCCGTCCAAGCCCTTCAGTCCTCCACTATCTTCTGAAGTCTGTCCAAGTGCATGTTCATTGTTCCCATGGCACCATCTATCCATCTCATACTCTGCCATATCCTTTTACTTTTGCCTTCAATCTTTCCCAACATCAGGGCCTTTTCCAATGAGTCTTGTCTTTTTAGTGTGTGGTCAAAATATTGAAGCTTCAGCATCAGTATTTGACCTTCCAGTGAAAAATATGAATTTATTTCTTTAAGTATTGCTGATTTGATCTCCCTGCTGTCCAAGGGACTCTCAAAAGTCTTCTCTATCACCACAATTTGGATTCTACAACACTCAGCTTTCATTACCATCTAACTTTTACAATCATACATTGCTACTGGAAAAACCATAGCTTTGTCTATATGAACCTTTGTTGGCAAGGTAATATCTCCATTTTTCAGTTTGCTGTCCAGATTTGCTGTAGCTTTCCTTCCAAGGAGAAAGTCTTTTATTTTCATGGCTACAGTTGCTGTCTGCAGTGATCTTTGAGCCAAAGAATATAAAATCTGACACTGCTTCCATTTCTTCTAACTCTATTTGCCAGGAAGAGATAAGACCTATTGCCCTTTTGGTTTTTGAAATGTTGAACTTCTTTTAGAAAAAAAGTTCAAAAAGAAGAGCTTTTCGACTCTCTTTTTTCACCCTCATCAAGAAGCTTCTTAATTCCTCTTCACTTTCCGTCACCAAGAGTGATATCTTCTGGATCACTGCCTTGTTGTGGAGGAAGTGCTTGAGTAGCTCAATGAAACTATGAGGATCGTGCTATTCAGCATTACCCAAGATGGACAGGTCATGACAGAAGGTGAACCATTGGAGAAGGAAATGGCAAGCTGCTCCAATATATTTGCCAAGAAAACCCCATGGACAATATTAAAATGATAAAGGAGATGACATCAGAAGGTGAATCCCTCGGGTTGGAAGGTGTCCAATATACTGAGGAAGAGCAGAGGATAACTCTAAGCAACTCTCGCACTAATGAAGCAGCTGGGCCAAAGCTGAAAGGAAACTCAGCTGTGGCTCTATCTGGTGACAGAAGGAAAGTCCGATGTGATAAAGATGAATATTTCATAGGAACTTGGAATGAAAAATCTATGAACCAAGGTAAGCTGTATATGGTCGAACAGGAAATAGAAAGATTAAGCAACATCTTGAATGTCAGTAAACTTAAATGGATGGAAATGTGTGAATTTAATTCAGATGATCATTACAGATAGTACTGTAGACAAGAATCCCTTGGAAGAAATAGAGTAACCCTCATAGTCAAGGAAAGGGCAAGAAAAGAGATATAGGGATGTGATCTCAAAAATGACAAAATAATATCTGCTTGAATTCAAGGCAAATCATTCAGCCTCACAATAATACATGTCTGCGCTTCAACCACTGATGCCAAACAGGCCAAAGTCGATCAGTTCTATGAAGACCTACAACACCTTGCAGAAATAACATTAAAAAATATCACTTTTATCATAGGGAATCAAAAGATAACTGGAATAACAGGCAAATTTGGCCTTAGAGAGCAAAATGAAATAGGGCAGACTAGTAGAGTTTTGTCGGGGTTACTCATTGGTCCGAACAAACATTCTTTTTCAACAACCCCAAAGGTGATTCTACACAGGCATCACAAGATGGTCAATCAAATCAGACTGATGATTTGCAGCCAAAGGTGGAGAAGCTCTATACAGTCAGTTAAAACAAGACCTAGAGCTGACTGTGTCTCAGATCATGAGCTTCTTATTGCAAAATTCAGACTTAAATTGGAGAAAGTAGGAAAACCATCAGATCATATAGTTATGACCTAAATAACATCCCTTATGAATATGAAGTGGAGACGATGATTTAAGGAATTAGCTCTGGTAGAAAGAGAGTCTTAAGAACTATGGACAGAGGTTCACAATATTGTACAGGAGGCAGCAATAAAAAAACACTCCAAAGAAAAGGAAGAGCAAGAAGGCAAAATGGGTATCTGATGAGACTTTACAAGGGAAAGGAGAGAGAGTAAGAGATACCCAGCTGAATGTAGAATTCCAGAGAATAGCAGGGAGAGATCAGAAAGTTTTCTTAAATGTGCAATGCAAAGAAATGGAAGGAAATAATAGAATGGGAATGGCAAGAGCTATCTTCAAGAAAATTAGGAATATCAAGGGGTGAAGGTTACTATTTCACATAATCAAGCGGTGCCAGGGAAAGACTAAATAAATGTGGAGGGAAGGGGGAGAGGAAGACATCACAATCTGAGCTAGACAAGAGTTTAACACACACGCTAATACATGCATAAAAAGTTTTGTGTAGAAATATATTAAATTTAATAAGGAAGAAGGTGGGTACAAGGAGGGGGAGGTGAGGGCGCACATAGAGGAGTACAAGGAGATAAGGGAGTGATTAGTCAAAAGCAAAACAAACTCCAAAATTACAGGTCGATCCTGAAACAGAGTTTCGAAGGGAAGAAAGAAAGAACAAAAGCTTATGATCAATGGATTAGGAGAGAAGGCAGTGGAAGAGAAACCGATTTCTTACTAATGTTGATCACACTCATTATCTTCCTTGTAAAGAGGAAGTTGAGAGGAAAGTAAGGAAAAAATATGAAAGGAAAGAGAAACACCATTAAACCTCACAATAATATACATCTGTCATAAACTTGAATGTGAATGAGATGAATTTAGCCATAAAACAGAAAGAGCAGAATGGATTAGGAAGTAGAATACAAAATAAATGATATATAAGAAACATAGTTGAAACAGAAGGATTCATACAAGAAGGGGTTGAAGCAGAATTTATTCTATGCTTTAAGCAAACTAAAAAAACAACAACCCAAAAAACTATAGGCAGGGGGCGGCTGGGTGGCAGTGAGTAGAGCACTGACCCTGGAGTCAGGAGGACCTAAATTCAAATCAGGCCTCAGACACTTAACATTTACCAGCTGTGTGACCTTGGGCAAGTCACTAAACCCCACTTACACTGCCTTCCCCCCTCCGAAATAAAAAAAAGCAACTCCCCCAACTTATAGGCAGCAATGTAGTAACCCCCCATTTTGTGAACATCCCTCATCTCTCCCCATCATAGGAGAGCTGCCTAGGAAATCTGCCCAAAACTCAACAAAGCCTGCCTAGACAGCAAACCTGCCAAGTAAACCTGCCCAAACCTGCTACTTGAAGCCCATAGTATGCCCCCTTCTGTTCAGTTCTCAAAATAGATTTGCGAATTTTCTAGTCGGGCAACAAACTGACTGCTGGGCAACAATCTTTAAGTAAGGCTAACATTTATATTGTGGCTTCTGTCTCCATAAACCACAAAATGTATATGCTTGGGGCTGCCTGATTTGGGTACATGACCCCTGGCAGTCCCTGGGTTAATTATGCTCCACAATTAAAACTTCGTTTAAAATGATTAATGGTCTCAACTTGCATTTCTCGTTATAACATAAAGCAACAAAACTTTTCAGCAAGGCAACAATAAAAATGAATGTAATTAAAAGATAAACAGGAAACTTATTTTTTCCTTAAAGGTTCAATTATCAACAAATTAATATTAATATTTAATATACATGCCAAATATAAAATCTAAATAAAGAAAAAGTTAATTGATTTTTAGGGAAAATAGATAAGAAAATTATATTAACTGGGTACCTCAGTGTACTCTTTTAGATTTAAACAAATGTGACAAAAAAGTTTAAAAAAAGACAGAAATCAACCAGAATAGAATTTTTAAAAAGTTATATATATGATGTGGCAGCTAGGTGACACAGTGAGGAAAATGGACTTGGAATCAGGAAGACCTGAATTCAAATCTGCCCTCAGATACTTAATAGCTGTGTGACCTCAGGCAAGTCACTTAACCCTGTTTGCCTCAGTTTCCTCATCTGTAAAATGAGCTAGAGAAGGAAATGGCAAACCACTCCATTATCTTTGCTGAGAAATTCCCAAATGGGGTCTCTAAGAGTCAGATGCAACTGAAAAAACAACTGAACAACAACTAACATAAATGATAGCTATCTTGTGATTACTGAATTGGAAAAGAAGGAAGTGTGAAGTTTTATCTACTTCCTTGGTTCATGACCAGAAATTGACCATTTATTAGTACATAAAAAACTTCACAAATAAAGAAAAGTGGGAATATTTAGCACATCCTTTAGTGATCACAATGGAATAAAATTCATTAAAGAATATTTTTAAAAGTATAAAAAGTAGAGACTAAATAATTTAATCACAAAGAATTAGTGGGTTAAAAGATAAGTCATAGAAACAATAGGTAATTTCATCAAAGAAAACAATGACACAAAATACCCAAACTTTGGGATCTGGTCAAAGAAGTCTTTAAAGGACAATTTATACCTCTTAATTTCATCAACAAAAAAGAGAATTGACCACATCAATTAAATGGACATGTAACTAAAAAATAACTAGAAAAGCAATATATAAAAATAACTAAAACACTAAAATTTTTGTAAATCAGAGATGAATAAAATTGAAATAAAAAATTCTATTTAATTGATATATAAAAATAAAGATTTTAAGGAAAACCTTATAAAATAGACAATTAATCTGATTTTAAAGAGAGGTAAAGCAAATTACCTGTTATCAAAAATGAAGAAGGAAGAATTCACAAGTTAAAATGAAAGAAAGGGAGCTATCAGAAATGGTTTTGCCCAGTTGTACACCAAGAAAATGGTTAATTTACATCAAATGGGCAAATACTTATAAAATATAAGATAACTAGATTAACAGAACAAAGAATAGAGAATTTAAATAACCATATTTCAGAAAAATAAATTTAATACATCACAAATGAACTCCCTAAGAAATCAAGCCCTATAACAAGTGATTTTACAAATGAACTCTAGCAAATATTTAAGAACAATTCTAATATTTACAATGTTTACAAAAATTAAAATAGAAGGGTTCCTATTAAACTTCTTCTAATGATACAAATATAGTCTTGATTCCTAAGACATAGTCAAAGCAGAGAAAAAGCACTATAGAACAATATACCTAATGAATATTGATTCACAATATTAGATACTGATGCACGGGCTCCAACAACATATTGAAAATATTATATGCTATGACCAGATTGGATTTATGCCAAGAGTACAAGTACAGTATTGTTCATTGTATGGAAACCATAAACATAATAGACCATATTAGTAGCAATAATAAAAATTACTTGCTTATATAAATCAATGTTGATAGAAGCTTTTGATAAAATTCAATAACAATTTCTATTTAAAATACTAAAAAGCATAGGGAGGAGAATGGATTTTCCTTAAGATGACAAATACTAGCTACCTAAACCCAAGGATCAAGATTTAATGTAATGGAGAAATGCTAGAGACATCTCCATTAAGAATAATGTTAGGGGCGGCCAGGTAGCACAGCGAGTGAGAGCACTGGCTCCAGTGTTGGGATGACCTGGAGATCGAATCCTGGGCTCAGACACTTAGCACCCACCCAGAAACACCTGGCCGTGAAGCCTTGAGCAAGTTACTTAACCCCAATTGCCTTCCAAAAAGGCAAAAAAAAAATGTTAACACAAGGATGTCTATTATCATCACTGTTATTTGATGTGGTTCTAGAAATGCTAGCTGTAGCTATAGCAATAAGATAAAAGAGAAATTGAGGAAGTCAGTATTGGTAAAGAGAAAATGAACTATCACATTTTTTTCAGGTCTACATAAAGAACTCCAGAAAGTCTAAACAAATAATAACAAAGTCACAGAGTATAAAACAAAGCTGTATAAATCAATGACTTTTCTCTATATTACCAATGGAACTCAACAGGAAGAATTTAGATAAATTCCGTTCAAAATAACTACAAGTATGTATAAAATGTTTTAGTGATTTTTCTTAAAACACAGGTATTATAGGGTCACTTCCTTAATAAATTCCTATGGCTTCTTATTGCCTCTAGCATCAAATACAGATACTCCATTTGGCATTCAAAATCCTTGTTAAGCCTCCTACCTTTTCAGTCTTCTTATATTTTACTCCCTGCCATTATTTTTTTGTCAACGGAACCAGAACCGGCCTCTAATCTGTGGGTGACCAGAACCAAACAAACAGAGCAGGTTAGAAACAGAGAGTCAGGACACAAACAGAAGTTTAATTTCAGAATGAAGAAAATAATGTATGTTTACAGAACTCCCCCACCCCCTCCTAAGAAGGAGGGCTTAAGGCTGCTGATGCTGGGGCCACTTGATGTACTTGAAAAGGGTTAGCCACCATACAATCATTCTTAGATCTTGAGATATTTCTTATGGCATTTCTTTGGACACTACAGGCATTCTTGGGTCCCATGGGAACAGTTATTGTCTCAAGTCTTAGGGGTCGTGGCCACTCTTCCAGGTATAGAACCGGAGCTCTGTGAAAGGTAAGGGATGTGTCAGTGTCCCATATCAATGATAAGGACTGGGATTGTGAACATGTGATAGATGGCCTGGGAAACTGGGGGAGCCAAATCCCTCGGTGAACACCTGGTGCTGGTCCAAGTCAGCTTTGCCAGAGGGTGATATATCATCCTGAGCACAAAGGATTATGGTTATGCCAAGTTCCAGACACAGGCAGCATGCTGAGCCTTAGCTTTGGGAAACAGGGTATCTCCAAAACATTTTGACATTTTTGATCCAATGACACTGACTTTCTGGCTGTTCCACAAAGAAGATGCTCCATCTCTCAGCTCTAGGCATTCTCTGTGGTTGTTCTCTCATGCCTAGAATGCTCTCTCTCCTCCTCTCTGCCTGCTAAACTATATGGCTTCTTCGAAGTCCCAATTAAAGTCTCATCTTTCATTGGAAGCCTTCCTCAACCTCTTTTAATTTTAGTGCCTTCCCTCTGTTAATTATTTCCTATTTATCCCATATGTAGCTTGCTTTGTATGTGTTTATTTGCATGCTGTCTCCCCTATCAGATTATAAGCTCTCTAAGGGTGCTTGCCTTTTTTTGGTATTCCTAATACTTAGTATAGTGCCTGGTATATGGTAAGTGCTTAATAAAGGTTTAATGATTGATTGATTTTGAATCTAAATTCCAAGAAACACAAAAGTGCTATATGAATACAACTATAAAACACTCAAAAACACAGACCTAAATAAATAGTGAAATATTAATTACTCAAGGTTAGGCTATGTCAATATATAATGACAAAACTCTCTAAATTGAATTACCTATCCAGTGCCATACCAAACTACTAAATGCACCTAGAAAAACAAAAAGTTATGTCAAGGGAAATAATGGAAAAAAAAGGCAGGAAGGAAGGGAGCAAGGAAGGGAGCCTAGCAGTACCAGATTACAAACTATATTGTCATAAAAATGTATTTGATTAGTTTACTCCATCAAATCACCAAGCTCAGTCGATGAATATCAGTCAAAGGCTTTAGGGTCAGTGCAAAAAGTCTTTGAAAGCCGATAATTTCATTTCACTTTATTTCATCTAATACTTTCAGATGAGGTAGAATGACTCCATACAGGAGATCTGTCCCAATTGGTTGAGAGATTTTGTCATGACCTATGTATGGGTTCTGTATAAAAGTATTGGATTATCTGAAGTTGGAGTTTCATCCAGTGGCAAATCAGGAAAGTTCAAACAATTTCTGAAGAAGAACTGCCTGGGAGGGAAGGATAGGTTTTGGCTTCAGCCTTGGTCTAGCACTTCTTTCTTACTCCTTTTACCCAGAGGATGACCTTGAAAGCCTCAAGGATGTTAGATTTCCCATCTTCCTGGCAGTATCCTAATGTAATCCCTATATCAGTGGATGACAGTGTTTACATTTGGAGCCAAGGTGAGACGAGACATAGACTGATGGTTCCATAAGGAACTCAGTTAAAAACCTATACAACATGTCTGTTGAGAACTTCTTGGACGCCCCATAAATGGGAGAAAAGAACTCTTGTCAACTAGAACCTGTGAATTATTCTTTTGATGTGTGTAGTCTCTAAGCCTGAATGCATGTTTTCCTGGACTCTGTACTTGTGGAAGAGTGTCTTTAGGAATTATGATTCATACCAATTGTTCTTTTGGTATCACTCTAGCTTTCATAGATTTGCCAACAATAGGTTCTAGAACAAGCCCTGGTTGGTCATTGTTTTGACCCTGATTGGCTCTGAGTGAATATGAATAGCAATTTTTTTTGTTTTGTCCAGAAACCCTGAGGTCTTTCCCTCTCACTTAGAACTTTGTTTTTTTTGACTAGGTGAAAGAGGTCATTCTCTGCCTCATTTCTTAATCACTTAAATAGGTGTTGCTTCAATCAACTTGAGACCTGCTAAAGACTTTTGCTTAGAAAGTCTAAGGTCTCCCACTGCATCCAGGGCCAACTCCAGTTGTTCTGATATGTATCTTGCCACTGGACCCAGATGGCTCTGGAGGAGAAAGTGAGACTAATGACTCTGCACAGCCTTCCCTCACTTAATTCCAATTCATCTGCATATCATGGGATCACCTCCCTAATGCCATGGTCCTCTTCAAGAACAAAGGACAAACAACAGCAATATCACCTTAGTTAAAACCCTGTTATAATAGTTAAGGCTAGATAACTAAAATGATCCTCAACAGATAATCCTTCAAGGAAGCACACTGGTAGGGGCTCAAGTGGATGACATTAGAAAATCAGCCCCTTCCCACATCCCACATAAGAAGTGCTTCTTAAACTGTGGGTCAAGATGAAAAAAAAATTGCCAACAGTAAAAGGTTTCTGAATGCCTAACAGTCAAAAATTAATTACAAATCAAATTTGCAATAAATCTGAGGTGTGTCTGGCAGCATTTGCTTGTGTTGAATAGAGCAACTTCACTGCAGCCTTGGTTCTGAATACAAAACATGCACACTTCTTATTGCACATGCCATCAGGCCATGAAACACCAGCAAACACTGCGGAAATGAGAAAAGAGGTTGCTGTTCAGAAAAAGTTTAAGAAACCCTGCTCTAGGGCACTCCTAGAATGCTGAGGGGAAGAAGTAACTTTGCTCTGGGACCTGAAACTTGCCTGCTAGAGTCAGAGTTAGAAAAAACCATCAAACCATCTACTATTTCTCTGTTAAAAAAATGGAAAAGTTGGTCAGTGGAGCAGAATAAATATATAACATATAAAATCAATCTCACATATTTACTCAAAGCCAAAGTACTTAAGTACTATGCTAAGGGATCACTTAACCAAAACTACTCAGAAAATTTGAAAGCAGTCTGACAGAAATTAGGCTTAGATCAACATCTTACACTATATACAGAGATCTAAACATTAGAAAAATTTCTAAGTTTTTGTAATTTTCAAATAACTATGCAGCTAAATGATATTCCATGCCTAAATGAGTTACAATAATTGTTAAATAACTGCCAAAGACATGATAACAATTATATTTTAGCTACTCCTAGGATCAAATTAAAAATTGACAAAGAATCCTAATATTTAGACTTATTTTGTACGGTTTTCATTTATCACCTTCTTACTAAAATTTTACTCTGCATGAATAAAACATTTGATTTTAAGTAGGTGTCATCTTTAACCAAAGATTTAAGCTATAACCTACCATTTTCAGACACTAAACACTAATTACACTTTATTCTCTGTCCCTGAATATAATTATTCCTCATCTAACGAGCAGTGTTGCATATGATTCTATAGTAATCCATTTTGACTAAAAATACATTAAAATTAGGGGGAATCACAGAAAGCCTTTATAACCTACAATTTCAACCCAGTGGTTGACTACATATATACCTACTTGGAATGGAATAATTACACAAGTACAATAAAATATTAATTTTCCAATTTAATTTTTAACCCATAAAATCCATCACCTATTGTTAAATTATCTAAAGGGAAACAAGACTTGAGAATCACATACACATTCTTTTCCTCCTCTTGCCCCTTGATCATTGACAGGAATTTTGTAGCCACTTTGCTATTTACTTTGTGGATAGTAGTAGTAAAGGTACAAAGGCAGACCTGTTCAGAACTCGCAATAAACTATGGCACTGACTTAGACCATTTCTCAGAGACTACAAGTTATTGTCTTGGAAATCACTAGATCAAATGCACAAATTTCTTTTAACAATAGCAGAAATGTCACTGTGGCCATAATTTGTTGGATCACTGAATAAATTTCACCTTGGTTAAACTTTATTAATTTCTCTTTTGGTACAGCATCATTGTTTGCAATAATCACAATCAATATCAAATTGCCATCTTTCAAGGACTCTTTTTTTTCCTTCCTTGAAGGTGAAATGGAAAGAAATCAAAGACCTTGACTGAAGACATGCTAGAATTATGATGGGATACTTCTACTGGGCAAAGAATTTGGCTTCCTTACTCTTCATAATCTTTCCAGGCTTATTTCACATTATTTCCTTTCATGTACTTTATTTTATAACCCAATTGGCCCACTTTCTATTCTTGAAACATGGCATTTCATCTTTCACCTACATGTATTTGCATAGGTAATCCCCATGTATATAATATAATCTTACCTCACTTCTGTCTTTTACAATGCCTGGATTTCTTCAAGGCTCAATACTATCTCCTGTGGGAAGCTTTTCTGCTCTCCTTCCTTCCTCTCCCATGAGCATTTTTTTCCTCAAATAATCAGCAATATATTTGTCTATTGTCCAAGTACAAATAAGCTCCTAAAGTCAAGGATTTATCTTTGTATTGTTGATGGCCTAGCACACTAGATTACACATAGTAGGTGTTTACTAAAATCTTGTTGGATTGAATTGGATCCAGACATCTTCAACTCTTGGTGCAAAGCAAACCAGTTGATAAATTTTTGACTTGCCATAGTTCAGTTCATCTATTAAGAGTGAGTAAGAGTATGTAAAAGATCTATTGAGTGTGTATCAATCAGCTCACAATCAATCAACAAGAATTTTTTGAATATTTATTTTTAGTTTTCAATATTCACTTCCATAAGAGTTTGAGTTTCAAACTTTCTCCCTCTCTCTCCTTCCTCCTCCTCAAGACAGCATGCAATCTGATATAGGTTCTACTTATGCATTCATACTGAACATATTTTCACATTATTCATGATGTGAAAAAGAATTACAACTAATGGGAGGAACCATGAGAAAGAAGAAACAGAACAAAACAACAAAAGAAAAGGAGAGCAAATAGTTATGCTTCCATCTGCATTCAGATGCCAAAGTTCTTTCTCTGGATGTGGATAACATTTTCTATCATGAGTCTTTCGGGGCTGTCTTGCATTGCTGAGAAGAGCTAAGTTTATCAAAGTCACATTGCACAATGTAGTTGTTATCGTATATAATGTTCCCCTGGTTTTGCTCATTTCACTTAGCATCAGTTTGTATAAGTCTTTCCAGGTTTTTCTGAAGTCTGTCTGCTTATTATTTTTATAGCACAAGAATATTCCATTACATTTATATACCACAACTTGTTCAGCCATTCTCCAACTGATGGGAATTTCTTTAATTTCCAATTCTTGGCCACCATGAAAAGAACTGTTATAAATATTTTTGTGCATGTGAGTCCTTTTCTTCTTTTTGTGATCTCTTTGGGATACAGACCTAGAAGTGGTATTGCTGGGTCAAAAGGTATCCACATTTTGATAGTCCTTTGGGCATAATTCCAAATTGCTCTCTAGAATGGCTGGATCAGTTCACAACTCTACTAACAGTGTTCCAATTTTCCCACATCTTCTCCAACATTTACCATTTTCCTGTCTTGTCACATTAGCCAATCTGATAGTTGTGATGTGGTACCTCAGAGTTGTTTTGATTTGCATTTCTCCATGATTTAGAGTATTTTTCATATGACTATAGATAAATTTAATTTCTTCATCTGAAAACTGCCTGTTCATATCTTTTGGCCATTTAACTGCAAGCCTTCTGTATCTAGTCATGTATTTTCTAAACCAGTAGATAAGAAAATTAATACAATTACAAAAAAAAGCCCAACAAAAAACAACATGGGGAATTGCTTGTTAGTGCTCTGGAAACTCAATAAAAGATAATAAGGCAGACAAATTAATCCAATTAGGTGACTGTAATAGAGATTGAATATTCAAATAGAGGGTAATAGTCACATATCACTCTACTCTGATTAGAACAAATTTGGAGTATTCTATTCAGTTCTGGACACCAGAAATTGAAGAATATGCAGAGGATTTTTAGCAAGGATTGTGAGAAAACAGTGACCCAAGCCAGATGACACAACCAGGGATATTTAGCTTAGAGAAGAGAACACTTGAGAAAGAGATGATAGCTGTTTTTGAATATAGTAACTTGCTACGCAGGTATTAATCATTAGAGACAAGCCTGACACAAACAAAATCAAAACGGAATGGTTTCTTACTTCATTGGAGATCAAGTGAAAGTGTGATGACCACTTGGTAGGGATATTGTAGCGGGGATTTCACTTGGGGTCTGGATTGGCCTAGACCAGAGGTGGGGAACCAGCAACATTGAGGCCACATGTTACCCTCTAGGTCCTCAAGTGCAGCCCTTTGACTGAATCCCAACTTCACAGAACAAATCCCCTTAAGAAAAGGATTTGTTCTGTAAAACTTGGACTCAGGCAGAAGGCTGCACCTGAGGACCTAGGAGGCCACATGTTGCCTTGAGGCCACAGGTTCCCCCTCCCCCACCATCTAGACCAAGTATTTTTGACTTGGGATCTATGATTCCCCTAGAAGTCTATAGACAGATTTCAGAGGATCAATGAATGGGGAAAAAATTTCATATTTTTCCCCACTAACTTCTAATTAAAATTGAACCTTTCCTCTGATTATCTGAAAACATTCTAAGAAGGAGACCACAGGTTTCAACAAACTGCCCAAATGGTCCATGACACATAAAAAGCTAAGAACCCCTCTCCTATATGCCCTGAAGTCTTTTCTGACATGGAAATTCTGTAATTTTTCTATTCCAGAGGATAAGACATACTCAGGATTGCTTGATAACACTACTGGGAATATCCACAGCTGGTTGAAAATCCATGTCAATAGCAGGTGGACTAAAGAGTTGATTTCATCTCTAGGTCTTGGTTTCGTGAGGGCTTTGCACTAACTGCTATCTAAAATCCGTTCCATTTCTCATTCTATGAGCCTATGCTCTGAGATTGATGTCTCTAGTGGGGTGGTGCCAGGCTCTGTTCTTAGTTCTACAGTGACTCGGCTGAAGACTCAGAGTTATCCACTTAGAACTGATACAATACCTGGAAAGATATTTAACAACATGGACGATGGACCAAAGCTTTGTGACAGACTGGAAAAATGGCCTAAAAACCAGTTAGATGAAATATAATAGCAGTCAATATTAAGTCTTATATATGTTTAAAAAAAAGATACAGGGACCTGATTTGACAGCAGTTTATTTGAAAATGATATGGGGGTTTAGCTAACCACAAGGCTTGATATGAGCCAAGAGAGTAATGATGTGACTAAAAAGCTAATGCATTCTTTGGCTACATTCAGTGTCAGATCAAAAGAAGGAATTATTTGACTCAGTGCAGGTTGGGCCACATCTGGTGTTTGAGAGACAGCATGGGGTAATGGGAAGAGAACTAAATTTAGGATCAGAATAATACTACCAATAGCAACTAACATTTATATGGTACTTTTTTTTGGAGGCAGTCAGGGTTAAATGACTTGTCCAAGGTCACATGGCTAGTAAATATCTGACCCCTGATTTGAACTCAGGTCCTCCTGCCTCCACTGTACCACATAGCTGCCCTTGTTTATATAATACTTTAAAGTTTACAGAGTGCTTTGCTGATATAATCCTTATAATAATCCTGTGAGGTAGGATGTGCTATTATTCCCATTTTACAGAGGAGAAAACTAAGGTCCCCAAAGTTAACCTGCCTAGAGTGATACAACATCTTAGTATCTGAGGCTCAATTCCAACTCAAGACTTCCTAACTCCAAATCCAACAATCTATCTACCATACCAACTAAAATTCCAGAAGACCTGGATTCATATCCTGTGTATGACTTCTTTAAATAATAGTAGACTAGGGATAGAAACTGTGATTTCATTGATATGGGAAATTCCCAGATGAGGAGATTTCCTCTATCAATGGAGCTTGGCCCCTTCCCTGTATTTGATAGTCCTGGAGAGATGCTAGAGCATTAAGACGTTAAGTGATTATTGCCAAGGCCACATTCACAGCAGCTATGAATATATCAGCATAATTCTGAATCACAAAATATAATGTTATATAAAAATATAGAAATATAAATCCATAAAATATATGTAAATATATAATAGTATATAAAATATAATAAATAGAAGACAGAAGTAAAACATTCATTCAGACTCCAGAAAGCCAAATCCCAACATCAGAGAACCAAATTCATCATAGCAACAAAGAAATCTATACACAATGACACTGCAAACAGCAGCACCATCCCAAAGCCTTCCCACAAACATCCACAAACCTAGCTGTCTCCTTGCCTGTGTCTTCTCTCCTTCCTCTTTTCTAACTGCTCTAACTCTTCTCAGCTCTGCTCCACCCCTTCCTGCACCACTCACTCAGCAAATTCCTCCCATCACAAGTTCCATATGATTACATGTGGCCTATTAAGGGGCAGGGAAGATCTTCAAATTCCCATTACCATTACAGTGACTTACTCAGAGTCACACATCTAGTGTATGTCAGAGGCAGGACCTTCAGGGCTGCCTAGCTCCAAGACCAGATGTCTATCCACTCTGGGGATTTGGAGATCTTGTGAACAAGTCACACAGCTAGTAAGTGTCTGAGGCCAGATTTGAACTCAGGTCCTCCTGACTCCAGGGCTAGTGCTCTATCCACTGTACTATCTAGCTTCCTTCCTCCCCTCCCCTTTTTTTGAGGCATGGGATCATGTGAACTTTTAAAAACTCTAAGTCAGGGTTCAAGCTTGTTGCATTTGCAAAAGACTTTGCTCATTGGTGGAAGGAAGGAAAGAAGCATTTATAAAGCACCAGGCCGGAGCACTTTACAAATATTTCATTCGATTCTCACAACAATCCCATAAGAGTCAATATTATTATTATCATTTCCATTTTACAGTTGCTAAAAATGACAGAAATTAACTTTCCCAGGGTCTCACATCTAGTAAGTATTCTAGGCTGAATTAGAACTTGGATCTCCCTAACTCCAGTCCCAGTGTTCTATCCATTGTCCACCTGACTGTCTCTTTTGGAGAAAACAATCAGTGTTGCATGCGTGGTGAGAGTTTGGGAGAAAAAAACCTTTTGCGTTTGAGAGACAATTCAAGTCTGCAGGGTCTCTTCAGACAGAGAACCCTGGAAAGAAAGAAAAGACTTTAGAAAGCAGCTGACCCAGAAGAAGAGAGTGATAGTAGAGTTCACATGTCCCTGATTTCCAGGGAACCTCCCTACAGATTCGGGGGGATTTCCCTTTAGGTGAGATTACAAACTCTCTCATTCAGTTCCATTGAGTTATCTCTCCCACTGGGTGAGCTCATTTACTCTGTATATTGTCTGCTATATCATGATCTGGATGACTTTTCTGATTTCTGCTTGCTGTCTGTTTGGTTAAATGGATTTCTTAACTATTCACTATTTGTCTAACTAGCATTTGGTGGGCAGGAAGTTAAAACCTTCAGATATCACTGCAGACACTCCTTCCCCTTTGAGGGATGATGACCAGGAAAGTAGCTTGAACCTAAAAGTAATTTACTGTGGAGGAGCAACATTTGGGGGAGCAGACAGATGAGCTTCTACTCTGGTATTCCCTCTCTGAGAGAGCAGGGCATTCATAGCCCCAGTCCCCAATGTCCCACCAGGCAGGAATCAGTTTTCCTTGGAGACAGGTGAGCCAGATTTCAGAGATATCTGTTTGTGCCTTCCTGAAAGCCACTTTTAGACAAACCCATGCAGACATAATCTAAATGGACAATATGTACCTTATAAAATATTTTGATAATTGTAATTCAATATATTTGCTTTCCTTTGTGGATAGTTTGCTAGAGGTACACAAAAAGGTTAAGAACTCCTGTACTAGGCCATCTTGATGATGACAATGTTAAAGTACTAAGAGCTAACATTTATTGAGGGCTTTGAGGTTTTCTAAGTGCTATACCTATATTGTGAGGAAGCTGCTTTGTAAGTGGCAATATACCATGTAACCCTGGGGAAGACCACAAAGCTAAGAAGCATCATGTTCAGGATTCGAATCCCGGACCTCGGACTCCAGAACTGGTGCTAGCTCTACTTGGTGGCACAGCAAATGCTCCTATCTTTGAAACTCGGCTCTCACAGGGGAATTCCAGCATCACGGGAGCATCCCATGAAAGAGCTTTGTAAAAGGCTCTGGAGACCCTGGCTGGATGGCTCTTCCCAATAGATGGGGCCGGCCCAGGCAGTGGGCCCAGACCCCAGGCTTCTACCTTCTGTCTCCTTCCCCCTCCCCCACCTTACTTTAATCCACAATAACTCGTGATGAGACCCAGTAGGTTTGGAGCTGCCTCCTGTAGCACACTCTGGAAGGACCAGAGGGTTTGCAAAAAGAAGGGCTCCAAGTCGGCTGCTTCAGCATCCCTTTTTGGTAGTGGTTGTTGTGAGAGAGGGACTTCAGATCCTGGGCCCCTGCCCAGCAATGGGGGCCTGCGGCAGCCCTCAAGCCCTGGGAAGGGGAGCTTTCTCAGAAGAAAGCCTGCGATCCTGTTGGCAAGTAGCACATGGATGTCTGTCAGTTACCACCCACCAGCAGTCCTTGGCAGAAGTCTGGGGAAGGAGAGGAAGAAAGTGAGACGCATTATCTGCAATTAACTGAGATTTAAGGCAATAATCACAGGAATGTGAGGCAGGAAAACTTGAAAGCATTGAGAAAAGTCATTTTCTTCCTCTTGCCTGACTGGTGATGGGATTTAAAGGGCAGTGATAATGGATTTAAGGTAAGGTGGTTTGTGTGTGGTGGAGAAGGGCCACGTGGGACTGACTTTTTAATGCTGGGATTCCCTTGTGGAAGCTCAGGCTTAAAGTACTGCCAGGGGCACTCAAGCCTTTGCAGTGTGGTGTGGGGGGTAAATTCTATGCTTTTAAATTTCTGGGTGAAGGATTTAAGTGGGTAGATCAGAATGAGAGCCTATCTCTCCTGAGAATTCTGTCTCAGAATTCTGAGTGGTCTGGCCTGATTAGTGGAGGTCACCCAGCCCTCCCTGATGTTCCTATAAAACTATTTTTATTTTATCAATGCAGAAAGGTGGCATAATGGGTAGAGTGCTAGACTTGGAATCAGAAAGACCTGAGCTCAAATCACATAATAGGTACTATATAAACACTAGCTATTGTTTTTGTTATTTTCTTGCATAGGTTTGGGCAAAGTTTCAGTTATCTGGAAAGTGGGGAGATTGGAATTGGCAGAGGCTGAGACTCCTTGCTGCTTTGAGCATCTTGCAGATGGACATGTCTGATACTCAAGGCTGCTCTACCTTAAAGCTTCTCTTAAAAGAGTTTTACTGGATGGCATCTTGCCACTACTGGCAGCCTTACTGAGGAATGAAATGCTTCTGAATTAAGTAGTCATCCCTGAAGTCACATGGCATAATAACATGTGTCAGAACTAGGACTGGAACCCAGACCATCTGGGAGAATATGCAGTTCTGATGCTTAATATTAATTCTCCCTTATGGTCTACAGGTTTTGTAGGGAATCAGAACAAGTTCAATGGAAATTATGAATCAGGGACTTCAGGACTGATCCTATGGTACAGGGATTGTGATGGAAAAAAATCCTCAAGGCTTAAGTTTTCTTGACTTTGAAATGAGGTTGCTGTATGAGATGTCAGTTAAAGTCTTCAAGATAGTTCTGGCTTTAACTCCCTATGATTCCGTTTTCTCATCAGGACCTTGTGACCTAAACAATCCAGGCTCCTGATGAGACAGGAATGAGGCAGCTACAAAGGATGAGGAGACATAGAATATGCCGTTGAGGTGAGGTTGAATATGAGTTCAAATGGGATCTCAGAAACCATTGAGCCCAATTTGTAAGCCCAACTCCAGGCTTCCTTCTGCTAAAAGCCCACATTGGGCATGAAGTGAGAAGCTGAGCCATTAGCTGAGGTCAACAAATGGTCCTGTGTGGTCTCGATCTCTCTTAATGTTAGTGCCAGGGATGTGTCCAAACCAGCAATTGTTAAATTTTCAGAGTGAGAAGTTACGCCTTGGAAATCAGCAAATGCTACAAATAAGGGCTTGATTTATTGTTTCTTGGATTATCTATTCTTGAGACAGAAGTCGAGAAAAATGTTAGTAATATAAAGTTTTTAAAATGGGTCCCATCTACGTTTTTTTTCAGAGAGTTGGTTTTAAAATATTTCCTAGCACCGCCCCCCCCCCCCCCCCCAGCTAATGCTGTTCCTCTGAAATTATCTGATACATGATTTTTACACAGGTGTTTGTGCATTGTCTTCCCCATTAGAATGTGAGCTCCTTGAAGGCAGGGATTATTTTTTACCTTTCTGTGTATTCCAAGTGCTTAGCATGGTACCTGGCACATAGTAGGCACTTTATAAATGCTTGTTGACTGACTGTAACTGAACAAGTTCCCCTCTTGACCTTAGTATTATCCTTGACTTCTCGTTCTTGCTTACATTAAGATGCTATGTCTCTTTCATACATGTTTCTGTTTCTCCACTCACTGCCCTCCTTGTTCAAGCTCTCATTTTCTCTAGCTTCATTTGGGGCCATTTCCAGTTGTCCTGATCCATATTTTGCCACTGGACCCAGATGGTTCCAGAGGAGAAAGTGA
Organism: Petaurus breviceps papuanus; assembly: GCF_028583685.1. Classification (NCBI taxonomy): domain Eukaryota; kingdom Metazoa; phylum Chordata; class Mammalia; order Diprotodontia; family Petauridae; genus Petaurus; species Petaurus breviceps. The sequence continues at coordinate 14,572,097 of NW_027185616.1, forward strand.
GGCTGGTGACCTTCTACAGCCCTCCCTCACTTAAATCCAATTTACTTACAAGTTACAGCATCACCTCCCTGGTGTCATGGTCCTCTTCCAGAATGAACGACAAGCAGCCACAACCTCTAACCTGGACAACTAACGATAGTCTCCTTATTGGTCCCTCTGCTTCCATTCTTGCCGCTCCATTTTATTCTCCACTCATCTGCCAAAGCCATTTTCCTAAAACATTGGTTGGATTGTGTCACACCTTTACTCAACAAACTCCAAATAATTCCCTATTACCTCTAGGATCGAATATAATGTCCTTTAGCCTGTAAAGCTCTTCATAACCTGGTCCCTTCCGGCCCTTCCAATCTTCCAACCTTCTTCTTCCTTCCAAAGATTCCACAGTCCAGTACCACTGGCCTCTTTATCTTTCTTTTTGTTTTAGCTTCAGTCTCTATGCTTACTCTACAGCCGGGCTAAAGCTAGACTACCCCTCTAGTCTGGAATGCTATCACTCTCTCCTCATCTCACCCTCTTGGAATTCCTGTCTTCCTTCAAGACAACTCAAAGAACAACTTTGCCATAGACCTTTCCCAGTCGTCCCGTCTGCTAGAGTCTTTGTATCTAAGGTTATCTTCTACCTACCCAATATGTATCTTGTATGTACCTATTTACTTACATGTTTTCTCCATCGTTTGAATGTAAGTTTCTTGAAAAGAGAGACTTTTTTAGCCTTTCTTTGTAACCCTATGGCTTATAAGTACTTAATAAATGTTTGTTGATTGATCCCTGGCAAGTGGTCCCTTAGTCTTCTGTTGAAAACTTTCTGTTTGGCTTTTTAAACCTTGGTCCTTACATATCTTTCCAGTCTTCTTACATCTTACTCTCCTCTGACTACTCTGCTATCCAGTGACACTGGTCTCATTGCTGTTCCTCACACACAACACTCATATCCTGTCTTTGGCTGTTTTCACTGGCTCTTCTCCTTGCCTGGAACATTCTCTTTCCTCATCTCTGCCTTCTGGCTTCTCTGGCTCCCTTCAAATCCCAGCTCAAATCCCATCTTTTACAGAATACCTTTTCAAATCCCCCTTAATTTTAGTGCATTCCTTCTCTTGATTATCTCCAATTTATTTTTGTCTATAACTTGTTTGTACATAGATTTTATATGTAGTTTCCCACATTAGCCCCTGAACTCCTCAAGCACAAGTTCTGTCTTTCACCTTTCTTTGTATCACTGTACTGCCTGTTACCTTGTTGTTATTTAGTTGTTCAGTTTTATCTTGCTCTATGTGACCCCATGAACACTATCTATGGGTTTTTCTTGGAAAAGATAATGGATTGGTTTGTCATTTCCTTCTCGAGTGTGTCCCCATTTTACAGATGGGGAACTGAGGCAAATAGGGGTTAAGTGACTAGCTCAGGGTCACACAGCCAGTAAGTGTCTGAGGTTGGATTTTAATCCAGATCTTTCTGATTCCAGGTCTGGCGTTCTATGCACTGCACCACCTAGATGACCCATTTAACTTATTACATAGTATTTGCTTAATAAATGTCTATTAATTAACTAAGGGGAAACCTCACTACCTCCAGAAGCAAGCAACTGAACTTTTGTGTATTTCTAATTATTAGTCTGTTTTTCCTCATGTGAATTCTAAATCTTCCTTTCCATGACTCCCACACATTATTCCTGGTTCTGCCAAACGGAACAAATTTAATCTTCTCTTCTGTGATAGCACCTCAAATACATGAAAACAACAATTGTATTTCCTTAAATCTTTTATTTTCCAGGCTAAAGATCCTGAGGGACCTTTCTAGAAATTCAGAATGCAGAGTTCCTAATTTGGAAATGAAATAGTATTATCTTAAATACTGAATGTGACCATTTAGTCCAGGGGTAGGAAACCTGTGGCTTCAAGGTCACATGTAGCTCTAGGTCCTCAAGTGCAGTGCTTTGACTGAATTCAAACTTCACAGAACAGATTCCTTTAATAAAAGGACTAAATTTTAGTCCATTACTGTGTGCCTTTTGAGGTGGTTGTTTTTGTTTTGTTTTGCTTTTTAAATTTTTGTCCTCCTTTATTTGATGACCCCATCACATCTGTGCTCATTACTTCTATGTCTCATACCCTTTTGCCAACACAAGAACTCAACATCTGGAATTTAAGATTTTGTTATTTGATTTGCAACCACACAATTTGTGTTTCCAGTTGGATAATTAGCAAAAATCAGGAGAACTTGAAGATCCAATGGAAGACAGAAATGCCATTTTGCTCTATCCTGAAATTGTGATGTAGAGTCCAGGGGTAGGAAACCTGCAGCCTCAAGGTCACAAAACTAGGTCCTCAAGTGTGGCTCTTTGACTGACTCAAAACGTCACAGAACAGATCCCCTTAATAAAAGGATTTGTTCTGCAAAACTTGGACTCAGTCAAAAGGCTGCACCCAATGACCAAGAAGACCAGATGCAGCCTTGAGGCCACAGGATCCCCACCCCTGGTGTAGACCAAGAAGAAATGAAACTAGAGTCAGATAGAAGAATCAGGGAGAAAAAAGGAAAATGAATGAAATTGAGCCCAGTGGCTACGTTAGTGTGAAGGATGCTCTACGCTCTGTCACACAGTTAATTAGTGTTGGAGGTAGGATTAGAACTAGGTCTTTCTGACTAGGGATCCAGGGCTCTTTTCATTATCCAAGACTATCTCTAGATTTTTAAATTAAAATAAAAAAATATACATTGTTTGTCTTAATCAGCCAAGATCCGTCTGACACCCTGACTCACCGCCCCCCTTCCCCCCCAACTAAGAACACAAGAAAAACAAAACCCATCATGAAAATGTGATGTCAGTCAAGACACTTTTCCAGATTGGCCACATCAGAAAAAAGTCCTTCGTCTCTCTGTCAGGAGGCGAGTAGCATGCTTCATCATTAGTCCTCTGGAATTCTGATAAGGGTTCAGCAGAAAGTATTCCATCATATTTATATACCATAACTTCTTCATTGATTCCATGATTTATGTGTGCTTCCGCAGATTCCCATTTTTTGCCACCTCGCAAAAAGCTATAAATATATTTAAACATCCTTAGAGTTGTTTTGCTTAGGACTTATCTCTCCCTTAACAGGCTTAATAGGCCCTCCTTCTGATTTTCCCTCTCCTCCTTTCCCTTTTCCCTCTTATTCCGCTTATTGAGTGAAATGTGTTTCTTTACCCAACTCTGTGTGTATCTTCCTTCTTTTGACCATTTAAAATGAGTGAGGTTTCACACAAGAAAACACAAAAACTTAGAACACAAGAAATTGAACCACAAGTGACAGATACTCCCTTACTCTTCTTTATATGGATAGCTCCTTGTGTGCCCTTATCATGCGAGTCCAATTTCCCTAACCTTCTTTTCCTTTCTCACCCTTTTTCAAGAGTGTTCTTCCTCTCTCTCTCCAGTATTTTCTCAAGATCACCAACATATAACAGAACCACTGCCAGGCAATTCCCTCAGTGACCCCTGATGATGATAGGGTTCCCAGGGGACACGTATCCTATTTCTATATTTGAATGGAAGCAGTTTATTGAGTACTTTGTCATTGTTTGTTCATGTTTATATTTTTATGTTTCCCTTAATGTCTATGTTAGAAATTCAATGTTTCTACACAGCTCTGGTCTTTCCATCAAGAATACTTGAAAGTCATTCGTTTCATCAAAAGTCCATTTCCCTCCCTCATTTATAAAATTATATTCAGTTTTTCTGGATCACTAATTCTCGACTGTAAGCCTATATCTTTTGCCTTCTGGAATAGCATATTTCAAGTTCCCTGTTCCTTTATAGCTGTAATTGTTGTCATTTCAGCTGTATTGGATTCTTTGTGAGTTGTTTACCATTTCTTTCTTCAGTTCATTTTACAGACTAGAAAACTGAAGCAAACAGGGTTAAATAACTTGGCCACTGTTAAATAGCAGGTACTTAAGTGTCTGAGGTCAGATTTGAACTCACAAAGATGAATCTTCCCGATTACAGGTCCAGTACTCTATCTGCTGCACCACCTAAGCTGCCTCCTCCTTTATGATTTAGTAACTACCAAATCATGAGTAATCTTCATTGTGGCTCCCTGCTACTTGAATTCTCTCTTTCTGACTGTGTGTAGTATTTTTGCTTTAACCTCAAAGCTCTGAATTTGGGGTATGAGACTCCTGGGAATCTTCATTTGGGGATTTCTTTAAGGAGGTGACTAGTGATTCTATTTCCAACTTGCACTCTGTTTCTAAGAGATCTGAGAAGTTTTCTTTTACAATTTCTTGAAATAGAATATCTAGGCTCTTTTTTTTGGTCATAATGTTCAGATAGTCCAGTGATTCTTAATTTTTGTTTACTTGATCTGCTTTTTAGGTCAGTGGTTTTTTCTATGAGGTATCTTACATTTTTTCTGTTGTTTTTCTTCTTAAGTCTTTTGACTTTGTTTTAATATTTCTCGTTGTCTTTTGGAGTCATTGACTTCTATTTGTTCCATTCTAATTTTCAGAGAGTTTGTTGTGTGTGCAATATTTTGTACCTTGTGCCAAGTTAATAGTTTACTTTCCAATTCTTTCTTTCATTGTTCCCATCTATTTTTAGTCTTCTTTGAGCACTATCATTCTATTTATAAAAGTATTTTAACTCTGAAAAATATCTTGCTTCATCTTGTCCAGGAATTCTAATTGAAGTTGTGCCTAAGCTATGTTTTTCTCTGAGTCATTGGTTGTAGATTTCTTGGACTTTCTTCTGTGTTTGTATCTTGAACATCTCTGCCCTCATAATAGCTCGTTATAACAGAATTAATTTTTTTTATTTGTGCATTCTTCCAACCTGCTTCCTGATTAACTTGTTGTCAAGCCTGAGCTCTGCCACACTTCTAAAGGGAAGGTCTGAGCTGCTTAACAGCTGGTTGCTGCTTTCTTGGCATATTAATAATTGTGTTATCCCAGGGTTTCAAAGACAGGCAGGAGATGTGCAAAGTTTCAGTGCTCCCAAAATGATCTGATCCAGGACAAAGTGATCTGATCTGAATTTGAGTCTGAGCAATGAAATGCTGTTAGTTTCAGCCCCCATCAATGAGGAGGAAGTTTTTTTGGTTCAGTTTGATGGAAAGTAGCCTCCCTTTTAGTCTGGGATTCCTGCCTTGGTTATTCCTTTGTGGGTTAGACTAGTTGCTGGTAGTGAGACATTGTACCTATGAGCCACACCATGGCTGATGCTGCTGTCTTAGTATGCTACTCAGGCTTGGAGACATTACCTAGATTAGGAGAAAAATGAATTTGTTTGGTACCAATCATGAATTCAGTAAACCAACATAGACAGGCCTTATTTATAAATGAGTTAGTAGTCCAAATAAACTCACATTTCAGAAGCAAAATGGCATCCAAATATTGAGGGATTTCACTGTGATAAGAGGCAAAACTCCAAATAGTTGAACATGATAGCCAGTCTATCTTGTGATCCTACTGTGGAAGGATCAACATTACCCTGCTAATTAAACACAGCAAGTAAGATGAGCCAGGCAGTTGTCAAGAGAATCCCCAAACTGAAACTGTACAAGATGGACAGTTTTATTGTTGGTTGAAGAAATCATCTCAGAATCATCTTGGCTTTTCAACTTAATTCTTCCATCCTCCCATACATAATTTCCCCTACTCCCCAACCTATTTCATTGGAGTTGAGGGGTAGAGGTGGGACTGTATTTTCTTCATAGTGGGCAAGCATTAAAGATATATCCTTGAGACCAGAAATATGGGGTTGTGGATTTCAGATTTCAGCTATAAGCAAATGCTTATAGCTAGATAGGAAGCATTAATTTACTAATCAGCAAATATTTATTCATTTATTGGTTTACTTATTTGTTTTAAAATGAAAATGTTTAATGAGCAGAAATCTATTTTTCTTCCTTCCAGCAGAGGAAAAATATAAAAACACATTCCTTCCAACAAATATGCAAATTCAAATAAATAAAATCCCCCCATTGACCATGGCCAAAAAACGTCTTGTTCTGTACCTTGAGTGCATCACTTCTCTGTCAGGTGGATAGCATGTTTCATTATTGATCCTAAGGAGTCAGGGATGATCTTTGTGTTGATGGAAGTTCTTACAGCTTTCAGAGTTATTTGTCTTTATAGTCTTGCTGTTATAGTATAAATTGTCCCAATTCTGTTCATTCTAATCATCATCACCTCAAATTTGTTTATTTTTATTGTATTGATACTATAGTATAAATTCTTCTGTTTCTGCTCACTATATTCTGCATCACTTCCAATGGGTCTTTTCATGCCTATTTGAAGCTATTTCCTAAAGAGTTTTCCATTCCAATAACATACCATGATTTGCATTCAACAGATATTTATTAAGTGTCTAATATGTGAAATGCATTGTGCTTGATGTTGAATGGGAGATTGGGAATGAGGCTACCAAGATACCAAAAGGAATAGCAAATTTTATACAATACATTTGCCGTTTTGTAAGCAGTCCTTTTTTTTTTTTTTCAAATTCTACTGGAATTCATTCCATAGCCCATTCTATTCATTCAGGGAAATGCTTATTTTATTTCATAAATTAAAAATAAAATAAAAAATAAATTTACAAGATAAATTGATTTACAATTACAAAAATTACAAAACAAAAAGATTGAAACAGATAATAAATAAAAGATAAATATCAAACCATCCCTGTCCTGAAGAAGCTTACAATCTCACAGTCTTGAATACAAGAGAAAACTTAGAGAGGATTCTGGGAAGAAGGTAGACTAGGTCAGAAAATTCTAAGCTCTCAAGATTTTCCCTCACAAAAGAGTTAAAATAGCACCTTAGGGTGAACAAAGTGTGAATGGAGATAAATAAGAACAGGGGCATAATGGGGGTCTTTCTGGGATAATTTGAGAAGATCAGAAGAAAAATCTCAGGACAAGGTTTGGTCCCTGTGAAGAGTAAATACCTCCAGCCTAGGCTCAGTTTTAACAAGTGGCAAGTCCTGAGGTGAGTTGGTTTGAGAGTCTGCCTCGACCCCAGCCACAGGAACTTTTACCCCTGGGATAGTGAGATAGTTGGATGTTTGAGCCCAGGAAGATTGGAAAGGTTGGGGTAACCTCTGCTGATAAGGAACACCAAACCCAGCTGTGCTGTGAAGAGCTGTGAGGGCAAGAAGGAACCAATACATGCCCAGTGAGCATAGAAGCAGTGGGGTAGAAAGCCCCTGGCTGCAGGCACTTACAGGAGGCTGGAGGTTTGGCTTTGGTTCCAGGCTAGAGAGGAGAACTGAAGATCTGGAGCAAGAGGCACCATTTCCTGTATCCCAGGGCTAGAGGTGGTTACAAAAATTAAGCTATTCCACAACAACAAAAAATGCACAATGGAGAAAGAATCCAACCATATAAAGCTATTATGGGAATAGAGATGATTGGGGTCCATCTTCAGAGGGGGATATTGAAGTAAAGAAACCCTCAAAGACTAATGTCAAATGACAAATGGTCACTTGCCCAAAAAGAATTCATAGATCTTAAAAAAGACTTTAAAAATCAAATGACAAAGTTGGAGGAAAAAAACTAACTAAAAAAAAAAGAATAATCCAAGAAAAACAAGAAGGTTATGAAAGAAAAGTCAACCAATTAAGAAAAGGAAATCCAGAATATTTTGTTGGGCTGGGAGGAGAGGGCAATTGGGGTTAAGTGACTTGCCCAAGGTCACATGGCTAGTAAGTATGTTAAGTGTTTGAGGTCAGATTTGAACTCAGGTCCTCCTGACTCAAAGGCTGGTGCTCTATTCATTGTGCCACCTAACTGCCCCTGGAAATATGCAATCTTAAGAAAGAAAATGACACCTTGAAAACTAGAATTGGGCAAAGTAAAGCCAGCAAGATTATAAGAGATCAAGAAATAATCAACCAAAATATCAATAGTGAAAAAATAGAAGAGAAAGTAAAACATAAGAAAAACAAAAGATTTAGAGAATAGATCAAGAAGAGAAAATATAAAATAATCAGGCTAACTGAAAGTTATCTTGATACAATAACGTGAGAAATAATATGAGATACAATAATATGAAAAATCATTAAAGAAAATTGTCTTGAAGCATTAGAACAAGGGGAGAAAGTAGAAATAGAAAAAATCCATCAATCACCACTTATGAGGAAAACTCATAGTAATATCATAGTCAAATTCTGAAACCTCCAGCTCAAGGATAAAATATCAAAAACATCAAGATCAAAACAATTGAAAAGTGGTGATTCCACAATTGGACTCACATAAGACCTAGCAGCAGAGACATTAAAGGACCCCAGGTCTTGGAACATAATATATTGAAGATCAAAAGAATTGGGGCTCTCACCGAATACATCATACCCTGCAAAGTTAAGTGTTATCCTGAATGAAAAAAATGGATATTCGATAAACTCTCAAACTTTCAAGAATTTGTTTAAAAAAAAAACAAATGAACCTGAAATTAACAGAAGATTCAACATACAAGAACCAAGAGAAATATAAGGTACATACCAAAGACTAATTATAAGGGATTCATGAGGACAGATTGTTTACTTTTTATATCTATAAAATATATGTGTAAGATTCTTATTAACAATTGGGTAGCTCATAAGAAAAATTAGGGTAAACCTGAGTATGATATGAATTTTAAAATAAAGCCATTTAAAAACAACTAGGTAGGGTAATTATTTTATACAATTGAGGTACAAGAGGAAGAATTGATACAGAGGAATTAGATGGGGGAGGAGGGCTGGTAGTTCTGGGAATCTGCTTTTATTGGGAATAGGTTTAAGAGGGAACAATACATATATATTTAGAAGAGTATAAAAGTCTTCTAAATTCAGAAGAAGTAAAACAGTAGGGGCATAGGGAGGGGTGAGAGGACAAGGGAGGGGTCTTTAGAGGGGAAGGGAAGGGAATAGGTAAAGGGGGGTATAGAAGGGTGTTTAGATTTATGGGAATGGGAAGAAAGGAGAGGGATCCTTGGAGGGGGGTAGGACAGCAAAAGGAGGGCAAGGTAATGTGTAGAAGAAAAGTAGAGGACGAAGGAGGGACAGGAAACAAGAAATATGCACAAACACAAAAACAAAGATCAGGAGTAGAGCATGTTTCAAAAAGTATATGTCTGTATATAGCGAAACATATCTAAACTTTATTGTAGCCTTCTGTGAGGGGGTGGAGGGAGGGAAAAAAGAACAAAGTAAAAAAGTGCAGAGTAGAGAACAAAAGAACTCACAAGGCAGCAAAGAAAAGATGGACAATTGTCAACACGAGTATTATTTATCATACAGGCCTTTTTTTAAAATTTTTGCTTTTTGGAGGACAATTGGGGTTAAGTGACTTGCCCAAAGTCACATGGCTAGTAAGTGTGTCAAGTGTCTGAGGTTGAATTTGAACTTAGGTCCTCCTGACTCCAGGACCAGTGCTCTATTTACTGCGCCACCTAGCCACCCCCTACAGGTTTTCTTGAAATGAAAATTTATTGTTACATATTTTGAATCCTCTTTTGTTTTGCTATGCACACATGTCTTTTTTTGGTCTTTCTAACTTATTTAAGTTTTAATATTTAAATTTATGATACATTTTTGTTTCTTTTCTTTATTCTGTATTTGTGTTCTGGTGTTTGTCTAAAATAAAATTTTGAATGAAAAAAAAAAAGGAAGTTTAGCATAGCAAATTGCATACTGGACTTGATTTTAGGAAGACTTTGGTTCAAATTCTCCCTTTGACACATAATGAGTCTGTGACCTGGACATTTCACCTCTGATTCCTCAACTGTAAAAAGAGGGGGTTGTACTAATTGAGCTCTAAGGTGATCCTTTCCCCCTCTAAATAAAAGGCTCTGTGACTAGGCATGTGTCTGGAATCTCATTTGTTTGAGCACTCGCTCCCAGCAGTGCACACCAGCCCCCTGGCCCTATGACCTCTCTCACTTCTTCATCTGTAGAACAAGAGAATTGGATAAGATAACCTCAAACCACAAAAAGGACTTCCCTCTTGTGCTGCTCCCAGCTCTAGATGGATAATAATCTTGTGTAGTTCTTGCCCATTTTTTGTTTTGAAGAAGCTCGGCAAATTCATTGGTTTATAGAGGAAACTCAATTAGAATCTGCTCAGAAGTTTGTAGCCTTAAGCCTGGTACACTGAGAGAATAAGGTACTTGCCCCGTATTACAGCCAGTAGGTGTCAGAGGTAGAATTTAAACCCAGATTTTACTAACGCAAGTTCAGAGCCTTCTGACTCTGAGGATGACTACAGTTTGTCTAAGGAGAGATTACTGGTGTTTAAAAGATGGTCATGTGTGTATGTGTGTGTGAGTGTGAGTGTGAGTGTGTGTGTGTGTGTGTGAAGAAGCAGTTCAAAAATGCTACAAAATTTCCTAAATGCAATCCAACCTGATTTCTTCCTTCTTTTTGATTTTTGAATCTATACTCATTAATAACATTGATTTATAGTTGTGCTTTATCCTTCCCTGGCTTTGATTCTGATAGAATGCTTTCTTAATTTTTGAGAATAATTTGTGTAGTATGGGCACTAACTATGAAGACTCAATTAAGACTCTTTTGGACATCCTGTATATTGTTATACGGCAGGTAATCTCATAGGTAGATAAAATGGCATGGGTGATGTCTTTTGATTCATGCATAAATTGAATTTAGGTGAGGCAGAGTTTTATGAAGGCATAAGCCTCACTCTCTCCTCCAGAATTATCAGTCCAGTGGCAAGAAAGAATTAAAATGACTGGTGATGGTCCAAGATGCAGTGGATGACATTGGAGTCTTGTGTCTAACCAAACTCTAAGTGCTCCTCAGTGACTGTTACAGCTGCCTCCATGGTCATTGGAACAGATTGTTCTCACCTGCCCATTCCATCAGGGGAGGTATTACTAGCAATGGAGGAGTTCAGGATGGGAATGCTAAATGTGGGAGTGCCACTGTTTCTTGGAAGAATCCAAGGAAACAAGGAAGTGTAGGCGAAGAGAGAGAACATTCCAGGCATGAGGGTTAACTAATGAAAAGATATGAAGTTGGTAGATGGATTGTTGAGTTGGAAGAACAGCAAACAAAGCTATTGTCATTGGATTGTAGAACTTATTGAGAGGAATAAAGTGTGGGATGGAGAAAGACAGCAAGGGGTCATGTTGTGAAGGGTCTTAAATTACAAAGAGAGAACTTTATATTTGATCCTAGAAGTAACAGACAGCCACTGGAGATTATTGAGATTTTTGTGTGTGATATGGTCAAACTGGTGCTTTAGGAAAATCACTTTGGCAACTGAATAGAAGAATGGAGGATAGATTGTAGTGAAAAGACACTTCAGGCAGGGAGATCCATCTGAAGGCTCTTGCAGTGTCCCAAGTGTGATGTGATAGGAGCCTGCACCATGGTGGTGGTTGTATGAATGGGGAAAAGAGAACATATAAGGGAGATATCATGAAGGTAGAAATGACAAGTCTTGGCAAGATTTAGTAACAGATTGGATATGTAGAGAGAATGAGAGAGAAGAGTAAAAAATGACTCTAAGCTTGTGAACCTGGGTGACTGGGAAGATGGTGGTGCCCTCAACAGTAATAGGGAAATTTAGAAGAGGAGACGATAGAGGGGTAAAGATATTGAGTTCTAACTTGGACATGTTGCTTGAGATGCCTCTAGGATGTTTAAGTTTATTATTATATAGTGTAAGTTATTTACTGGGCACTTGGTGATACAGGACTGGAAATAAAGAGCAAGGTTAGGCTTGGATGGACATCATCTGTATACAAATGACAATTGAGCCCACAGGGGCTGATGATCTCACTGAGACAACATAGGGGAAGAAGGGAATAGGACCCACGACCCAGAGCCTTGGAGTACACCTCATACTCCAAGATTAGTAAGCACAAGCAGGATGAAGATCCAGCAAAGGAAACTGAGAAGGAGCTCATACAAATAGGAGGAGAACCAGGGAAGGACAGTGTCACAGAAGCCAGGAGAAGATGGTGATCGCCAGTGGTAAAGGCTGCAGAAGTCAAGAATGAAGAGTATTGAGAAAAGGCCATTAGATTTAACAATTTAGTATTCATTGGTAACTTTGGAAAGAGCAGCTTGAGTTGAACAATGAGGTTGGAAGCCAGAGCGCAGAGCATAACATAAGTTATGGCGGACGTCCAGTCACCCAGCTATTGGCTGGCATGACATTGCTGCCAAATGCAGGACAGCTGCTAAATTTTCTTGGTCTATCATCTCTATTCTAGTCTCCCATCTCTCCATTCACAGTCTTGAATGAATGAATGTATAAAAAACATCATCAAGAGAACTATGCTAAATTCTGGAGATGCAAAGAGAAAAGGCAAGACAGTCCCTGCTCTAAAGGAGCTCACACTCAAAAGCAGGGCTGGGTAACACATATAGTAGATTTCAGCTGAAAGTCAAATGGGAAGGTCCAATGGTCATGCATTTTAGATAGTATAGATTTAGAGCTGGAAAGGCCTCCAAAGGCTATCTAGTCCAGCCCCCTAATTTTATAGATAAACAGATTAAGGTCTAGGGAGGTTAAGTGATTTGCTCAATTATAATAATAATGATTTGAATAGAATTTATGGGATACTCTTTTAAAGGTTTGTGAAGCTCTTTGCATATGTAATTTCATATTTTGGTCCTTAGGGTGTAGTAGCAAATTAGATGGCACTGCATCTTCGTGAATGTCATTTCTATTTATATCCACTTCTGACAAATCTTTTGACAATGTCAAGGACTGCGGTGGCAAGGTCTTCAGCAGCTGTGCCTTCTGAGGATCTGGGAGTTATAGCACTTGTAGCATAACCATCATAGGTTACATAGGTTGTATATAGGTTATATACAACCAAGTTGTATTCCCGCTGAGCGTCCTTTCCTTGTTCTATGGCTTCAGGAGTCAGACTGCAAACAGGGCCAGTGGTCTGAGAGAAGCTTCTGTTTCCAAGCTCTTAGACTTACAAGTCTATTGGTTAGTGGTTGATGATCATACTAATGGTAATGGTAGGCCCCTTCTCCACAAAATTTGTTCCTCGCTGCTGCAAAGGTTGATATAGAACCTGGTCCAATGGTCTGGAGGAGTGTTGCTATTCCTGATGTTTTTGAGCTCAGGGTACTAAACTCCAGCAAGGACTTCAGGGTAGCCAAGGTGGTTTGACCTACCTGGCTCATAGTGCTTCCTCTCTTTCATATATCTATCTATATATGTATGTATATACACACACACACACACACACACACACACACCATAGATAAAGATATTTATCTATAGATAGGTAGATATATAATAGATATACAGATATCTGTGTATATATGTATGCCTGTATATGTATATATGCATATATGTTTGTGTATATGTGTGTGTTTGTGTATATGAGAGAGAGTGTGTGTATGTGTGTGTGTGTGTCTTGTTTCTTTAGCTGGACTGGCTTTCCTAGCTGTTAGTGGTAGTAGGTCAGCAGTTGGTGTTGGCCATGGCAGGGATGATGGGCCTCTTTTCGACAAAGATTGCTCCCTAGGATGACAGCTATAAAGGTGGGGCTAGAAGAAGGGTTAGTAGTGGGGGCAAGATAATTGCTCTTTCTGTGGCTTTTGGATTCAGGATCTTGCTTTCTAATGTTCTATCATTGAAAGAGCATAAAGGATTGCCTGCCTATGGTCATATGAACAAGCAAGGCATCGTTCTCCACTTTGGAATGAATCTCATACCTTTTATTCTTTTTAAAGAATAAAAAATTCCTAATTATGATAATTTTTTTTTTACTTCTGCTGTTCATGCCTTGCTAATCTTCAGCCTTGGGTGATCTCCACCATCTCTTTCTCTCCTACTTGTAAGCTATTTAATATTACTAGAGGAAGTCAGGACACCATGGTGACTGGTTCCATTTATGCTGATCTTAAGTAGACCTTCACTGCTTCATGGAATTTTACAATTTAAATCTGATTAATTCCCTACCCCATTTCCCACAGCGTCTGTTCTAAAGTTTTTTTCCTTTTTTTTCTTCTTCAAATTTTGAAACTCCACCTCTATGTACCTCTCTTATCAGTCAATAAACTTACTGAAAAGATGGAGAATATTGATACTAAGTTTCTTCATCTTCCTTCCATTTCTCAGAATCTTCCCATGTCTTTATCCATTTTCTCCTCTTTTGCTTCAGTCTCAGGAGAGGAAGCTGCCCTCATCTTAGCAAAGGCTAATTAATTAACCCTAACATTTGTTTCCTTTTCACTTGTGTCCCCTCTATGATCTTGTTCTATTCATCTCCATCATCTTCTTCAGTGACCAAGCAGTTATCATAATACTGTAGGAAGTGAATTGCATTAATCTTGCCATTTTTGCTATAGATGAAACAGAAGACAAAAAAAGTTTCAGCAAAAGAAAAGAAAGGCTTTATTTCTATTGGAGAGGCAAATAAAGGAGTTCACAGAGTTAATTTCATTGCACATCCAAGGTAAATAAGAAACATAATTTCATAGAACATTTGTTCATCTCATCATAAGTGTTTGTGAAAATGACCACCATGAAAATAATTTGCATTTTATCTACCAACATCTGTTGTTGAAGATGATAAATTGGAGAAAGTCTATGAAGAACTCTCAAAGATCATCCTAATAAATGGATATTTGTTATGATACTTGATGACTTCAAAACAAAGGAGGGCATGGATGAGAATAGCAAAAATATATTAGAAAATGGAACTGAGGAGGCAGGAATGAGAGATGTCAAAGGCTCATAAACTACCCAGAAGCTTTACATCTATGCTTAATTTTTCAGGAAGGAATTGCGAGGTGTTGGATATGGCAAGCCCTAAATAACATCAGAAAAGGGAAATTGGTTATATTTTAATAAGTTGGAAATGATATTACTAATAAATGAGTGATTTCTGAATCAACTATGTACAGTGAGAGCATTGATTTGTTAGAGCAAATATTATAATACAAAACTAGAAGAAAGGGTGAAAATGAGAAAAAGATACAGTGTGTAATTCAAACGACCATGCTGAGCATGGTGGTACCTGCTTGTAATAATGAAGCTGGTGCAATGCTTAAGTTCAGGAGTACTGAGTTGTAGTAGGGCTAGTTTGATTGGGTGTCTATAATAAGTTTAGCACCAATATGGTGAGTTCCTGGGAGTATAGGTTACTAGGCTGCCTAAATAGGGACAGATTGGCCCAGGTAAGAAATGGAGCATGTCAAAGCTCCCTTGCTAAGTGGTTGTGAGATCAGGCCATGACGTAAGTGGCTGTTGTACTTCAAACCTTGTCAAGAAAGGGAAAAATTGGTCTCAAAAAAAGGAAAGAAAAAGAAAAACAATTCAAATTGATCACAGTCTGAACAGCCCAACCTATGTGAAAAGTTATTGATGCCAGAAATGGGTAAAGAATGGGAAAAAATGGGAAAAGAACGTTTGCATCTGTAGGACTAATTATAACGATTTTAGATGGATATTATCAATGAATATCATAATTAGGAAATCAAAAGAGCCTTAAACATCCCTTAATCAGCAAACATATGATCAACACTAGCTAAGCAGAAAGACATGGCAGCCAAGGGCAAGAGCAGTTTAGAATATAGACTTGTTTGTAAAATCTTTCAGGAAAGGATGGTCACATAAGATTGAATTTAAACAGTATAATCATTTTTCTCAAACAATATAATAAATAATTTTTCCCATGAGATAAATATGGATAGTAGAACTCTATGTGATAGTAATGGCAATTAAAGATTCCCCTGTATTGGCTTGGTTTTCAAATTGATTGTGTTAAAACCCAGAGTTTGTTAATCCCACCTGTGGGATGGGCTTGTTGATGTGAAAAGAAAGTCCTGAAGTGGGAGGAGCTGGTGATGTAGATTTGGAGAGACACTAGAGAGAGGCGGAAGATCTTTTTTGGAAGCAGCACCTCGTGGAGAGAGAGAGACTAAGAGAATTGCTGGTGGCCGCTTTGAATTGCCCTGGACTTTTGAGACCTGCCCCCCTGAGCTGCCAAGGACTGAGGAGACATGGCTGTTTTGCTGGTACTTTGTCTGTCTGTTTTGATGTTATTTTGCCAGATTTGTCCACTGGTGAAAGACTGTCCTGTTGAAGAAGTCCTGGAACCTGGCATTTGGTTAAGAAGGCCTGAGACTGTCCTGCAGACAGAGAGTGAATACTGTCCACTGGTGAGGGACAGTACTGTTGTTGCAGGGGTCTGGGAGCCTTTCTGTTGGTTCAGAAGCCCTGAAGAAGGATTTTCTTGTTGTATGTTTACAGAAATCCTGGGAGAGGGCTTTGCTAATGTGTTCAGGGGTTCTAGGACTGTTCTACAGACAGAGGATAAATTCATGAAGGGACTGGCAATGTATCTTATGGCCTTGCTAAGCCTTGTCTCCCCAGGAACTAAGATTGCTGAGAACTTGCCTCGTGTCAAGATGAAGAAAAGACCTCCATTTGGGTATTAAGTGCTGTGTTTAAACTTGATGTAACTCTGGGGTAGATTCAATTGTGATCCAGGGGTGGGGAACTTTTGACCTTTTTGTGTTCTATGGTTGAGCAAATGAATGTATTTTACTTATGTTTGGAAACTAATCTCCATTTGAGAAGAGGGGCTTTGTGGTGGACTTAATTAAGGTATAGCCTAGGGGTGGAGAAGTATTTAGAACAGAGACTTTGTAATTGATTGAATGATTGGAAGGTCCTGGGGTGGGGTAGGACTTGGAGATTATTTAATCATACTTAGTAAATACTGTATTTTGAATGATGTCATGTTTTGATCTTCTCTGTTCTGGGTTTGTTACTGAATAAAATAGAGAGCACCTATGCTGGTATTTCGAACCTGGGAAGTTGCCTTTGCTTGGTATTACATTACACTCTACCACATCTGAACTCACAACATCACAGTCCTTTTTGAAGGAAGTAAAAATGGTACTGATGAAAATAAGGATGAGGAAAACAACACAACTCCCTCATTCTGAGAGAAAACCTTTCTTTAATACAAATTTCTTAGGATACGACTAAATCTCTCACACAATGGCTTTGATTAATTCAAGGAAGTTTACAGGTCCTGTTCACACTCATGATTCCTCTGATTCAGTAAAGAAGTGTTCTTACCTAACAAAAGTGGAATATTTAATGGAAATCAACAGTTATAGTACAAATACAGGTCAATCTCTTTAGGCTGCATTCCTAAAATAAGAAGAAAAGTGTACACATACACACATATATATGTATGTATAAAATATACATATCCACATTCATGCATGTATATATAAATATACATATATACACATATATTTGTATAACTATCTATATATCTACATACATACACACATATATACACTGAAAATGATCATCAATTATAGAAGGTATTCAGGGTTTTTTTTTACAGATTTTGGAAGAAAGTATGACCTATTTCCAGATTTACATAGTGGACAAGAATTTACTCTGACTCTTCTCTTACTCTTTTGATATTCTGCTCTAAGAAAACAGTGTTAAAGACCAAGTGCTATCAGGGATAAAATAAATGTGGTTGTCAGAGAAGAGAGACATATGGTTCTAATGTTTAACGGTTCCTATCATGTGATCCCCAGCCTTCTACATTTTCTATAACTTGAATAAATACTCTTTAGCCCTGAGATTTTTTTTTCAGTCGAATTCTTCCCCAGGAGCCATGTTTTTATTAAGTTGTGATTTCATGATTGCCCATACAGTTAACATACCCTCTGAAGGGAGCAGTATATAGGCCACAGGAGGAAGAGAATTCTTATACTTCTTTCCAGTGGTAAAAGCACTAGAGGGATTAGGGCAGTTGGGAAATGTGAGCAGACAGTTCTGGAAAGACAATAAATGGTCTTGCTAATGACTTTCTGGGGTAGTTAGTTCCTCTTGGAGAAAAAAAAAGATTTTTTCTTTCACATGTCAAATAACTTTATTAGAGTTACTAAATACATTTTCCTTACAAAGCCTTCATACCTTTGACAGGTATATTTCAAGTCTAATGTCTAAAATTGCGTGTGTTAATATATAGAGTAAAAAAATTTTCTCTGCCAAGTCTTTTATTATATATTTTGATAAAATTTACTGCCTCAAGAATTTCAAACCACTTATTCACTCCCCTTATGAATATTTCTGCATTTTCAGATCAGCTTGTGTGTCTATGATCAAAAACTACTGTTTGGTCTTCCTCATTGCAAGGGCAAGTGGTCATGGCTAAGATCAGAAAGATGAATGTATTCGTTGAACAAAGCCAAAAAGAGACCCAGGGCTCACACTTCCTGGCACTTCTCCCTGGCATTTCTTTAAGACCATGACATGAATGAAATGTTTGGCCTCAATCCAGGATTCTTATGAATTCAATGCAGTGATTTACTGGTTCCCAGAGCTGCTTGTAAATTGGGGTAAGTGCCTTTTGTATTTTTCTTCTCTCCATCTGGGATAACAAAGTAAGTCTAAGTGGAAAACTCCTTTTAAAAATCATTCAATCAAGCTATACAGAAATAATTCTTAGATAATTGCCACAAGGCCCTTAGATTAGAAAACTTGCTTCCTATCAAGAAATAAGACTCCTGTAAGAAAATAACTGTAAAGTTCAGGGAGAGATGATAATCAATGGTATGGGAAAACATGTGATACTGACAATGTCTCAGGAAGCAGATTTGATGGTGCTGACTCTGAACTGTGTGGAAGATGACTGCAGATGCAGGAAACATCAATCATAATAAAGAAGACAGGTAATAGACAGTCAGATGTATGTCTTGATGTAATTTGTGCAGCTGGGGTCTGCACAATAGGATCAAATCATAAAAGACACTTGCCTGTAGGACTCCAATTCAATTCATACCTCTGACGTTTACTAGCACTGTGACTTTCTGCAATTCACTTAATTCCCTCCCACCTAGGGCCTCAGTTTCCTCAGCTGAAAAATGAGATGGTTGGAGTAAATGACCCTTGAGGTAATCTCCAGGTCTAGATCTTTGATCCTATAATGAAATTTTCTTTTCTATATTCTTGGGCTTATTCCAGAAGACCATCATAAAATTTTAGAAGTGGAAAGAACTTCAGGGATAAGTCTAATCTCTCTGTTCATCTCCCTCTGTTTCTCCTTTCTATTTGTATGCATTCCCAGGGCTTAACATAGTGCCCAGGACATAGAGTTTAATAAATGTTTGTTGAGTGACTATACATATATATGTATACACACACATAAATATACATTTATATATACACGTACAGACAAACATATGGACATTATGCTTTCCTGATGCTGGGAGCACGGTATGGAGGAGGTAAGAGTCACAGACACAGATAGTCTCAGTTAAACACTGTGTTATGGAATCAGATAGTGAGCATCTCATAAACAGGAACTTGACCTTTCGTCTTCCCAGCTGCCCACTACTCAGGTTGCCTGCAGATAGTATGGTGCCTATAGCAGAAATAGTTTTCTCGGCCCTCGTTAGTTAATCTGACCTTATTTGCAGACTGACCTCTTTGGAGTTAGATGATGTGAGATAATTGACTGCAGGCATAGAACAGGCTAAGTTCCTTCCTGTAGTCCCCACTTCCATATATCTACAAAGAGTTGGGGTGGGGGAATGGGGAGACGGACTTGGCAAAGCTCAGGCCTACCTGGCCAGGGTCATGCTTCTAACTCTATGTGAATACCAGCTGCTCCTCTCTCCTCACAGACAGGGTAATAAGGACCAGATGGGATGGTTTGCTTTAAGGAAAAGAAGGAGGTAGGACTGAGTCCCAGAGACACAAAGAACTGGTTAGTAAAAGCAATTGAGAGCTTGGAAGGCCTATAAAGCAATTTACTGTGTATGACATCAGAGGCCTGTGCTGGGCTCATCCCAGGGCCCTGTCACAGCTCTGGGAAACTGGTTTGCTAAACAAACACTGGAGGGTTTTACAAGCAGCTGCTTTAAGATAAACAGGGTTTTGACCCCCCAGGTGTGGAGTCTTGCTTCAAAGGGTGAAGCTCAGTAAGTCTGCTTTCTCTCTCTGATGCTGTTGACATGAGTTCGAGTCTACGTTTGGGGTGGGGGTAGGAGGGGGGGGGGAATGGTGCAGGAGCAGGGCAATGAAAACTGTAGTACACCTTCCCTAACTGGTGTTTGCATGTGGCTCATGAAATCTATGTGCTATTAATATATTCCACATTGACTGGATAGCACAAGGCCTGAAAGGCACCCTGGTGCTGTAAGCTCAATTAAAGGCCTCTTTGTACTTCAAAGGCAAGAAGGAGGAGGAAAAGGAGCAAAGTTCCAATCTGTGTCAACAGTTCTGATGCATAGATCAACTTTCCCGGAGTCACAGAGCTAGGAAGGACCTCCACAGGTCATCAATTCAACCCCATCTGCCCTAAACTCTCCCAGATGGCTCACAGAATCTCAGAGTTTGAGGGGGAACTTGGGCTAGCCGTCTTCTCCAATCTCTTGCCTTTAGCAAGCAAATGTTTAAAGCCTGCAGGGCAGATACTTGTCTAGTCTCTTTCTGAAGGGCTCTAGGGAGAGGGACTTCCTACATAACACACTTTTGTTACTCTGCTTCCCAATATTACTGCTATCTTGTTTTTCTCATCTTTCTCATTTTTTTAAATTTTGAGACTTGGTTTCCCATCTCGTTCAGGTTGGGAGTGCAGTAGCTACTCACTGGTCTAATACTCCTAGTAGCTTTGAACTGCTGTTTTCAATCTGGGAGCAGGCCCTGATAAAAAGGCTTTATTGCACATTCTCTAGGCTAAGTGACACTTCATTTAATCTCCTAATAAGGACCGATTTTCTATCCTTTACATTGTCCTTGAGGTTTTGCTGTGAACTCTCTTCAGCAGGTCCTACTTTATAAAGAGCCAAAATAATCAGTCCAGTATATTGGTGCCAGACTCGGTCCAGACACCTGATCATGGTTTCTTTGTGGTTGTTTTATTTTTTCCATCATCATTATTATTGTTATCTTACACAATATTTTGTAGTTTACAAAATCTTTTTACTTACATTGTCTTTTGATCTTTATGACACTTAGGAGTGGGATTACTGAGGATGCTGGTGCCTAGCATGAAAAAGTCCTCTTGTCTTTTTTCATGATAGCATTAGGCAGTTTAGACTGTATAGAAAAAGGGAGGTGATAGTCCCAATGTATCCTGCCCTGGTCAGAACACATCTGGAGTATTGCGATGAGTTCTGGGTGGGCTTTCTTTTTTCTGGAGGACATTTCTGGAGAACACACAGAGGGCAACCAGGACAATGAACTTCTTTGATATCATGCCAAATGAGGAGGAGGGTGGGTGGATAAGATTCCCTTCTTTAGATTGCAAGATCCTTGAGGGCAGAGGGTATCTTTTTTTATTAATTACATCTCCAGGACTTAGTACTTAACCTGGCAGATAGTAGGTACTTTATAAATATTTGTCAGATTAGATTGGGAGTTTGAGGAACTACATATATTTATCCCAGAGAAGAGGAAACAGGGAATGTCAATCAGTCAACAAACACTTATCAAGTATGTATCTGGATTTTATGCATTTAAACATAAAGGAAACAGTTCCTTATCTTAAGGGTCTTATATTTCATTGGGGGGGCAGCAATATATAGTATATGCAAGGTATATATACACACATACACATATGTACGCACGCACACACACATACATATATATATATATATAATTATTTTAAGGAGAGAAAAAAAATAATGGAAAAGACTTCATATCAGTCCCAAAAGACTCATAATGAAATATGTTGTCCATCTCCAGAGAAAGAACTCTTATTGTCTGACTACGGACTGAAGCATTCCTTCCTTCCTTCCTTCCTTCCTTCTTTCCTTCCTTCCTTCCTTCCTTCCTTCTTTCCTTCCTTCCTTCCTTCCTCCCTCCCTCCCTCCCTCCTTCCCTCCCTCCTTTCTTTCTTTCTTTCTTTCTTTCTTTCTTTCTTTCTTTCTTTC
>NW_027185616.1:14594070-14675506 GCF_028583685.1 Petaurus breviceps papuanus
TCCTTCCTTCCTTCCTTCCTTCCTTCCTTCCTTCCTTCCTTCCTTCCTTCCTTCCTCTCTCTTTAGAAAAACAAGATAATAATTTTGGGAATTTGGTTTTTGCATATTATACCAAATGACTAATACAGAAATGTTTTACATGATTGCTCATGTATAACCTATATCACATTGCTTACCATCTCAGGAAGGGGGAGGATAGTGAGGGATAGAATTTGGAACTCAAAACTTAAAAAAAATTTAAAAATTGTTTTAACACATAATTGGGGGAAAATAAAATATTGTTTTAAAAATATTTCATATTTTTATGGAGTAGCACTTGGGGTGAGCTTTGAAGGAAGAGAATGATTCTCTTAGACACAGGTGAGCAGAGACTGCATACCAGGCATGGGAAACAGCCGGTACAAGGTCATGGAGCTGGGACACGAAATGTTCTCTGTGAGGAACAGGAAGAAGGGCAGTTTGGCTGAACCATAAAGTGGGCAAAGGAGAGTAATATGTAACATCTCAATTTTAAACTTCACCAAGATTTTGCAACGCCATAAGCCTAGATAGGTGGGTTGGAATTAGCTTATGAAGAATTTCAAATGCCAAAGTAGACAGACCCAGGAGTTTATTGAACAGAGGAATGACATAGATCTGTGATTTAGTAAAATCATTCTGGAAGCTTTGTGGAGGATGGATTAGAGGTGGAGGGGGCAGGGTGTGGAGACTTGAGGCAGGGACACCAGTTAGGACATGATAAATGACTACAAGTATTGGAAAGGCTCAAATATAAAAGATGAATTAGACTTATTTTAAGGGTGTTAAGTTTTCATTCAAGGTCCCAAAGCAAATGTTTCATGAAGGATCATCTCACCCCCAACCCACCCACCTCCAGCCCCATGACCTGCCAGCACTACTACTTATTAACTATATGACCTAAGTCATTATCTAGATAATTCAGGTTCAAATACAAAACAAAAAAGCTTTATTTGAAAGATTGAGATAATTGGGGCAAAAGTATCCCCCACCCATTTACACTGTACAAATAGAGAACATAGTTACAAAGGAGAGACCATGCTGCCTGAACCATAGCTACATTGAGGTGCATTTCTCAAATATATGTAGGGGTGATTTTTCTTGCTGGTGTAGATCACGTGTGTCCACATGGGTCTGTCAGTATATGGTTCCGAAGGAGACATGAACTGATGACTCTAGAATCTTTTCCACCCACTCTTCTCCAAGGGAGGCTTTGATTCCTGCCAGGAGAAGCAGCAGGAGACTGGTACCCAACGATGGATTCTCTGGTCTCCTTAGAGAAAGTGTACCAGGCAAGCATTATATCTATCTGACACCCTAAAGAGTTAGTTTTGGGAAGGGAATTTTTAGATCCAAGCTGAGCTCCAGATCACTACCCCTTAACAGGGAAGATTTGCCTCCAAGTTATATGTCCAATACTTGACTCTCCTTCCTCCAAATGCCAGTTCCAAAAATTTCCTTATTTATTCAAGCTTTATAGCAAGCAGAAATCAAAGAAGTTATACAGATGAGAATATACCAGAAAACAGAATGATCCCCAAAGTACTTAATTTCATTTCACCTGTAATAATAATAATAATAATAATAATAAACATGAGTGAGATAATTAAGCTCAGCTGGGAGAAAGTCCTAGAGCTCATCTACCCACTCTAACCCTGACTTTACCCCTACGTGATCGAGGTTCTGATTCTTCTACATGTTGGTTTCTTCCCAGCATCTTTCTTTCCCCTTACAGACCTGTCTCCGAAAGAGAATCTAGAAACTGTATGTCTTCTCTTTGGAAGGTGGAAGCTAGAACTTGCCAACTGCACTAGACTGGAGAATCAAACTTCATCAATTAGGATATTCTTATATAAATGAGCTTGAGCCTTGGGTTCCATATGTAAAGCAAGTCTGTATGAAGCAGAGGAATAATAACAATATTTGTGCCACATCTTCCTTGGGTTGTTGTGAGGATCGAATGATATAATGTGTATGAAGGGACATGGTAAGCTTTCAAATCTACACAAATGTGGACTCTCTTCTGGCAGTTGCAAATACATGTAAGTCTGGCATACAGGTTGTACCTTAACCTCTTAACCTTATGGAGAGTATCTGGCAAGATATAAAGATGAGTCATTCCATACATTTCAGTCTAGGGAGGCTTAATGGGCAAGATGAGATTTGGGGAATGTTTGAATAATGGAAAAAAAATGGCCTGCCAGGTTAAAGGAAGGGGGTCATGCTTACTTTCTGTTTTGAAAGCAGATGCTACGTCATGATAGGGAAGCTAAGTTATTGCCTATGAAATAAGTTGCTAAGACATGATATAGGCTTTATTGTATTGAGGGAAACTACCAATTTTTATGCTTAATAGTAGTTCGGAGAGAAACAGTGTGAAGTAGTGGAGAGTTAGTCTCAGAGTCAGGCATATCTGGTTTCAAATCCTGCCTTTGGCACATATGGCTATGTGATACTGGGCAAATTTCTTCACCTCTCAGTGTCTGAGGCAAATCTCTTAAGATTATATATGCAAGGCAAATTGCAATCCACATTAGAGAGTATTTCCTTGCCTGGGAGCTCGCTGTATCAGTGAAATCATAATTTTAGGGACAGTTAGGGGGTACAGTGGATAGAGCACCAGCCATGGAATCAGGAGGACCTGAGTTCAAATTTAGCCTCAGACACTTACTAGCTATGTGACCCTGGGCAAGTCACTTAACCCCAACTGACTTCCAAAAAACACGATAGTTTTAGAGGGAAAACAGTAAATCATTCAACAAGCATTTAGTAAGGGTTCCTTGCGTTCCAGGCACTGTGCTAAGTTTTGGAGATACAATGACAAAAATAGAACAGTTCTTGCACTCAATCAGTTTACATTCTATCAGGAGGAGACAATATACATATTAATGACAAAAATACAATGCAGTTTGGAGGGGATTCAGAATAAGGGGTCACCTGGAATAGTGGAAAGAGGACAGAACTTGGAATCAATAAGTCCTGGGTTCAAGTCTTGTCTCTGATAGACACTAGCTGAGCAGTCATGGGAAAACCAAGTCACCTTTTAGTACACTTTGCACGATGGTTCCTAACCTCTCTGAACCTCAGTTTCCTCATCTGTAAAACTGTGATATTACTATTAGAGTACCTTTTCCACAGGTTCTGCTGAGGCTCAAATGAGATGTTTGGGAAACACTTTGTGAACTTTAAAGTGCTATATAAAAATCAGTTGGAGGAAGAAGATTCCAAGCTGGAACTTGCCAACACTGATGAAATAAAATAGCCCCTTAGTGTGGGGAGGGAGAAGAGAAAGACTCAGAAGAAACATTCAGAGGACCCGCAAACCTTAAGACTTTGATGTAAAATTGTCTTCTCCTTGATAACCATGCCCTAATTACATGTATTTTTATTGTGTGTTATAGGTATTACCACCTGAGGGCAAAATGCATCAGCATCAATTGTAAAGTACTTTATACACGGGAACTGTTGTTATTGCAGGTGAAATGAAATGAAGTACTTGGTCCAGGCTTTATTAGTCTTGCTTCCAGTGTCTGAGTGTCGAGAAGCTGGGATTTTGTGGGCATAGGGGACCATAAAGAACAAGAAGGGAGTAGGTTGGCACATTCCATGGCCTCCTGGTAGCTGCTATTACCAAAGAGATTACTTCCTTGTAACAGGACCAAGAACAAGAAATAGGATACTCACCTACAGCTGGGCAGAATGCAATTGTCTTCTTAATTGGGATTCATTCGAGTCTCTAGGTTTAACTTCCATTCAGTCTAAATAACTGAGGTGTAGAGATTGTTATTTAAGAAACTTCAATTTTCTCATTTTGTGAGGGAGAAAACAAATGAAACTCAAATTGTTTCTAATATAGTCTGCCTAGTATCCCTGGCCCCACCCCCACCCATGCCAAATGAGTTTGTCTTATTTTCCAAAGGAAACTCAATAAATGGACTACAAGTGTCAGTAGCCTTAATTCTGGCTTCTTTTTCTGATGTTCGGTTATTCCATTTGTGTCTGACTCTTCGTGACCTTATTTGAGGTTTTCTTGGCAAAGATACTGGAATGGCTTCCATTTCCTTCTCCAGCTCTTTTTACAGATGAGGAAACTGAGGCCAACAAAGTTGAGTGACTTGCCCATCAGTAGTAGACTTGCCAGATTTGGATTCAGGAAGATGAAGTGAGTCTTCCTGACTCCAGGTTCCTGGGCACTCTATCCAGTGTGCCGCTTAGTTGTTCTCATTCTGACTTCTACTCAATAAATTCCCAGAATGGCTTCCTATCACCTTCAGGATCAAATATAAACTCTTCTGTTTGGCATTCAAAGCCCTTTACAATCTGACCCCCTTCTACCTTTCCAGTCTTTTTGCACCTTATTACCCTTCCTTGCTGTTCTTTGAACAAGACCCTCCATCTTATTACTCCAAGCATTTGCATTTGCTGCCCTTCATGAATGCAGTTCATTCCCATCTTCTCTCTGCCTACTGGTTCCCTTGGCTTCCTTTGTGTTTCAGCTAAAAATCTCATCTTCCAGGAGAAGCATGTCCTGATCCCTCCCTTAATGCTGGTGCTTCCCCTCTTGTTTGTACACAGTTGTTTTCCCCATAGACCATGAGCTCCTTGAGAACGAGAATCTTTGCCTTTTTTTGTATCCCCAACACTTAGCACAGCATCTAGTACATAGCTGGTACTTAATAAATGCTTTTTGAGCAACAGCAGGATTTTGGAGTTGGCTTATTGAGTCACAGTGTGAATTATGAGGCTCTTTATCTCTTTTGACGTCATCAACCCCCCTCTGGTCAGTTCCTGGAGTTATCCAAAAGGTGTTTCAGTCATCCTACAGAAGATGAGCTTACCATCAATGCCCTCTTTGTACTGCAAAAACTAGACACCTTATCAGTGGGAGCAATCGTTTGTAGCACGTTTCCAAACATAAAAGAATAGCATCAGGACAGTGAATCCAAACATAAAAGAAAAGCATCAGGACAGTGAATCTATCACAGGTTTGTTTCTAACTGAATTCCATTGAATTAAGATGAGAACAAACCAATAATATGAATAGTAAAGGAAGTGGCTCTTTAACCACTTCCAGTAATGGAAAGGTAATTGGTGAGTATAAGCACGAGGCATTATTAGGCAAGGGATTACGCAGAAGAAAAACTGCAAGGAGGTAAGATGTCCATTAGGAAATACCCAGGCAAGGTACATCCAATTCAATCCAATCATCTAATAAATATTTATCCAACCTACTCTGTGCCAGGCTCTGTGCTAAGGACTAGGCATACAATTTTTAAAAAATACAGTTCCTGCCCTCAAGAAGGTTACAATCTAGAGGAGGAGACAGCACCCAAAAGAAGGCAGGAAAGGCAGCCTAGAAGGAGTGGAGAAGGAGAGATTCGGGGTACCCAGTGAGTGGGCATTTTGTTCCATGGAGTTAAAACCAGGCAGGGCAGCAGCTGAAGAGTGGAGTGAATTGAGGGTCCAGTTTCTGACCTCTAAGACTTCGTTACTCTGCCCTTTACTTAGAGGGGAGAAGAGGCTGAGAAAGGTGATATCAATCAAGGCTTGAGTTAGCCACATGGTGGTGAGTTTAGAAGTGATGAGCTTATCCTGGCAAGGGCATTTTGTGAAACCAGGCAGGGCAGCAAATGCAAAGGGGAGTGCAACCATGTTTCAAATTGTTGAATGAATGAAGGAATGACGCTTCTAGTTTTAGTTAAAAAGTAGGAGTCAATAGATTTCTGTGTCTTCTGGTAGTTTTCCACACATAAGTGCTTATCTCATGAGTGTACAAAAATCTAATTAACTTTGAACAGAGTCTAAATCCCTTTCAACAGGCAGTTATGGAGGGTCACTGCATACAGAAGTTTGGCTTTTTCTGCTTTTGG
Organism: Petaurus breviceps papuanus; assembly: GCF_028583685.1. Taxonomy (NCBI): domain Eukaryota; kingdom Metazoa; phylum Chordata; class Mammalia; order Diprotodontia; family Petauridae; genus Petaurus; species Petaurus breviceps. The sequence goes on from NW_027185616.1 coordinate 14,599,959, forward strand.
TTGTTTGAATGGACAACCTAGAATGGACAATCCCTCCATCACTGCAGATAAGTACCTCAGAAGTAACTTAAAGTTTTATAGGGTTTTCTGGAGGCAGTGAGAGGTTAAGTGACTTGCCCTTGGTCACGCAACTATTACATGCCAGAGGAAAGATGTGAACTGATTCTTCCTGCCTCTAAAGGCAGACCTCTGGCCACTCTACCACATTGCCTCTCATTCTTAAAGTTATTGGTAGGAAAATAAAATTGAGCAAGGGACAGGAAATTACACTAATTCACATGTGGCTAGGACTTGCAGGTTACTAAATCTTATGCACATGCACTGTGCAATGCAATGCCAGGGGGAAAAGATCTAAGTCCACATCCTTTCTGCCTCATAGAGACCCCTTTTGTTTCAGTCTATACCAATAAAAAACTGTACATAATGGTAATATTTTGAAAATGTATGAAAAAACCAACCGTTTTCAGCTTCCTGTTCATAGATTAAATTTAGACTCCTGAAAGTTCATAGGGTAATGAATGGGGCTAATACTTTCATAAGGATGCTTCAGCTGTAAAAATGGCATTCAGCACTGAAAACGAGACCGTAATGGGCCCCAACATAAAAAGCAGACCAGTTCTGGACACACTACTGTAGAACATTTGGGGAAGCTGGCCATGTGGTATTTTAAAATAGGGTTTACCTATCTATTATTATATGGCTTTTGAGATGCAAACATCACTTGTTACAGGAGCTTGTTGGCCAATATCAACAAGAAAATTGAAGCCCTTTCGTGGCAGCTCTCAATCTATCCTGTGTTACATAGATGTTGGAAACCTCAAAGCAAAGTTAGAAACTAAAGACACAGAGGGCTGAGTTTCTTGGTAACCCAATTCAGTGGACATTTATTAAATATCTACTGTGTGAAAGCACTGTATTAGATGCAGGAGAAAAACAAAACAATAGAAATATCATTGCTCTCAAGGTGATTACATTCTACCCATAACAATTTAACAATTCTGCTATTAACAAATACTAGTACTGCAGAAATGGAGGTCAACGGGGTAGCTTAGAGGCAATGGGGAGAAAGTAGAAAGAGGACTGGGCTCAAGGGTTCCATTCTCAACTCTGATAAGATCTTGTGGGATCCCTCTGACTCTTGGTTTCCTCATCTGTGGAATGGAGATAGGAACATTTGCATGCCATACTTAAGAGACTTGCTGAGAGATGATCGATGAGAATCTGAAAGAGGTCTTAGAGGCCTCTATCCTGTTCTAACCCCCTTTGTTTTACAGAGCAGAGAACTGGACCTGACAGAGCTTAAGTGATTTTCCCAAGGTCACAGAGGTGCTGAAGGGCAGTGGGAGGGTGTCAATTCAGTTCAGTTTGATTGAACATTTATTAAGCATCCAGTAGGTTCAGAGAACTCTGCTAGGTGCTGTGGATTCCATTAGACTGTTAGCTCCTTGAAGGCAGGGGCCATCTGTACCTTTCTGCCTGGTATGTGTACTTAATAAATGTTTGTTGACTTGACAAACACAAACAGTGAAAAATAATTCTTGCCTTCAAGAAGTCTGCAGTCATTTAAAGAAGCATAGCCAAAGCCCCCCAAACGCTGGGTAAATGGAAGGTCATTCAAGATGATCTGAAAAGAATCACTGAAGGAAGCTGAGGGTTTTCAGAGGCAAAGATGAGGCAGGAAAGCTCATTTCAGGCAAGAGGAGCCACCTGTACAAAGCCGCATGGCCCTATTGGGGGAAGAGTAACTGTCAATCTGGCTGGATGTAGAGCTCTGGAAGAAAGGAATAGAAGGAAACAAGCATTTATTAATCACCTATTATATGCCAGGCATGGTGTTAAGCACTTTATAAATATTATCTCATTTCATTCCCTTTTTCTTTTTTGCCTTTTGGAGGGTATTGGGGTTAAGTAACTTGCCCAAGGTTACACAGCTAGTTTTTTTGTGTGGGTGTTAAGTGTCTGAGGCCAAAACCGAACTCCAGTCCTCCTGACTCTGGGGCCGGTACTTTATTCACTGGGCCACCTAGCCACCCCTATCTCATTTGATTCTTATAACAACCCTAGTGGTTAGATGCTATTATTATCCCCATTTTATAGTTGAGGAAACTGAGGCTGAGAGAGGTTAATAACTTGTTCAGAGATACACAACTAGTAAATGTCTCAGGCAGGATTTGAATTCAGGTCTTCCTGAGTCCATGTCCAGCTCTCTATTCACTTTTACACCCTACATGAAGGGGAGTAATGGGAAATAAGTCTAGAAGTGGTGTGGCATACTGGAAAGATTGTTTGATTTAGTGTCAAGGGACCTGAATTTGAATTCTAGTTTTGCAACTTCCAGGCTAGATGACTTTGGACAAGTCATTGAAACCTTTCTGGGCATCAATTCCCTCATCTGTAAAATGAGGCAGATGAGCTTTAATGCTTTTTTTAGCTCTAAATCTATGATCCTCTAAATGAGGGAGAGTTAGTTAGTGAAAGGATTTCAGTACTAGGCTGAGTAGTTTGTATTTTAACCTAGTGGCAACCTGAAGCTAGAGGAATGATGTGGTCTGGACCAGTGCTTTAGGAAGGTAATTTTGATAACTGCTTGGTAGATTAGTTGTCAGACAGGGAGAGATTTTAAGATTTAAGATTGCCTTTGTCTTTGCATCTGCTAACTGATAGCCAACCTTTGACTCCCTTCTCTGTCCTGACCTATAAGTTGGGTCTTTCCACCCCTGGCTCATCACACCACCAGGATTCTGGAGAGTTGATGGTCCCCAACACTTGGGGATCTCCTTTGACTCCAATTCTTGATTCTGTTCAATTCTATCAACATTTATTAAGTGCCTACTGTATGCCAGGCATCCTGCTATGGGCTGGGGATACAAAAAGAGGCAGAAGATAGTCCCTGCCTTCCAGGAGTTTATAATCTGCTCACGGCTACAATCGTGGGTTCAACACTGGTCCAAGTCACTACTCTCAGTAGCAGCTTGGGATGTGGTTGCCAGGTCCGTCTGCATTCTTGTCTCACCTCTCCTCTTGCCAGTGTTGGTCAAAGCAGCCAGAAGCCCAGGTTACAATAGCTGTTCGCCCAGACTCCTAAAGTCTGCTTTTCTCATCTGCATGGAGGGCATGGACTTGTCAGGTTACAGCAGATCCCTCCCTTCCCCATGCCCTGAATGGCAGCCAAGAAGTCTCTCCAAGAACAAAGGGAAAAAATTTACATGATAACTTTGCTGTGTATTTAAAAGAAATAGCAAGTTATACATAGTAGATTTGTAGTTTTGTTTGCAATCATCTTTTTTTAATACTATGTTATGGAAATTCTTTAGTTCATAAATTAAAAATTAAAAAAAAACCAAAGGAAGGAAGAATGGGGAGAAACACTAATTCTAGATGACAAAGTCAGATCTCACTCCCTTCCTCTTATCCTGTGACTTGTTCCACAAAGTATGTCCTCTCTCTTAGACAGTGCTAGCTTCTCATCCTCTCCAGCTGCTTCATGCCCTCCATGAAGATACTACCCCCCTGCAACTCAGGGAGTAGGGAAGATATGAGAAATGTTCTGAGTCCTCTCCCATCCTCAAATCGCCATTACTTTGAGTTCTGATTATAGAAGTAACGACGAGGGAAGGAAATCTGCTCTCGGTGGGATGCAGCATCAAAACTGTCCCAAAGAGACAAGCATTTCATACCATCGAAAAAGAATCCTTGAAACTGGGAGAAACCTGAAAAATGCAAAAGTTTTAAAAATGAGTCTCTCCGTCTCCCAAGGCCAAATGTGCCCAGAAGAAAGGGCGAAGGGGAGTAGTGGAAACAGTTGTAAATTTACCAAGTGTGAATGGCACATCTGGAAGTGGAGAACACATTGAAAAAACAAACAAAGGGGGGAATGTGGATTGGAAGCCATTAACACAGCTAAGCTTGGAATGGTTATAAAGCCCTTTTCTAGTTTGTAGAGGTGAAAGGTAAGAGCTGGAAATGAAACATGAGGCAAGGTAAAAACAGTGTGTCTTCTTTCTGGACCTGGTCTAAAGCCAGGGCTGATGTTATCCTTTGTTTGGTGGGTCTAAGGCATTATGTGGGAAAGAAGGAGGGGGAAAAAAGGGAAAGAAAGGAAGAACTTTTTTTTTTAAGTTGGTGAATAGAAAGGGAACAAGAAGGAAAAGAGATATAAAGATTCCTTCTGGGTCCTTTTTATGGAAGGGAAGGGAAAGGGAAGTAAATAAGCATTTATTAAATGCTTGCTTTTAAATGCTATTAGCACTGTGCTAAATGCCTTATAGCTCATATGAGATTATGTTACTGATCACCTTAAAGTGCTTTGTAATCACAGGATAGGAATAAGGAACAGAACTGTGATTTTATAGGTGTAGGGAATTCTCAGGTGAGGAAATTTCCCTCACCTCTGCAGATCTGTGTCTTCTCTTAGATTCCTGGGACACTGAGAGGTTGAAAAACTCACCAAGAATCACACAGTCAATATATATCAGTGGCAGAATTTGAACTCAGATCTTGTTGAATCTGAGACCAGTTCTCTCTTTCTAGGGGCAGCTGGTGGCACAGTGGGTAAAGTAGTGGGCCTGGGGTCAGGAAGACCTGAATTCAAATCCCGTCCCCAGAGACTTACTACCTGTGTGATCAAGCAAGACAATTCCAAAGGACCCATGATGAAAAATGATATCCACCTCCACAGAGAGAACTCAATGCAGATTGAAGCCCTCTTTCATCCCCCCCCTTTTTTTTTTTGCTTTTTGGAGGGCAGTTGGGGTTAAGTGACTTGCCTAAGGTCACATGGTTAGTTTTTGTGTTGTGTCTGAGGCCACATTTGAACTCAGGTCCTCCTGACTCCAGGGCCAGTGCTCTATTCACTGCGCCACCTAGCCGCCCCACTTTCACCCCTTTTAAACTTTCTTTATTTTTCTTTTTTTTTTTGGAGGGTGGGCTGGGGGGTCTGTGTTTTCTTTTGCCACATGGCTAATACAGAAATATGTTTTGCTTATCTTTTCAAGTAGGGGGAGCAGAGGGAGAGAAATGAATGTTAAATATTTTTACATGAAATTGAGAAACATTTAATGAAATTTTTTTTTAAAGTTCTTAGCACAGTGCCTGGTACATAGTAGGCACTAGATAAATGCTTTTTCCTTTCTCTGTCCTCTCTTCCTCTCCCCTTCCCTTCCCTTCCATACCAAGCTGACTCAAAATCATAAACAGCAACATAAATGTAAAGTACTATTATAATTAGAGCTACTACCTCTAGTAATGCCCTCTTCTGATGGCTCATCATAGCATGGGAGTACCCCTGGGTTCTTGCAGATGATGATAGCAGAGGAGAAGCTCTGGAAGGTCTTACTAAACTGGAAACACTGGGCTGAGAGACAACCCTAGTCTGTCGAAACTCAGAGATCTGGGCCTCTAAAGGCTGATTCTTTTGACCATTGTAAATTCACAAAGGTGGTCTTCTAAAGCAGAGAGGGGTTATGTTCTGTATCAGTGGAAAGAGTTGTCACACTTTGCTTCCTCTTGGAGAATTCTAGAACAGTTTTTTTGCAAGAAAACATTTTAAAATCTGGAAATCAGCTTTACTTGAAACAAGATTCTTTGGCCAAGAGAAGCAGCTGAGTGAGAATATGTTTGTAAATAACAAGGTTGGAGGCTTTGCAGACTTCGGTTCATTCATTCATTCAGGATTCACTAGGTTTCTTCTATAGGAGTAGATACTGACAAGTGTGTTTAGAGCAAAAAGATGGAAAGATGGGGAAACTCAAAGTTTAATTCTTTTTTTGGGTGGGAGGAGAGTATTTTAATTATTTTTCCATTTTTTCCAGTTACATATGACAATAATTTTCAACATTAATTTTTATAAGATTTTAGGTTCCAAATTTTTCTCCCTCCCTCCCTTTCCTTCCCCTTCCCCAAGACAGCTAGCAATATGATATAGGTTATACATGTATGATCATGATAAATGTATTTCCACATTAGTCATGTTGTGAAAGAAGCATCAGAACAAAAGGGAAAACCACTAGAAAGAAAAAAAGCAAAAAAAAAAGTGAAAATAGTATTCTTTGATCTGCATTCAGACTCCATAGTTCTTTCTCTGGTTGTGGATACCATTTTCCATCATGAGTCTAAACATTTAATTCTTAACCCTGCTACTGAATGACTCTTAAGCCCAGAGATAGAATGTTCTGGATTAAAATTCAACTTCAGATACTTTCTAGCTGTGTGACCCTGGGTGAGTCATTCAATCTCTGTTTCAGTTTCCTCATCTTACAGATGAGGATAATAATAGTATCTGCCTCCCAGGCTTGTCTCAAGGATCAAATGAAATAATTGTAAAGCACTTAGCCCAGTGCCTGGTGCATAGTAAGCCCAAATAAAAGTTAGCTAGTATTAATGAACCCCTCAGAACTCACACTTTTCCATTGACAAAAATGGTGATGATAGTTTTCTGTCTGGTCCTTAGTTTCCTCATCTTACATAATGAAGTCGTTAGACTGAATGACTTCTAAGGTCCTTTTTAGCCCAGTCTATGATATTGTGGTTGCTTCCATTCACTTTACAAGATAACCCGGGGATGAATTGGATGTTATTTGTGTGTGTGTGTGCGTGTGTGTGTATCTGAGTGAATTACTTGTAGCTTCTTCATCTAAAGTGCTATATATTAAGCATGACAAGGTATAAACACTTTATAGTTGGCTATCTTGTAGCATGAGAAGGGCACCACTCCCAAATTATCCAAAAAATAATAGTGAGTGAAGAGCCAACATTTCAACAGCACAAAGCACCCCTTGTTTTAATTCCTGATTTCTTTTATTTCAGTCCCGAGGCCTCACCCTGTACCCTAAGGATGCCAGTGAATGAAGCACGGCAGGGGAAATATTGCCTCAGCCTACCCAGTCTCTTCAAACTTGATTTGAACAGGAAATTTCAGGCACAGGTTATCCTTTTATAAATTGGAACCTTTCTGAGTATATTATATACATATATATATATAAATATGGAAATACCTATGGAATATGTATGGAATAAGTATATCTATAGAGAATACATACATATATATGGAAAGAGAGAGACAGAGAGAGAAACAGAGACAGAGACAGACAGACAGAGACAGACAGACAGAGACAGAGAGAGAGAGACAGACAGACAGACTTTGGAGAAGACAAGCACCTTTGGTGAGAGGGCTTGATGAGCCATTTTCAGGGCTGCTCATACAACTTTGGTATCTTCCTGGTACTCAGCTCTTCATCTATGGTTCCAAGGAGCTATAGCATGCACAGCAGTCACACTCTGGTAAAACCATCTTGGCAGATCAGCTGAACCAGGTGGAGGGTGACTCATGGGCCACAAACCCATCAGTGAGTTGGGGGATGTCTGTCTCAAGAGTCTAAAGACTTCCTCTGCTGGAATGGGTGGATGAGAACAGTTTGTCCCGATGGCCATGAAGGTGGTTAAAGCAGGTGCCATGGAGCAATTAGAACTTAGTCAGACTTTGAAGATGCCAGGGTCACCCACTGCATCCCAGACCATTGCCAGTCATCCTGACTTTTGTCTTGCCACTGAACTTTAATGACTCAGGAAGAAAGAGTTAGGTTGGCAATTCTGTGCAACTCTGCCTCACTTAAATCCAATTCACATGCAAGTCAATATATCACCCTGGGGGACAGCTAGGTGGCACAGTGAATAGAGCACTGACCCTGGAGTCAGGAGGACCTGAGTTCAAATCCAGCCTCAGACACTTGACACACTTACTATCTGTGTGACCTTGGCCAAGTCACTTAACCCCAACTGCCTTGCCTTCCTCCCTCCAAAAAAAAATAAAAGATATCACCCTGCGATGTCATTGGTCCTCTTAGAAAACAAAAGATAAACAATAATAACTATATATCCATATCTTTATACATACATATATGTATGCATGGGTGTATGCCTGTGGGTATATGTGTGTGATATATGTTCCAGATCCATATCCATATCTCTCTATATATGGAATTCAGTCTCAGGGGTCTGAAAGTCCATCTAGGCTGGACTGAGATGTTCAATGTATTCATCTACGAGGTAGTCTCATTGCATGACCCTAAGGACCATGCTAGTTAGGGTGAGGTTCCATTGCATTGCAAGTTATGAGCAATTCCTACTCAGTGTGTGGTCTAATCATCAGAACTAATGTTGGTTAGTCTACAAAAGGGAGCTTTTGAAGATACAGATTTGATTATATTGCTCAGGAAGCTTCAATGGTCCCTAATTTCCTCTAGAATATAATTTAAACTCCTTTCTATGGCATTCAAATCCTTTCATAATCTGGACTCAATATGTTTTTCTAGGCTGATAACACATTCCCTCTCATGCATTCTAAGTTCCAACTAGACTGGCTTTACTTTCCCATATTCAACATATGATATGAAATGATGTCTCAAAATAAATTTAATTTATATTTCTCTAACGAATAATGATTTGGAACATTTTTTCATATGACTATATATTGTTTTGATTTCCTCATCAAAAAACTATTGATTCATTTCTTTTGACCATTTATCAATTGGGAAATGACTCATATGTTTGTCAATTTGACAAAGTTCTTTACATATTTCAGATACAAGATCTTTATCTGGGGCAGCTATGTGGTACAGTGAATAGAGCACCGGCGCTGGAGTCAGGAGGACCTGAGTTCAAATTCGGCCTCAGACACACACACACACACACACACACACACACACACACACAAAACTAGCCGTGTGACCTTGGGCAGGTCAATTAACCCAATTGCCCTCCAAAAAGCAAAAAAAAAAAGATCTTTATCTGAAAATCTGATTGTACATTCCCTCCTTTCTTCCTTACCCCCCCCCTCCCCAGCCAATTTTCTACTTTATTTCTGATCTTGGTTACATTTGTTTTCTTTCTACAAATCCCTTTTAATTTAATGGCATCTAAGTTATTCATTTTTATATCTCACTCTGCTCTCTATGTCTTGTTTATTCATAAATCATTCACCTACCCATAAGTCTGATAGGTAATTTGTTATGTATTTTTCAAATTATCTTGTACTCCCTTTATATCTAGGTCATGTATCCATTTTGGTCTTATTTTGGTAAATGGTGGAAGATATTACCCACTTATTTATTACACCCAAACTGCCTTCCAGTTTTCCATTTTTTTTTTACCAAATATTGAATTCTTATCCCCCAAATTTAAGTTTTTACACTTGTCATATACAAGATTACTATATTTATTTGCTGCTACAAATTGTATATCTACTCTGTTCCACTGATTTACCTTTCTATTTCTTAACCAGTACCATATAGTTTTTTTTAATTATTGATTTATAGTTTAGTATCTGGTGCTGCTAAACCTCCTTCCTTACCTATTTTCATTAGTTCCTTTAATATTCTTGACTTATTGTCTTCCTAAATGAATTTTTGTTATTGTTTTTTTAATTCAAGAATATAACTTCTTGGTTTTAATTGGGATGGCATTGAATATATAAATTGATTTAGGTAAAATTTTCACCTGCCAACTCATGAACAATTAAAATTTCTCCAATTATTTAAATCTGATTTTTATTTGTACAATTTAAAAAAAATAATTTTGTTTATGTAGTCCCTGAGTTTGTTTTGGCAGGTGTATGCCTAGTCATTTTATACTGTCTAGAGTTATTTAAAATGAAGTATCTCTTACTCTCCTTGCAGAATTTTGTTTGTGATATATAGGAATTTTGGTGATTTATGTGGATTTACTTTATATATTACTACTTTGCTAAAATTATTATTTGCTTCACCTAACTTTTTAGTTGAGTTTTGGGGATTTTCCAAGTATATCATCCTATCATCTGCAAAAAGAAAGTTTTATTACCTCATTCCCTATTCTGATTCCTTATCTTTCTTTTTCTTTTCTCATTGCTGTTGCTAGGATTGATCCTCTTTGTAAATAAGGGATGAACATCAAACTGCTGAAGAATATAACCTGTCTTTTTATATACCTGGGGGGCATGTGTGGGGTTGGGAGGAATGGGGAAGTCCTCCTTCAGAAATAGGATTCATGGTGAGTCTTTTTTTTTTTTTTAAAGCAATCAGGGTTAAGTAACTTGCTCAAGGTTACATTGTGAGTCTTAAAACCCGTGGGCAGAGGTGAGGGGGTAGAACATTTCTGGCCTGGTGTACAGCCCATAGAAGGAACAGCAAGAAGGCATGCTGGAGGAGCAAAATCTTTTGTCTAATACTGAATGGTGCAAAGTGCCATCTATTCTTTTGTAGCCTGTCATTCACAATTTAACTTTCTTTGTCTTCAGAATACAGGATCAGTATTAAAAACAAAACCCTACTCCATGTATGTTTTGCTTTAACCCAGTTGTTTACATGTTTTCTCCTTTATCAGGCTGTGAACTCTTTGAGCAGAGACCGTCTTTAGCTCTCCTTTATATTCCAATCCCTTTACTTAGTGTCCGGCACATAGTAGGGTTTTCACATTCACTGTCTGCCTTTTGAATGGGTGAATGGCATACATACCACCTCTCCTTGGAGACCAAGATTGAAATTGAAGATTGCCTTGTGGGATGGGTTTTGATCTGGTCTGAAATCTCTCTGGAAGAGCTAGCTGGCATTAAGTTGATGACTCCTTGGCACCATATGCCATCTTTGTTTAAAAAGCAACAGCAACCCAGTTGGTTGGCAAGATTCTGAAGGGCCTTCTGAACATTAAATAGCTCTCTTACTAAGTAACTCACTTTTGGTGAGTTAAGTAGAAATGAATCAGTGGCATATGGATCACATTTCACTAAAATACACACATGGGTTTGGGAATTAGAAGGAAAATGTGACAAACCACGGTTAGGAGTTTAAGAAACACGAAATGTCAGAATAAGGAGGAAACAATCACAATGTTTGCCAAAACCTGGATGGAGCTAGGTTGGCCCATCACACACAGCTCCAAAGTTCCCAGAGCTCTCAATTAGTTTTTTGAGTTGCTTTCAAAAAAGGTTTCTTTTCTCCTAACCCCAAATTGAAGCTTTTATTGCAGTACAAGGCCATGAGTTAGAGAGTTCATGGCTTACAAAGGCTCTTTTCAACAAGAGAATCGGTGAATGTTTTATTCCAGTGCCTTGGAGTCATTCAGTAGCACAGCAATCCTTGTGGAGCTGTATGCCATATCTATTGTCTGAAAGGGCAGTCCTCTCCCCCACTGCCATAAAACCACATTTTCCCTTTTCAGGAAGCTCAGGGAGCTTCCAATCTAGTTGGAGGGATCCATAGAAAAAAAGATGTGAGTGTAGGTGAACTGGCTCACTCTCCTGGAATCAGGCTGTTAGATCTTTTCCTCAGGGTTTTGGGGGTCCCTTGAACACTTGGAAGTATCTCTTCTCTACTGCCCTTGGTTTTTGTTACCTACTTTACCAGTTTTTGTTACCTACTTTTAGGTACCTTTTTGGGTAACTAGCCCTTAAATTCTATTTCACCATTTAACATTAGTTAACTTCTACAAGGGGATATTTACTTTGAAGAACTAGTGAGAATGAAAGTTCAAATGTTTTACCCCAAACTCTTGAGGGCATGCCCTCCCCTAGGCCAGCTCAGATTCTGGGGAGAATGGGCCCTTTCTTAGTGTAGTTGGTCCCACTGAGTTCACATCCAAACGTGTCTTTTGAACGAGCCCCAATTCTGGTCCTAAAATGGCAGGTAAAGAGGCTGATGTCCACCTTGTGTTTAACAGACCAGAACCAGTTATAGAAGGTCTACATGCATTTCAAAGTCCCTCCATGGCATTTCTATTACACATCATCATGACTTTCTCAGAAGCAGACTCCACAACCTTTTCCACATGAGGAAGTTAGGAGTAATATTAGAGATTCTCTATGCACCAATATTCCCTTACAAAAGGGCATTTACAAGGTATATTCTAAGCAAGAGGCCCTGAAGACAACCCATATGATTATATTATGCTAATGGTACTTATATCAACCAATCAACAAGTGTGCAACAAATTCCTATTTTGTTCCAACAACTTTGCTAGGTCCTGGAGACACAAAGACAAAAGTAAAAGATTTCCTACCCTCAAGTAACTTATACTTTGTCAAGAAGAGAAATATACATCCATGTGTATGCAAAATTAATTCAAGGTAATTTGAAGGGGCAGGGAGGCAGTAGCAATTAGAGGATCAGGAAAGAGGAGACTTAAGTTGAGCTTTGAAGGAAACCAGAGATTCAAAGAAGTGGAGGTAAAGGAGGGACTACATTTCTAGTGTATGGGACAGCCTAGGAAAAGGAATGGAGATGAAAGATGTAATGTCATACATCAAGTCTGGCTGCTCTGACGGACCAAAGAGAGCATGAAGGAGGGAGTAATTTATAATAAGTCTGGAAAGGTAGATCGGAACCAGATTGTGAAGAAGACCAATAGAGTAGTTTGTTTTTTAGTTCAGAAGTAATAGGGAACCACTGAATTTTATTGAGCAGGAGAAAGACATGATGAGGTAGGCATTAAGAATATCACTTTAGAAGTTAAATGGAAGATAGGTTAGAGAGGGGAGAAGACTTGAGAAAGAGAAAATCATTCAAAGACTATTACAGTATTCCTATAAGAAGTGATGTGGTGGCTATGTCAATGGTAAGAAGGTGATGAATGTAAGAGGTGTTGTGGAGGCATTATGATGCCTATCTATGGATAAGACATGGCAGCTGATTGGCTACATGGCATGAGGGAGAGTGAAGAATTAAAGATAACTCCCAGGTTGTGAGTTTGAATGGGATGAAGGATGATGTCAAGGGATTTTGAGCTGTAAAGTAAAAGAGAGAGTTCACTATTAATGAATAGCCTGTGTCTTCTCAGGAAAGTATGAAGTGTATTCTCTACTGTGATGATAGGGTCACAAGAATCTTCTATGGGACTGGAGGAGGAAAGAAAAGGTTTGGAACAGCTGTTGTGGGGAGTATGATAGAGAATCAACTAGGAAGGAGCAAATGGTTGTATTTAGAAATATCAATTAATCAATCAGTCTGAACATTTAAGTTTCTGCTACGTGCCAGGGACTGAACTAGACCCTGGAGATACAAAGATATAAATGAAATAGTCCCTGCTCTTATAAAACTATTGATTTATAGTAAAACCACGCCAACACCATGCATTTGAGACGACATATTTTTCCATAAATCTCTCTTATGCATCTTTCCTTGTGCAAAGTTGTACCCATTATAAATACAATCATTCTCACATCACTCCCAACCCAACTCTCTCTGGACTGTTCCATTATAAAATAGCTATTTTTTTTTAACATTACTTGCTGGTTTGCATCTTCTGTAGACATTTCTAAGTCTACCAAAAGCTGCCACAAAAGACTAGAATATTCAGTGACCATGGCAAGTGGCTAATGGTACAACAAGTTCATTCTGGGATGACAGTTAATTCAAGAAATGGAGATAGGAAAAAGGACTCAACTTGTGATTTCACTAGTGCAGGAAACTTCCAGGTTCTACCAATGCAGGTCAACAACTTCTCTACAATTTAGTCTTAGAGAGTTGCTAGAACACTGGGAGGTTAAGTGACATACCCAGAGTAACAAAATCAACTTCCACCCAATCCTTCTTGGCTTCAAGCTAACCTTTCTCTCTACTATGCAAGTGGTACAGTGGACAAGTGCTGGACTTAGAATCAGAAAAAACTTGAGTTTGAATATGGCCTTAGATATGGGAAATCTTTTCCTCCACCAAACTGCATATATTGGGCTGAATCTATTAATTCTCTTTCCCTGGGAACTGCTGTCCTGACTGGTGAGTTCCTGACCAGGATAGCCATTTCTTGAGGATTCCTGGGCTTCTCCATCTCCTCAGTATCTTTGCCTCTGTGTGGGTACAATGTTGGAATAGACAAAAGAAGGGCATAGTCAATACGGGAGCAGATGTGAAAAGGTAAACACATTAATGCCTTGTTGGTGAAGCAGCAAATTGGTATAATCATTCTGGAAAACAAATTGAAATTACAAAAAGAGATTGACAATAATGTCCATATCCTCTGATTTCACTACTAGACACTTGCATACCAATGTATTTATAGCAGACCTTTGTGTAATAGCAAAGAATTGGAGATATTGGTTGATCGTTGCTGATGAACATCTCTGGGGAATGTCTAAACTAATTGTGATATGTGAATGTAATAGAATATTATTTTACTCTAAGTAATAGATGATGGAGAAGCATTAGAAGGCTTATATGAACTGATGCAAAATGAAGTAAACTGAGCCAGGAAAACAATATACACAAAGACTACCACAATATAGACTGAAAGAAGAACAACAGAACAATTGAAACTGAATGCTGCAAAATTAAAATGATCAAGCTTGACTCCCAAGAAGTCATACGAGAAGACATCTTCCCCTGCTTTTTTATGGAGTTGGGGACTATGGGTTTGGGACACTGGATATGATGTCAGACTTTTTGATATATTGGTTAGTTTTGCTAAGTTTCTTCCTTTTTATTGTTTGTTACAAGGGATGGTTCTCTGGGGTGGGGTAGGGGAAAGTAGAGATATATACTGGAAGATGTAGGTGATGTAAAAACAAAATGTATCAAAATGTTACTTAGGAAGGAAAGAAGGAAGCAAACATATTAAACTCCTACTATGTGTCAGGCACTGTGTGTTAAGTGCTTTATAAATATCATCTCATTTGATACCACAATCCTGGAAGGAAGATACTATTATTATTCCCACTTTACAGTTGGGGAAACTGAGGCAAACAGAGAGCCTTTGCTCTTTCTCTTTTCTATCCCCTGAAGGAGTAGGGAAAGCCTGAATGCTCAGAGTGGTCTATTAACTGGGACACAAGGAGATCAGCTTCTAAGGGTTTTATTCTAGATCAGGGGTCCTGGTTCCAAGTGACTTTTTTGTTCTGAAAATTTAGAAAGCTTAAAAATACTGATTACAAGTAAAATTTATAATTCTGAGCCTCCAGGAAATCATTTGATTACCAAGGCTAGGAATGAGGCATATCAGCCCATTGAATTCTGCAGTCAGTTAATTCATAGGATTTCCTTCCTCTCATCACATTCTTTATGGCAAAAATACCCATTAAGATGATGTTATCTTTTCTTTATCTAGAATATAATTATTAAAAATACAAATGTCTAGTAATCAAATTAAAAATAGCAGAGAAACAGTAATAAATCATACCATTTATTGCATGCAGCAGTAAAACGGAGGGAGAAGCAGAGTAAGACGTTCACTCACCCTTGTTGCTGTCACTCCCTACTGGATTCTTTTAGTGAATCAGCTGGTGAGTCAGGTAAAGGAAACAGACCTTGAGGTAAAAAGTCTTCCAATCCATCTCCTGGAAAGCACCCTTCACCTACTGCTGTTTCTACTACTGTGGCTGCTGCTGTGTCTCCCTGGTAACCTTTTTTCCAATTAGCAATCTGTCTGTCTCCAGGGAGAAGTAAAAACTGCTGCTGCAGTAGGAAAAAGTCTTCCCTCCATTTCTGTTACTGCTGGGGTAGCTTCGATTCGTCTCAAGATGGGAAGAACTATAGCTTTAAAGATATTTAGTGTCTTATCCCCTCTCACCCGGCATCAAATCCAAGTCTTTCCTGAATGACTGTTACAAATGAATCAACTAATTCTTACTCCTATGCTCTTTCCTACTGTAATGTATCTTATCAGATATCAAGATGGATCTCTTATCTCATCTCATGCTAGGACTGATGCTTTTTTATCTTTTAAACAGTAAATAAACATTAACTGTTTTTGTTTGCATAGCACCATATACTTCACTTAGACCCAAAGATTAGAGACACAAACACAGATAATAATAATATATAATAATCCAGGTGTTCTTCAGAGATGTAAACAAAGGACTATATGACGCCTAAAGGAAATGTGTGGGGGGGGCACGACGCTCTAGGAAGGCTTCCTGGAGGAGGTAGCATTTGAGTTGTTTTTTAAAAGGATGGATAAGAATTCAATAGATGAAGAGGGAGAGGAAGGACATTCCAGGTATAAGGAAAACAATGAGGAAAGAGATGGAGGTGGGAAAATTCAGGATGTGCTCCATGGAATGGAAGTCATCCACCTGACGATGGACTAGAGTATGTGAAGGGGAGAAATATGAGATAAGGTTGAAAAATCCAGAGACCTCTTGGACTTTTCACTGTTGATTATCCAATGTATCCAAATAATCGTTAAGTCTTGTTGATTCTACCTCCTGTTTTGAATG
The DNA here is from genome assembly GCF_028583685.1 of Petaurus breviceps papuanus. Classification (NCBI taxonomy): domain Eukaryota; kingdom Metazoa; phylum Chordata; class Mammalia; order Diprotodontia; family Petauridae; genus Petaurus; species Petaurus breviceps. The sequence goes on from NW_027185616.1 coordinate 14,616,136, forward strand.
TTTTTCTCTTCTCCACTTAGTTGAACTCTTCTCTTGGACATTTAAAGTCATTCACAATCTGACTTCAACCTGCCTTTCTACACTTATTTTAAATTACTCTTTTTCATGTATTCTGTGGTCCAAACAAAAATGGCCTACTTGTTTAAATGGGAAAGTCCTCCTGCCTCCATGTTTTTTCACTGGCTCCCCTCTTGTCTGGAGTTTATTTCCTCTTCACTGTCACCTCTTAGACTATTCTGTTTCTTTCAAAGCTAAACCCAAATATTACTCCCTAAATGAGGCCTTTCCTTGTTCCTTCAGCTTCTAAAGACTTCCTCACTAAATTTCCTTTTGTTTCTTTTGTGTATATTTAACTTATATTTGTGCATGTCATCTTTGAATATGTGATTTATCCTTATAGAATATCAGTCACTCAGGGGAAGGAAATATTTCCTTTATGTCTTTATATCTTAAATGTCTAGCACAGTGCTTGTTACATAGTAGTTACTTATTAAAAACTTATTGATTGACTAATCCTGGCAACAGCCCCTCTGGTTCTCTGAGAGACTGAAATCAATGATCAAAGCATGTTTTTTTTTTTTTAAAGCAATCGGGGTTAAGTAACTTGCTCAAGGTTACACGGCCAGTTATTTCTGGGTGTGGTGCTGAGTATCTGAGCCCGGATTTGATCTAGGTCATCCCGACACTGGAGCCGGTGCTCTTACTCGCTGAGCCACCTGGCCTCCCCTAAGCAATTGGGGTTAAGTAACTTGCTCAAGGTTACACGGCCAGGTGTTTCTGGGTAGGTGCTAAGTGTCTGAGCCCGGGATTCGATCTCCAGGTCTTCTCAACACTGGAGCCGGTGCTCTTACTCGCTGTGCTACCTGGCCGCCCCTCAAGGCATGTTTAAGCCCTTTGAAAGTGAGACAGTTTTGGGTGACCCAACTCGTTGTGATGAGAATTCTCTTTAAAGCAAAATGGAAGATGAGCGTAGGAGCTGTAGCATTGACCTGAGATGTTCCGATTCTATCAGCATGAGGAACTCTTATCAAAAAGATGTCTTATGTGGAAAAATGTACCAAATTATGAATAATAAAAGAAATGCAAATCAAAATAACCTGATGTTGCATTCCATATCTATCAGATCGGTAAAGATGCCAAAAATGAGAATGATAATTGCTAAAGAAGCTATAAGAGGACAAAGACACTAATACCCTCTCAGTGGAGATGGAAAGTGGTCCATCCATTCTAGAAAATGGTTTAGAAGAACACTATGACTCAAAGTCATTAATCTATTCATACCTTTTGTCCAGAGATATCGCTACTAGGTTTATGCCCTAAAGACATCAAAGGCAGAGGAAAGGGATCAATTTGCAGAAAATTATTTATAGTACTACTTTTTGTTGTAGTAAAGAATGGAAAGGGGTGGCTAGGTGGCACAGTGAATAGAGCACCAGCCCTGGAGTCAGGAGGACCTGAGTTCAAATCCGACCTTAGACACTTAACAGTTACTAGCCATGTGACCTTGGGCAAGTCACTTAACCCCAACTGCCTTGCCTTTCCCTCTCCAAAAAGCAGCAAAAAAGGAATGGAAAGATGTACCTATCAGTTTTGGAATGGTGGAACAAATTATGGTAAAAGAATGGAATGAAATATTATTCATGCTGTAAGAAATGAAGAAAGGAATCAATTCAGAGAAACCTAGGAAAACTTACAAGAACTGATGCAGAATGAAATGTTCAAAGCCAGGAGACAATTTATACGACTTCAACATTATAAAAGGGAAAAAAACGAACTAGAAACTTAAGAACCATAATAAATACAATGACAGTGCCAGAAGACTGATGATAAAGCATGCCTCCCACTTACTGGCAGAAAGGTGGTAGACTGTAGGTGGACATAAATTTTTAGATATGATCACTATAACAGATGGCTTAACTATACTTATTTTTTACAAGGTGAGAGAGGGCTTTTCCAGGGGGAACTGTTGTGAAGAAGAAGAGAGTAGTGATAGTAATGCAGAATAAATGAAGAAATAAGAGGTTATCAGTGAAACATTAAAAAATACACAGAAGAGGATAGTATTAGTACTTTGATGTTAAATTTAATATATACCTTAACGAGACTGTGGATAATAGTTTCATACATAGTCTTCTTTTACTGCCCTTTGTATAGGTAAATATTTACATTTGTTGATTGTTAAATTCATAATAAAATACACTCAATATATTTAATATAAACTTAAACATTTAATAGTTAAGACAAGTTGTACGTGGTAGAGAGTCATGTATATGTAATCAGGAGAGACATTCATATTTGTAGGTTTATAATAAAAATACTTTTTAAAAAGTGTGTGTATGTATGTGTCCGAACCCCAGAGTTGTGCATGCCAATTCTATATGTGAAAGTACAATCGGATACTATCAGAGGAGATACATTTCAGTGGTATCTATAAAGGCAGTAACCTTTAGGTACTCCCAGAAATTCTCCAAGGACCTTAGTTCAATGGAAGGATTCATCAAGAGAAAGATATAAAGTCTCTAACATAAAGACCCACTAACCGACTGGAATTTTGTCATCAAATGCTTTAGGATATGGGGAAATGGAAAATTAAAGCATTTAGTAGCAAATTCTAGTCATTACAAAGACCCAGGGTTGGCAAGTCAAAAGACTTCTCAACTTTATTGGTATAAGAACAGATATGAAAATGGTAGCTCAGAGTCTGATCTGCAGAATTGGCCAACTTCTTAGGTTTGGGACTAGTTAGCTGTGTGACCCTGGTGATAATCATTTAATCTCTGTGGGTACCAATTTTCTCATTTGCAAAACAAAGGATAAATTGATCATTTAGACCTATCTTCTTTCTCAAATTATCTATGAATGTGTATGTAGCTATGAATCATTCTACATTTTTTTAGTTCTCACTAGAAATCCTGTTTCAAATGTAATTCAAATATTTTTTTTTGCCAAATTAGTGATTTTCAAATGATCAAAAAGTGCTGTCATGAATATTTTTATACATATAGGTCTCTTTTTGCTTTCTTTAATCTCTTTAGTGTATCACTGGGTGAAAGAGTACGTCTAGTTTAGTGACTTTGGGGACATTGTTCCAAATTACTTTCCAGAATGGCTGAACCAATTCATAGCTCCATCCACTAATGTATATTAATATGCCCATTTTCCTTCAATCTCTCCATTTGCCATTTTCCTCTTTTCTCTTCTTTGTCAGTCTGATAGGTATGATATCAGTCTTAGAGTTGCTTTAATTTGCATTAATCTTATTTTTAGTTTTTTGGAATATGTTTTTTATGGCTGTGGATAAACTGGGGTTTTTTCCTTTGAGAATTGCTTATTCATATCCTACAAAGAATATCCTCACAATAAACTATTGAGTTAAGTAGCATAAATATTAAGTAGCAATAAATATAAATTTTATAATACTATAGTATAGTACTACATAGTGTACTATAGTACTATTAATATTAATAGTACTATTATTATCATTTGATAGAAGAAAAAGAGGTTCAGAGACATTATGACTTGCCCAAAGTCACATGATAGTTCAATTACTTAGTCAAGTCAGTGTTTGAAACCAGGTTTAATTCCAAATTGGCAAGTTACTTGCCCAAGCTGACAAATGTTTGAGCTGAGACTGACTCCAGATTAATCTTTTTTTTTTTTTGCTCTATACAACTGCCTCCTTATAGTCTAAGGTCAGTAAATAATTGTTGCATTGCTTTAAAGGACAGGTTTGGTACCATAGTAGAATTTTATTCCTCTACTGAAATTTTAAATGTTGTACTAGGAATATGGATTCAAAGCAGTGTCTGGGTCATTGGTTTTCTACAAGGCACATCATAAGAGCCATGCTTAATTTATGCCAGCTATTTCCTCTCTAGGGTCTTCCTCAGATAGAGATCAATTTCTAGGTCATGAAAAACAACATGGAAATGTTTCCTGTCCTCCAAATTTAAAGATCCTTGGTTCTAGATAAACATGTTCTGGTGGATACTTTTCCTGTTTCATAACTCTCTCCTGGGATTATCTTCCAGATGGCCAATGCGAGTAGTACTGGCTTCTGGGCACCATAGTTCATGGGGTCATAGATTTCAAGAAAGAAGGGACTTTAGAGGTCATCTGGTTCATTATCCTCTTTATACAGATGAGAAGATGAGACCCAGACAGTTCATATTATCAACTGCTTACCAGATTTTCCTGTGGACCCTGTGTGAAATAGCATGAGATAAAAAATTTATAGTCTTATCCAATCTCTTCATTTTATAGATGAGGAAACTGAGACACAGAGTCCAAAGTCACATATTAGATAAACAGTAAGTAGCAGAGGCAGGATTTAAACCCAGAACTGGTTCAGCACTATTTGCACTGTATGAGAACAACAAGTTAATGGAAGAGAATTTGGAGACAACTCTTCTCATTTCATAAAATCATAAACTTTCAGAGTCCGAAGAGACCTCATTGGCCACCATATACCCCACAAGAAAGTGATCATCTACTCTTTGCTTGAAGATCGCCAGTGAGGTGGAATCCAGTTCTTCCCCATTCAACTCATTCCACCTTCCAGGTAGCTCTGATTGTCAGGAAGTTTTCTGTGTCACGTCCAAAGCAATTTCTTTCTAATGTCTACCCATTGCTTCTAGTTCTGTCCTTTGGGGTCAAACAGAACGAGTCTAATCCTTCTTCCACAACAGCCTTTCCAGTATTTGCAAAGAGCTACCAGGTACCCCTTTGGACCCTCTCTTCTCCAGAATAAATATCTGTAGTTCCTTCAATGGATTCTCATATAATATGAATTCATGCTCCTTCAGAATCTTAGATGCTCTAAGTTGCTCTCATAGTTTATCAGTGACCTTCCTAAAACATGGTGTTCAAAATACAACATAATACTCCATACGTGTTCATATGAGCGTGGAGTACAGAGGGACTATTGCCTCTTCAATCCTGGAAGCCTTGCCTCTCTTAGTATATCCCAAGAATGCTTTAGTTTTTCTTGGCAGTCATATTGAAATTGAAGTCCACTAAAAACCCTAGATCTTTTTCAGATAAACTGCCATCTATCTATGTCTCTCACATTTTATAAATGTGAAATTGTTTTCCTGAGCTCGTGTAAGCCTTTATACGTATTTCTATTGAATTTCATTGCCGCCAAGTATTCTAGCTTATTATGAACTCTGAATCCTGTCTCTGTCATCCAGCTTGTTAGTCATCCCTCCTATCTTTTTTGTCATCAGTGGATTTGGTAATCATGCATCTATGTTTTCATCAAAGAATTGGATAAAAGTAATCAACAGTGCAAGACTAAATACACATCTAGAGATCTCCACTGGAAACCCTCTTTCAAGATGAATGAATACAATTAATGGCTATTCTTTAGGTCTGGCCATTACACTTGTTCCAAATAGTGTTTAATGTTTTCTCAAATGCTTTGTTAAAATCTAGGTAAATTCTATTTATATAATTTCCATTTCTAAAATTGCAAAAAAAAGAAAATGAGGTTAATTTGGCTTGACCTGTTCTTTGTGATCATTGATTTTTTTTCTGGATGTTCACTAACCATCTCTTTACATCAGTAAACACATTCTAGAATTTTGTCAGGAATTAAAGTTAAGCTCATTGGCCTGTAGTTGGGAAGTTCCCATTCTCTTCCCTTTTCTGAAAATAGGGACCTCATTTGCACTCCTCCAATATTCTGGTACTTCACCTGTTCTTAATTATCTTTCAAAATATTGTTGACAGTGGTTCAGAAAACACATCTGCCAATTTTTCTAGTACCTGAGTTCAACTGAGTCAGGTGACTTGAGTACATCAATGTTCGTGAAATTCTCTTTTCCTATCTCCTTATCTCATCTGCATTTTAAAGCACTATTTCTAATATCGTTTGTGACTCTAAGGTCCATAACCTGAAGTTATTGATTAAGAAAATGCCAGTCTTTAAGCTAAAGAACTTGGTGTTTCAAGACCTTCTTCATTGGGAAGAATCTCTTCCCTCTCCCCCCAAGTTGTCATGTGTTATTAACGCAGCTGGAATTTTGATATGGGGCCTCGTTTCCCTTTTGTTATATTACAATACTCATCAGTGGTATGCTTTTCTTGATGTTAAGAACTAAATCCTGAAAGGACATGCTATTATTGTTTGACTCTTCTCTTTGTAGTGAATGAACTCTGAGTTAGCACAGAATCTGACCGCAGAATTACACATAAAAACTTGGGTCAACACAGACATATCATACAAACTGCTGGCTGCCTCTCCCAGAGGACCATCAGTCAAGGCCATACAAAATAAACCAAAAGGAGATAGAAATGAACACCAATCACCAGAGCCAATCTATGGAGAGGTTCCCAAAGCTTTACCTCAGTGTTCACTCGTGCACCATCACCCTATTCATCACCATTCATCATCTGAACCTTAGACCAGCTTGATAAGTGCATGCCCACACTAATCATGCCACTGATTTTCATTATACAGCCCCTCTTCTCTTACCTCTATTGGAACCTCTGGAGTTAATCTCCAATGCAGGAGCCAAGCTGTTTTCCTTTGGACCAATACTCATTTTTAACATTTCAACAGCGAAAAGGAAATGTTATTAAAAAGTTTTCCATTGATTACAGCTATTTAGGTTCATCTTTCTATGGAAAGATAATTTAATATAATTCCATAATTCAAGAAAAAAGATTAACAAGATGTAATAATTCCACATGTGGAGAACAGTGTTCAGTTCAGTTCTGGATACCACATTTTAGGAACAACATTGATAAGAAAGGCAACTGAAATGGTAAAGGACCTTGAGTCTCTGCCATATTAGGATCTTTTGCCTAGAGAAGAAAATATGCAATGAGGACAAAATTATGGCTTTCAAGTGTTTCAAGGACTATCATGTGGAAGAATGGTTACCCTTGTTCTGCTTGGCCCCAGGAGGCAGAATAAGGGGCAGTGGATGAAAGTCACAAAAAGCTCGGCTTACTAAAAATGAGAGCTATCCGAAAGTGGAATGGCCTTCCTGGGGAGGTCACTGGCGGTCTTCTAGCAGAGGCTCGTTAACCACTTGTCAGATATGCTGCAGTTAAGAGTCTTTTTCAGTTGTGGATTGGACTAGAGAGCTGCTGCTTTGGTCCCTTTCACTTCATAAATTCCATGATTTTGTAATAGATATTGTGCCTACTAGGAATATTATCAATAATTCTTTATATTCGTAGTATGCTTTATATCATACAAAGAAATTAGACGTGTTTGTTCTCACTTTGTTAATTGTCTCAATGTGTTGGAATTTTACCATTTATGTGTTTGTATGTATGTAGAGAACAGAAGAATGTGTGTTTGTGTATAGGTAAAGGATATATGGTAAATAGTAATAGCTAGCATTTGTAAAGCACTTTATATATGCTATTTCGCTTGATTTGCACAACACCTTGTTAGGCAGTTGCTATTATTATCCTCCTTTTACAGATAAGGAAACTGAGGCTAAATTAAGTGTCTTTTTCAGGGCTGCACAACTAATTTCTGACACGAGATATGAGCTCCAGTTGTCCAAGTCTGGCATTCTGTCCCCTATACCACCCAGCTGCCCCAACCATCCACTCCCAAAAGTTGATTTAAGTCAGTTATCTACTAAACCAAATCCTTCACTTAAAGGAAAAATTGCCTATTGTCAGGCAAGCTCATTTTAGGTTGTTATTCTTTCACTTCATAAGCACTTATTAAAAGTTCTTTAAATTGAATTACTTTAATTATCTATAAGACTAACCCTATGATGTAATGGTAAGAGTACTAGCTTGGATTCAAGGGAAATAGGTTGTCCTACTCATGCAGACACTGACTTCTGTGTGACTAACCTCTCTCTAAAACCTCCTCATCTGTAACATAAGAATGTTAAATCAGATGATCTCCACAATCCCTAGTCTATAATTCAGTGATTCACATTCTAACTAAACACAGAGCATATGCAGAGTGCTATGCTAGTGCGGCTATAGGATTGAGTTAAGGCAGAAATCCTTGCCTTACAAAGCTGATGATCCTGTACACACTCAAAGATAAGTGTAGAAATGTAGTATGGAAACATCAGATTAGAGGCAAAGGAAAGGTCATTACCAACTGGGGGCATTGTTATTCATGAATCCACACTGAGAAAGATGAATTGAAAGACTTCTCCAGCTGTCTGGAAGGTTTAGACTTCAGGAGAAGAGGAGACGTGAAGGACCATGAAAACCCCCAGAGGAACTGATCTATTACATCTATTAGAACTTATCAATTAAACAATCAATCAACCAGTAAGCATTTATGAAGCTCCTACTATGTGTCATCAGTGTGTGAGCCTCTAGAGATAAATCCAATGAATGAAACAGTTCCTACTCTCAAGGTACTTAGGTTTCAACTGACTTAGAATAATTTATTTCCTCTTCTATCTTCCATGTTTTTCAAAGGTAACGGGAGCAGAAATACAGGGAGCAGGAAGACCCATGCATGCTGTTTGGTGGAATCAGTTTTATCTCATTTAAAAAAATGTTTCATTGATGTTTAAAATAACAACAGCAACAACAAAACTTTATGATTGCTTCTCAATATTCCCCTCCCCATAGAACCCTTCCTTATAACAACAACAACAACAATAAAAAACAGTTAAATACATGGCAAACTGATACCCCCAACTGCTAGGATTTACTCCCAAATTACCTTTTAGTTTGTATCTACAAGGTGTCTCAAAAGTCTTAGGGCTGTTTTAAGTTATAATTACTTCACAAGTGTAAATGTTACTGACTTCCAAAAAACCCAAGCAATGTGGGGTGGCCGGGTGGCTCAGCGAGTAAGAGCACCGGCTCCAGTGTCGGGATGACCTGGAGATCGAATCCCGGGCTCGGACACTCAGCACCACACCCAGAAATAACTGGCTGTGTAACCTTGAGCAAGTTACTTAACCCCGATTGCTTAAAAAAAAAAAAAGCCTAATGAAGTTAGATCAAGTGGCCACTAAGGTGGCCAAGGGAGAGGACCTCCTCTACCAATCCACCAGTCTCAGAAAGTGTCACCCAGAAACTTTCCCATAGCTGTCTTGTTAGAATTAAAATGGAAAGTTTATTTTTGACAGTTCACAAAACAATATAACCATAAAAGAAATCTAAATAAGCTTTCAAATGACGTGTTATATAAATTACTAGCATTGATACTTCTGTAGTTATTAATATTTAAGGCATGCTAAGACTTTGGGGACACTATATTTACATATGTACATTTGGATAGTGGCACAGTGAGTGGAGTGCCAGATTTAGGTTCAGGAAGAGCTGGATTCACATCTTGCCTCAGATATTTACCAACTGTCTGATTAGAGGTAAATTACTTATCCTTTTTTGACCTCAATTCCTCATCTATATAAATGGAGTTGGACTAGATGGCCTCTAAAGTCCCTTTCACCTCTTAATCTCTTTCCCCCCTGTTAAATGTAAGCTTCTTAAAGGCACGGACTATTTGATTTTTAGCTTTTTATCTCAAATACCTGGCACAGTGCCCGGTACATAATTGGCCCTTGATGAATCCTTGTTAATTGTTTGATTGGTTCATTGACTATTTTTGATAAGGCATGCAGCAAACAAAACAAAACAAAAAACCATAAAGTGAAATTCTGTGCCCATAAAATACCACTTCTTTACTGAGAGAAAGAAGGTATATATCATCACCAGTTCTCTGGTATCAATATTGGTCATTTCATTAAAACAGAATTTTGATGGTCTCAGTGTTTTTTTTCTTTATATTATTGTTGTTGCCTTGTGTCTTATTCATTCTTCTGGTTGCTCTGTATCAGTTCATACACATCTTCCAAAGTTTCTCTGAAGTATTTTTAGCCATTGTTACATGTAGTACGACATAGAATAAATTTTTAAAATCCTCTGCTGATAAAATCTAGGGTAGGCCTGCACCCTTACAGCCCACAAGTCGCTTGCAGCAGCCAAAGGATTTCCTCTACATACATACAACATACATATTTTCTTCTGTTTTTCACTAGCAGATTGAAATCCTTTGGCATGTCTCAAGTGGCCCAAGGCGGGCCCCAGGTTGTGCAGGCCTGATCTAAGTTGACAACATAGAGATCTACAAAAAAGCTACCACACACAGCTCATCATTTTTTTCCTACCCATTCTTGGTTCTATTTGCCTTCCATTTAGAGATCTCATGATATGGAAGTGGAAAAAACCCCCAAAGCAACTTGACTTTTCCCTAGCACGAGTTGGCCAGGCCTGAAGAAAATGAAGGGAAAGGTTGAGTCAATTAGGTGTCAACTTTTTCAAATTTTTTTGTGCTTTTTAAGCACTCATTTCATTCCAAAGAAGGGCTTCAGATTTTAAATTCATCCATTAACATTGTTTATTATTCTACTCAGTCAAACTAAATTTGCCTGATCTTCTATAAACATATCTCTCTGCCTTGGAATTAAAAATAGCAAACCTAGATCCTTTGCTGGATACTTTCCTTCCCTAGAGCAAGAAGAAAATTTGCACAATGTTCCTATAACTGCAAGGTAGAATCACCCACGTGAACATTGTACCATAGTTAAACGGATGGTAGATGTGGTCAAATTCCATCTTTTGCTGTCTCAGAGGGAGGGAATAAGTCATAAATGAAATTCTTCTTGTTCTGCCTCTGCTCCTTATTTTCAGCATCTGAATCTGTCCCTGCCTTTCTCTCCATCCCTGAATTAATCAAAGTGTTGAATCGTACCAAAATTGGCAATGAATTCTAAGTTCAAGAAAAGGGGCTTTAAAAATTGTTAGGAGACAATAGGAGGAACAAAGAAAAGACAGAGCTACCACTCAGGGTGGGTGAGACTGCAGTAATAGAATTCAGGGAGAAGGCAGAACTACTCAACCCTTATTTTGCTGCTATTGTCTCTGCCAGTGAGTATAATTCTTCAGTCAGGGAATGAATTCAAGTTAACAAGCCTGGATAAATTATGTCCTGGGGTACCTAGGGAACCAGCCAAAGTGACTCTTGAGCTACTTTTGAAGGATTGTAGAAAATAAGAAATGGAGAATAGATGTCCCGATTTTTAAACAAGGGAAGAGGGTAGGATTTGCAAACTATAAGTGGGCAAACTTGACTTTAATTCCAGCCAAGTCATGATTTCTAATAGCAGCAAGGCTTCATCAAGATCAAATCATGCCAGATTAAGTTCATTTGCTTCATTGGCAAGGTTACTAGACTGACAGATAAGGAGAATGTTTCTGTAAAGCATTTGGCAAAGTCTTTTACACTAGTTTTGTGGACATGAAGAAAATATATTTGCTACATGATAGTACATATAGTTAGACCTAGAACTTATTGAATGATGGACTCCCCCTCCCCCCCCTGCAAATCATTACTAATTATATCAACTTGGAAAGAAGACTCAAGGGGAGTATGCCCGAGGTCTGTTATTGGCTCTAGGCTATTTAACATTTTAATCAGTGACTAAGATGAGGGCAGAGAGATATGCTTATCAAATTTGCGGATGACATGTCATTCAATAATAAATATGTAATATGCAGAAGGGACAGTTATGTTGTGCAGTGACTGGAAGACTGTGCTTTCTGAGTTTAAATATAGCTTCAAACACTTACCAGCTGTATGACTCTGGGTGTCACTTAACCGTGTTTGCCTCAGTTTTCTCATCAGTAAAATGAGCTAGAGAAGGAAATGGCAAACCACTCCAGTATCTTTGCCAAGAAAACCCCAAAGAGGATTCATGTACACTGAGAAACAACTGAAAAACAAATATGCAGAACAAGGAATTGAGGATATTTAGGTTAGAAAAAAATGAGCTAAGAGAAGACATGATGTATAGGCATAGACATAGATATTGATACATGACATGTATATGATACATACCTGTGTCACACACCCAAATATTTGAAGGATTGTGCATTGAAAGAGGGATTTCATATATATATATATAGGGTCTCAGTGGGTAGAACTAGTAGGATTTTAGCTCACTATCCGGAAACAGTTCTTAACTATTAAAGCTATTCAAAATGGGAATTAACTGCTTTACTTGGATAATAGTAAGTTACCCCTTTTAAAAGTTAAGTGGAGGGGCGGCCAGGTGGCTCTGCGAGTAAGAGCACCGGCTCCAGTGTCGGGATGACCTGGGGTTCAAATCCGGGCTCAGATACTTAGCACCATACCCAGAAATAACTGACCGTGTAACCTTGAGCAAGTTACTTAACCCCGATTGCTTAAAAAAAAAAAGTTAAATGGAAATTATATGATCACTTGTGGAAGATATTGTAAAGGGGATTTCTGTTCAAATATGGATTGGACCAGACAGCTAAATCTGATGTTCTGAGATGCTATGGAAACCCTGCCTATAAGGGTAGTGTGACTAGGGCATTGTCTTAGAGCAGGGACATGTGGGACAGGGCTTCCTTCTAAAGAGCAAGTTTCTTCCCTTAGATGAACTAGAAACTTTTATCCCTGTACCTCATGATCATGACTTGACTCCATTTCTTTTCCCTGGGAGTACTACTTCTAGGGTCCCATCACTGCGGAGCTTCTCTCCTGTGGATTACCTTCACTTCAATCTCCAACCTAGTAGGGACACATGCTCTTTCTTCCTCCTGTCTCCCAATACAAAGGTATTCCATTAGAATGTAAATTCCTTGAGAAGTTCATTCTTTGTATTTGTATCTTCAATGTGTAACACAGTGCCTGGCACATGGCAGGACCTTAACAAATGTTTGTTCAACAAGCAACAAACAAACAATTGATTGTTTGGACTTCCCCAGTACTGCCATTCCACTCCCCCTCCCAACATCATCCTAAGTGAAAGAATTCCCTCTTATAGTTTGTGCCTACTTTTGCCCTTTTCTCTCTCTGTCTATTCTTACAGTCAGATCAGGGCTTTAAATTGTCTAACTCCGCCTCTCTCACTGTTCTAACTAAATCCCCTTTTTCTGCTCACTCCCAGGTTCTTAACTTCATAACAATTCCATCTTCCAATACTAATCCAACCCCGTTTCCATGTTAGTTCTCCACCTCATGCTCCATTTCCAATACTATAATTGCACAGTATCCCGATCCTGATTGATGTTCTCATTCATTTTCAATCTTCAGGTACCTTTGGTCTAAACACATTTAGATCTTTCTGGTTATTTTGTGATAAGAGCTTGCCATGAAGGAAACACAGTGAAGAGTTTTGCAATTTAATAGTATGATATCTTGTCAATCCAGCAATCACTTATTAAGCTAAGGTTAATGCCATCCCCGACCAGCTTTGAGGATGAAGGATTCTCTTTATCAGGTTGCTCCAGGTAAAGAGAAAAATGAAAAAAAAAAAAACCTGGAGAACCTAGGGGAAGGGGAGGAGAGGTAAGAAGAATGAAGAGAAAAGGAAAAGATAGAAATCAGATCAGTTTATTAGAGATTAGGGATGAGGGGAAGCAAGTTCCAGTGAGATCTAAAATGGAGAAAGCATTTCTCTGGGATTAAAAGACCTGGGTTCAAATCCTGCCTCTGATATTTACTACCTGTGTGACCTTGGGCAAATTTTTAACCTCCAAGTTTCTCAGTTTCCTTATCTTTAAAATGAGGTTTGACTAAATCATGTCCCAAGTAGCTTCTAGCTCCTGAACTGTGATCCTAGGGTCCTCAGTTGCTTAGGTACCTGGGGGATCTTGTGCCACCCCTAATTCTCGGTACTGCTTCTTTCCTTTATCCCTCTTTTTGCCCCTCACCACGTGTTGCTTGTAGCCCTTTCTATGCGGTCACCAGCACTCCTATCCTTGTCCATTTTTCTTTTCTATGGGAATGAGGCAGGACATATGATGATCTAATATGAAGTGCTAGGTATCGGTTATGTCTTCCATGACTGGACACCAAATGTAATATGATGAGACTTTTAAAAAGAGCTGGGGAAAAGAGGGGTTAAATATAAAATCTACTCAATCAATATCCAGATGAAGTCTCCTTTATCCTTTTCACAAAAGTCTTAAAGAAATATTGTCCCATTAGCAGATATTATTCCATTAAAAACCCCCACAATTCTGAGGAGCTACAGTAATTTCTTCAAAGGAATCCCATATAAATCTACTGCAAATGCAAGTTGTAGCAATAAGCAGACACAGTGGTGGAAGAGGGGGTGGGGCAGGTCAAGGAACCTCAGAAAGCAAAATGTTTAAACCAGATGTGAACCTAAAACATCTGTACAACTAACTGAAAAGAAAAGTTGATTTTTAAAAGCATCTCATATATTGAACATAAAAAGAAAAAGGAAATGCAAGTATGTTTTTTAAAGGTTCAGTGTTCCTTTACCTCTAGAAGAACACATTCAAATATTTACTCTAGTTAGGACTAACTGCAAGTGTGGAAAAACTGATATTATTGGGGGAAATAGAATAAACAAGGGTCATGAAAAAGGAACCCATCTGTGTTTCCATTTACTTTGTAGTTCTAAGCCTGAAAAATTTCCTGTAGTATTGGCTAAAAAGCAATGCAATGACTGGAATTGCTGAATAACAATTTTACATAAGGACTTTTCTCCTTTTTTTCCAATTAATGTTTTTAAATAAGCAAATATGAATGTGTGTTTTAAAAAATCCTTTATTCACCGGCCCCGGAGTCAGGAGGATCTGAGTTCAGTTCCTGCCTCAGACACTTAACACCCATACAAAAAAAGCTAGCGATTAACCTTGGGCAAGTTACTTAACCCTAATTGCCCTCCAAAAAAATCCTTTATGAATGCAATAGCACACCAGGTTCTCTATTAGACTAATAATCTTGTTTCTCGGGTTGTGGAAATGATTTGAATTTTAGCCCACCTCATCTGGGAAGCTGCCTATCTTTTCCTATATGTAAGCAATCTCTAGTTACAGAGCTATAGGCAGATTCTCTATTTAGTCTTACTCATAAATTAATTGATCTCTTATAATTTATCTTAGTTATTGCATGGACACAGCAAGAAGAAAAAGCTTTATTGAACAAGGAAAAGAGTACTGGATTTGGAAACAGAGGATATAGATTAAAATTCTGTCTTTGCTACCCATTTTCTATGTGACCTTGAGCAATCTCTCTGGACCTCAGTGCCCCATCTGTAGAAGGAAGGACTTGGACCAAATAACCCCTAATGTCCCTTCCAGCTTGGAATTATGATCCTGTGAAAAGAACAAGGAGAAATTTTTAAAAGAACAAAGCTTATCTCAGATACATCTGTTCTGTTCTCTCACCAGTTGTTCTGTTTTCCATACCTGTCCTAACAACTGTGGTATTTCTTTTCTTTCTTTCTTCTTTCCTCTTCTCTATTCTTGGCAATCAGAGTTAAGTGACTTGCCCAGGGTCACACAAGCTTGTACTTTCTGAGGCTGATTTGAACTCAGGTCCTCCTGACTTCAGGGCCAGTGCTGTATCCACTGTGCCACCTCACTATCCCAACAACCCCTGTGGGGGTATTTCAAAGTTATTAGATAGAAGAGTTAAAACTCTCTTATGGTAGACCAGCTATGTATTCAACCCCCTAGGACCTCATAGGATGATAGAATTAACAGCTGCAAAAGACCTTAGTTGTTGCTTCATCTGTCCCCTAACTTTTTTAAAAACAGAGGAGGAACTTGCCCAATGTCCCACCACTAAAGTCAACATGATACATGTACAAAAATATTTATAGCAGCTCTTTTTGTGGTGGCCAAGAATTGGAAGTTAAGGGGATGCACATCAATTGGGAAATGACTGAACAAGTTGTAGTATATGAATGTAATGGAATACTATTGTGCAATAAGAAATGATGAGCAGGCAGACTTCAGAAAAACCTGGAAAGACTTACATGAACCGATGCCAAGTGAAGTGAACAGAACCAGGAGGATATTGTACACAGTAACAGCAATATTTTGCTATGACTAATGTTGATAGACTTAGCCCTTATTACTGATCTAAGATAACTCCAAAAGATTCACAATGGAAAATACTATCCACATCCAGAGAAAGAACTATGGAATCTGAATATAGATCAAAGCATACTATTTGCTCTCTCTCTATTTTTAAAATTTGTTTCTTCTTTCTCATGGTTCCTTCCATTAGTCCTAATTCTTCTTTACTACATGACTAATGTGAAAATATGTTTATATGAAAATATGTTTAATATGAATGTATATGTAGAGCCCATATCAGATTGCATGCTATCTTTGGTGGAGACAGGGGAGGGAGGGGGAGAAAACTCAAAATCTTACAGAACTGAATGTTGAAAAGTAAAAATAAAATTTAAGAACATTTTAAAAATAAAGTCAACATGATATTGGGGATCTGGTTTCAGACTCAGCTTTGTTACTACCTGTAACATCTCTGGGCCTCAGTTTCCTTATCTGTAAAAAGATGAGATTGGACTAATTGATCTTTCATTTTCTTTATGGCTCCAAATCCTAAGTCAGGATTGAAACCCAGGTCCTCTGACCTTAAATCCAGTGTTCTTTTCAGTGGGATCAAATGGTAATGATCAAGAGAGGGATTCTGAATAGACTGAATCTGGCAATTGATTGGATTGGGTGAAGGAGAAGAAAGATTCAAAGGGCTTTAAGGTTATTTATAAGGTTGTTTATTATTGAGAGAGCTCAAAACAGTTAACACTATCCAGTATCTTTGCCAAGAGAAGTCGTTAATAGTTGGACATGACTGAAATGACTGAACAACAGCGTGTTTCTTTACAGGGAAAAGCATAACTTTGATACATTGAGCGTTAGCTCAGGAGTCCTAGGACCTGGGATCAAATCCTGTCTCTGGTGTTAATTTGCCTATGTAGCCTTGGGCAAATCATTTGAGCTACCTAGACTTCAGTTTCCTCACTTGTAAAATGAGGTAGCTGGATTAGATATCCTCAGAGACCCCTTCCAGCTTACATCTGTGATTCTCTGTAGAAACCAGTTTTTCTGTGCTAATTTTTGGTGCTAGGCCACATGTTTGATGACACATCTTTTGCTACATGAATTGTACTAATGCAAACATCTCCTTTCCCATAATGGTCTCAGCTCTTGTGTGTTCACCTCTCTTTACCCCCTGCTCCTCCCCTTTTCCTTGCAATACATTAACGTGGGATGGTGCCAAGCCTTTTGTTCACAATTTGGTTATCCTCTACCTTCTTCAGGAACTGAGCCTTGAGAGAATGAGAACCATCCAAGCCAACTCTCCCACCAGAAGGGAGCCAACAGTGACATTACAGTAGGAAACTGGAGACACCACCCTTCTCTCCCTCATTATCCAGGGGAAATCCCATGGTTAAACAGATTTGGCTAATTCTTTAGTTTTGTTGCTAGCTCAGGGTGGGCCCAGTGAGGGAATCTAGATGTGAAATAGATGGCACCCCATGGGTGGGGAGAGATTGAGACTAATTGATTAAATGTGTCTAAGTCTGTGGAAATGTTGAATGATGTTTTATGATCTCACAGGATAAATTACAACTTAGAGAAAGTGAAGATGCCTAGTCCTGGGGGATTTCTTTAACTGTTACTCTCCTTGCCCATTTATAGTATATTTCTTTCTCAGAGAAAAGGCAAGGAATAAGGGTTTGAGAGACACCCATTGTGGGTGTAACATGGATAATGAATCAGCAAAGGAGGGTGAGAAAAGACAGTGTGGAAGAGGAGGTAGGGAGCCAACTTCATTGTTAGGAACACCTGACTTTAAAGGTCAGCTTGACTCTGGCCAAGTCTCTTAAATTCTCAGTACCTCAGCAAATAAACTCGTATGATTAGATCACAATGTTCCTGGAGGGGAATAATGCATACCAAGTCTGGAAGAGAGGGGAAGGGCCTACTTCTGGAGAGACTGCAATGTCAAACAGAGGAAATTATATTTGGACCTATATGTAATAGAGAGCTACTGGAGTTTATTGGCTGGCGTGTCAATCCTTTTTCAATGCTCAATTCATGTGTAACAGCATCCAAATTAAAAAGTTGTTGTCTAAAAGCATTTCTGTTATTATGGTGTCTCAAATTGCACAATACAAGAGAATTTAGAAATACAATAATGACACAACTAATATGTATTTAAAACATGAAACAAAACTTCAGATGACATCAGTTCAGTTAATTGCATTTCCAAATTATACCATATAAAATCATTAATTTTATTACCTTTAGAATTTTAAACCCATTTTAGATTTATCAAGTATGGAACAATTTCAGTCAATTAAAGAAATAATAATGATACAGTGTTTAGCATATGCCAGTCACTATGTTAATCATTATATTATTTTGATCGCACAACAACCCTGGGAGGTGAGTACATTATCATATTTCTCTTTACAGGTCAGGAAATTGGGGCAACCAGACACAAGATAAATTACTTAAGAATACACAGCTAATAAATTCCTGTAACTGAAACATAATTAAAATTTCCCTGCATTTTTTCCAGAATTTTTTCAACTACTTTATTTGGGTACCTGATCTGATTTAATCAAGGAGGGGTTAACAAGAGGTGGCTATAAGGTGCAATTCATTTACCTATTTTTTTTCTTTCTTCACTTTGGGATTACTTCCAAACTAACTGCCTGCCTTCATTGCCCTAGAACAATGAAGCTATTAATCTTACCATTTGCTTTTAAATTTTATAAAATTTAATCCTTATTTTTCCTTAAAACAAATTCTACAGAGTGGTACTCTAAAACTTATTAAGATATTTTAGAAAGGAGTGAGTTCCTAGAATTACCCAAAGTCTCAGGGGTTCTCCCTTGCAATCTTAAAAGGATAAATCTTCAAACTCCTTAATGATTAATCTCCAAACTTCCAAAATCTACCAAGATGTTTGTAACAGTTCTACAATTTTGATTATTTGACTTTATTTCTTATTACCTAATCTCCCACAGAAAACTTAAAGTGGAAGTTAGTCCTGCTTACTGGCACTATTGTTTCAAGTGTGAAAATTTATTACTCTTTTCCAGTATTCTAAATTCTTTGGCTATAGCCCTTAGAAATTTTTCTGGCTGGCTGCATTCTAAATCTTTCAAGATAATTGAATCTACAAACAGCACAAATATGACACAGACATTTTACATTTTATAAACACAGATAAAAAGACAAAACAGATACAAACAGACACGAATAGTTTTAACAAAGTGTGCAGTTACAATCTTTATCCGGGCATATGTTTACTGATTTAACAGAGGCATGTAGCTAACTGAATACTCTCTTAGCTTGAAGGGGTGGGCAAGGAGGGGTGAATAAAGCAAAGCTGGAACAGAGTAGGTAAAAGCCTTCAGGCCGGAAGAGGCCAAAGCCAAACAGAGCAGATGGGAACAGTTGGTAGGGGGAACAGAGCATGCAGAAAGGATATCCTTAGCAAAAAAGATTTGAGATGAATCAAGTCACCGGAGGGCCCCAGAGTTTTTCTCACAGAGAATGGAGAGTTTGATCAAGGCAGGAGTTCAGAGATTGGAGCAGGGACAAGGGCAGAGGACTCACCAAATGAGGTGAAGTCACACTCCAGAGAAATTAATCTCTGGTGGTGCCTGGTTTATTCTTGCTGATACTGGAGAGTCCAAGGTCAAGTTCCAAGTCCAGGCCCACTTCTGACACCACTTAATGTCACCTGAACCAAACCAGCCTCTAACCTATGGATATCTGGAGCCAAACAGAGCAGGCTAGAGACAGGAGAGTCAGGATTCACACAGAAGTTTAATTTCAAAGTGAGGAAAATGGCTTTCAAGCAAGGAGGCAAATTAGATACATTTGCTAGGGCCCTTCCCCTAGTGGGGGGACCCACTTTTGTATAGACAGATCTCAGTACTTATACCTATGGCTGCACAGTGAGCTATAGCTTGGCAAAGAGTAACAGCCACAATATGACAAGTTTGATTCATAGTAGGGCTTCATGACCAGAACTTGTCTGAGCTTGTCCAGTGCTTGTCTGAGCTCAAAGAACACCTGGTGCTTGTCAAAACAATACAATGATTTTGTGATTTTGCCAGAGGGTGAGATCATCCAGAAGGTGAGTGTAAAGGATTGTTGTTATACCAAGGCCAGGGCACAGCTTTCTTGCTGGGCCTTAGCTCTGGAAAACAGGGTGTCTCCTGATATCTTGACAGTAGGTTACAGCTAAGGAACTAATGCCTAAAACAGAGGAAGAAGCAAATTAAGGAGGAAAATCAGAAGCCTGCTGGGATTTCACTTCCAGAAAAACTTTCTTACTAGGATTACAAGTTCTGTGATGTCACCATGTATACTCAATGCCTTGAATATAAGTAGCAGCAGTCCCTCTATAAAATTTATTTGGGAATTTGTGGTAGATGGGAATGATGAATAAATGTTTTATTGACATTCTCTTTGTTTACATCACTGTTATTGTCCATTGACTATCCTCTTTACGTTCTCCATAGTACCTTTCTTTGTAACAGAGAACTATAGTCAAGTAATAGAAAACAACACATTAACCAAAGGCTAAAAAGTTACACCTCATTCCAAACCTCCAGTCTATCATCCTTCTCCTGAGAAAATAGAAGCATGTCTTGCTGTCAATCCCGTGAAGTCATTTTGGGTGACTGAATTGATCAGAGTTCTGATGTCTTCCAATGTTGTTTTCTTCAAATAATAAAGCATAAGCTCATAGATTTAGAACTGAAAGAGATCTTTAGAGGTTGTAGAGTTCAACTGTTTCATTTTTTAAAAATAAGAACTAAGGCACAAAAAGTTTAAGTTAACCATGGTTAAATAGTATATACCTGGGGTAGGAATAGAACTCAGGTCTTCCTGATGTCAAGTACAGACTGGCCTTTTCCATTATACCATGATCTGCACATTATTGTGGTCCTTGTGTAATTTGTTCATCTATTTCTGCTTTTTTCCCTCTCTGAATGAGATCATATAAGTCTTTCCAGGGACAATTCTCTATAGTCATAATTTCTTTTAGCACAATATTATCCCTTTACATTCATTGACCATAATTTATTTAACCATTTCCCAAGTAATGGGTGCTCACCTTTTCTATTATAAAGTTGGTGCTATAAATATACATGTGCATATATGTATATGTACATATACACATATATGCACATACATATTGTTATATGTAAGACTTTCCCTTTGTCTTTCATCTCTTTGGAATATATGCTTATATACGTTGTACTGTTTTTAGTTATATTCAAATAAGCCCCATGATTTAGTTATATTCAAATAAACCCGATGATTTTCTATGGATTTTGTTATTTTGAATGGAATTTTTTCTATCTCATTTTGCTAGACTTTATTAGCAAAATACAGAAAAACCTGTTATTTTGTGAATTTCTTTTATATATGTTGCTTTATTCAAGTTGTTATTTGGTTCAATTAATTTGTTTTCTTTGAAACCCTAGGTTTCTGTAAGCAAACCATCATATCATCTGCAAATCAGTATATGGCTGCTATTTATTTAGGTTTATTTCATTATTTCTGTTTTCTTTTTACTGCTATTGATAGCATTTTGAAAACTGTTTCAAAAAAAGCAGGGACAATAAGACATCTTTGTTTTAGGTGTAATCTCATTGGAATGACTTCTATTGTTTTCTTCATTACAAATAATGTTAGCTCTTGGTTTTGACTAGATTATTATTGGTGACATTAAGGAAAAATCTATTCATGACTATGTTTTAGTGTTTTAAACATAAATGTTGTTTGGTTGGAGGCTTTTTTCTCTGTTTACATAATCATGCAATTTGTAAAGTTTTGTTATTAGTATAATCTATAAAGTCTTTGATTTTCCTAATGTTGCAATCATCCCTGTTTTCCAGGTATAAACCTAATCTGGTTATAGTAGATGATTTTTTAAAAATGTGTTGCTATAGGCTGTTTATTAGTATTTCCAATATTTTGGCATCAATATTAATTTTTGTTATTTATCTCACAAAGTTTTAATCCTGATGTAGCACTCTCTCAATATAGGCCCTGAAAGCTATACTAACCCAGTTTTGTGGATCTATTTAGGTCCTTCATGAATTAAAACCCATAATTCATTAACCCCAATTTCCATTAAAACTCATCAGTTCAAGCTAGAAGAAAAAATGAAACCAAAGGAAAAAGAACATTCAATGAAAACAGTAGAGAAAAGTAAATCAAAGACAGTGAATTATGAAGCAGACCTCCTCAGAATCCATCCCTCTTTAGATGCCTCTATCAGTTGTCTCAGAAGTGCTAACCTTACTATTGTCATTTCTGAGAAACCCTCTCAATCAAAAGTCAGTTACTAAGCATTTATTAAATGCCCACTATGTGCCAGGCACTGTTCTAAGACTGAGGATACAAAGAAAGGGAAATGCAGTCTCTGCCCTCAAGGAGCTTTCTGTGTTCCCAACAGAGCCAACAGCACAGAGTATATGCCTAATAAATGTTTGTTGATTGAATGATTGATTAATATCCCCTTCACACAGCTTCATAAGAAACTGAGATTTCTTTGGTTTCTTTAATGTTCAGGATCTTAAGGCTCCTTTTCTAGGAGTCCCACTTTGACTTATGCATCATTATGGGCCAGCATGACTCTGTTCCATAATTTTTACACACTAAATGTACCTCTTTGTAATTGGTTTCCAATGGCAAACCAGTCTCCATGACACCCTCCTCATTCTCTCATCTATGGCAGTGCCTTGTTCAGTATCCCTCAAATTTTATCCTCCTGCCTGCCTCTCTGCCTTCCCAGCTGTGAGAAGGAGAAGGCATTCTATAATGTCAAGGACTTAGGCAGGTGGTGAACTTGCAATATTCACTTCCAGAGAAAGTGGAGGAGATGGACCGGGCAATGCATGTTGATTCTTTTCTACTAAACCTTATTTTCCTTTTCTCATGACACTTCTACTTTTGATAGCTGTGCTTTTTTCCCCCCAAATATTTTCTCACCTTGTATACTAGAAAGAATTGGGTAGAAGAAAAGGGGAGTAATTCTGAATCCATTATATGTTAATAATAATCAAGCATTTATATAGAATTTAATAGTTTGCAAAGCATTTTTCAAATGATAGTTTATTTGATAAATAAAGAGACATTGTTAAATGTCCGAGGCAGGATTCAAACTCAAGACTTCCTGACTCCAGGGGCAGCTAGGTGGTGCAGTGAGTAGAGCACCAGCCCTGGAGTCAGGAGGACCTGAGTTCAAATCTGACATCAGACACTTGACACACTTACTAGCCCTGTGACCTTGGGCAAGTCGTTTAACCCCAATTGCCCTGCCTTCCCCCCTCAAAAAAGACCAACCCCCCCCCCCCCGAAAAAAAGACTTCCTGACTCTAGGTCTAATATTATTTTCTGCACTACCTAGTGATCTGCTGTGTATCTACATCATTCCATTTTCATCCTACTAAATGCAATTTGACCCTCTCAAGGTATTATAATCAGATTTATAGTAATTTACAAACAGAATTTCACATGCATTCACATGTATTGATATGAATAAATTTCATTTAAAAGTTCTAATGATAAATGACTGGACTAAGTGCATTGATGTAATCTATTGGAATTTAACAAAGTTCTTTCTTACTTTGGGGCAGTGTGGTGGGACCTGTCCTTGGAACCAGAAGACCTGGGCTTAAGTCCTACCTATGTGGCCTTTGGGGATTCACTTTAACCTCATGTTTTTCTACCTCTTCCCCGTCTATAAAACAGGAACAGTGTAGTTCAGACTTCCCCTTCCTGGATCACTGCCTTGTCGTGGTGGTGGTGGCGGAGCTTGCATAGCTCAATGAAACTATGATATGCTGTGCAGGGTAACCCAAGACAGATGGGTCTGTAATGTAATACCAAGCAAAGGCAACTTCCCAGGTTCAAAATACCAGCATAGGTGCTCTCTATTTTATTCAGTAACAAACCCAGAACAGAGAAGATCAAAACATGACATCATTCAAAATACAGTATTTACTAAGTATGATTAAATAATCTCCAAGTACTACCCCACCCCAGGACTTTCCAATCATTCAATCAATTACAAAGTCCCTGTTCTAAATACTTCTCCACCCCTAGGCTATACCTTAATTAAGTCCACCACAAAACCCCTCTTCTCAAATGGAGATTAGTTTCCAAACATAAGTAAAATACATTCATTTGCTCAACCATAGAACACAAAAAGGTCAAAAGTTCCCCACCCCTGGATCACAATTGAATCTACCCCAGAGTTACATCAAGTTTAAACACAGCACTTAATACCCAAATGGAGGTCTTTTCTTCATCTTGACACGAGGCAAGTTCTCAGCAATCTTAGTTCCTGGGGAGACAAGGCTTAGCAAGGCCATAAGATACATTGCCAGTCCCTTCATGAATTTATCCTCTGTCTGTAGAACAGTCCTAGAACCCCTGAACACATTAGCAAAGCCCTCTCCCAGGATTTCTGTAAACATACAACAAGAAAATCCTTCTTCAGGGCTTCTGAACCAACAGAAAGGCTCCCAGACCCCTGCAACAACAGCACTGTCCTTCACCAGTGGACAGTATTCATTCTGTCTGCCGGACAGTCTCCAGACCCCTGCAACAACAGTACTGTCCCTCACCAGTGGACAGTATTCACTCTCAGTACTGTCCCTCACCAGTGGACAGTATTCACTCTCTGTCTGCAGGACAGTCTCAGGCCTTCTTAACCAAATGCCAGGTTCCAGGACTTCTTCAACAGGACAGTCTTTCACCAGTGGACAAATCTGGCAAAATAACATCAAAACAGACAGACAAAGTACCAGCAAAACAGCCATGTCTCCTCAGTCCTTGGCAGCTCAGGGGGCAGGTCTCAAAAGTCCAGGGCAATTCAAAGCGGCCACCAGCAATCTCTTAGTCTCTCTCTCTCCACGAGGTGCTGCTTCCAAAAAGAACTTCCGCCTCTCTCTTGTCTCTCCAAATCTACATCACCAGCTCCTCCCACTTCAGGACTTTCTTTTCACATCAACAAGCCCATCCCACAGGTGGGATTAACAAACTCTGGGTTTTAATACAATCAATTTGAAAACCAAGCCAATACAGGGGAATCTTTAATTGCCATTACTATCACAGGGTCCTAGTGAAGAGTTCTGACAAAAGGTGATCCACTGGAGAAGGAAACGGCAAACCACTCCAGTATCTTTGCCAAGAAAATCCCATGCCATGGTCTACAGAGTCACAAAGAGTCAGATGTGACTTCACAACAGAAAAAGTACAATCCTTACAAGGTTGCCCTGAGAACCAAATGAGAAAATATATCAATCAATTAATACTTATTAAGCACCTACTATGTGCTAGGCACTGTGCTAAGTGCAAAAAGTAATATAAGAAAAGTTTTGTATACACACCATAAGCACATATGTGTATGCATACCTACATGTGTATGTATATATGTATAATGTGTGTAGATGTATGCACATATATGTGTATATGTGTATATATAAATAAAACTGTATAAGCATACATGAAATGCTCTATAAACGTGACAAGCAGGCTGGGTATACACAGGGCAGGTATCCCAGGTGATAGTTGAGGTCCTGCTTTAGTTGTTTAGCATGCTGTCTCTTTATTCATTAACTAGCCAGTAAGTGAGATTCTGTCTCTCTGCACACTCACTAGCCTCCCACCATGCTCACCTTTGTTGTTTCAGATAACTAGTTAAGAAGGAAACCTGTCAGGTTTAATATTGGTCTAGGGATGGTATGGGGGACTATGGCCCCAAAGTATTAGAAAATGACATGGAACTTACTGGATCCTCCCAAGCCATATTTTTTGGAAATTTCCTGGCTCAATTTGGCTCTCTATACTTATATGAAACTGATTTCTGTCTGATCACATGGCTTATATAAGTCATAAAAAAATAAAATTTCCAATAGCCTATCGAGGGCTCTCTGATTTGGAATGTTTCCACCAGGTATCTCTGAACTCTCTTCCTCTCACTCTCCCATTTCTTTGGGCTGTTTGAGGAGATGTCTCATATCAACTGTTTTCATGTGTCATGGAGAGGGAAAAGGGGGAAGAGGGGATGGTGTATAGAAGAAACACTGTGTCCAGGAATTTAGCTCTGGAACTGAGAGTTTAAACAGAATGGTAAGGGCAGTATGGGGAGAGGGGCAGATCTCCCTGGCCCTAGCTAACCTCTCCTTTAAGCCTCAGGATAGCTGACAGTCTCCAGCACTTCAGACCATCTCTAATATAGGCCCCTGCTCCTAACTAGGCTAGCAGCAATACCAGTCCTAGCCCAGGTCCTGATCAACAC
Organism: Petaurus breviceps papuanus; assembly: GCF_028583685.1. NCBI lineage: Eukaryota > Metazoa > Chordata > Mammalia > Diprotodontia > Petauridae > Petaurus > Petaurus breviceps. The sequence goes on from NW_027185616.1 coordinate 14,642,249, forward strand.
AAGTAGGTGTTTAGGGCCTGCTCTATTGCTGGCCTCAATTCTCCTGTTGCTGGTCTTGGTCATAATAGAAAGAGGTACCACTGAGATACCTCTGGCATCACAGCCCACCTGCTCTCACAGTGGGCAAAACACTCAGGTACCCTGGCAGAGTCTCTCCATGTTCCCTGTGTAACATGCACTGGAATGATTGCCCCAGGAGTCTTTCAAGGGAACTCCTTCCTACAAAAATTAATAACACAGGACAAAAGGGATAGGGCATACCTGTGCAGGCTGGGCAAAAATCCTACGACCTCTTCCTGTGATTTCCATCTCTTGTATCTCTGCTTTCCAAGTTCTCCACCATTTTTCTTTTTAGTGTCCTGAAAATGCTATTCCTGTAGGCGTAGAGGTAGATGATAGTAAATAACTGTAGTGCCAATGTAATATTTACAGCACCAACAGTTACTATAAATATACCTGCAGAGTATTTGATCACAAAATATAACAGACTTCCCATATATAAGACAGAAGCAAAACATTTCTTCAGACACCAGAAAACTGAACCCCAAAACCAGTAAGCCAATTCCATTATAGTAGTAAAGAAGTTAATAAGTCACAACAGCACAGAGAGCCATAGTATCCTTTAGCCTTCCCACAAACCAACACAAGACCAATATTTACTCACAAGCCTATCTGTATCCCTCAGAAGCATCCTCTCCTCCCAACTGTCTAGCTTGCTCTGACTCCCAGCTTCCTGTGGGCTCTGCTCCACCCTTCAGCAAACTCCTCCCACCATAAGCTCCATGTTATTACATTCAGTCTATTAGGGGGAAGAGTATATTTTCAAAGCAGAGAAGGTCTTCAAATTCCCTTAGACTTATTAAGGGGCAAGGAAGATCTTCAAATTCCCATTCCCATTACAATAATGAAGTATCTCCTATGTACCTGGTATATAAATGTAAGATAAGTTTCATGGTGACAGGCACAGAGACATAATGGATAGAGCCTGCCTTAGAATTAAAAAGAGTCCTACCTCTGACTTGATTGGTTTTATGACCGTTGGCCAGTCACAACCTCTCAGTGCCCCAGAAAATCTCTACACTGTAGACCAGGCACCCAGTTTCTAATTGGGGAAATTCATCTATCTTTCCTTCCCTCCTTCCTGTTTCTGTAGCTGTGTGTATGCATGTATGTGAGTGTATATGAATATTAGATAGAGGGAAGGAAGTGTGTGTGTGTGAGAGAGAGACACACAGAGAGAGAGAGAGACAGAGAGAGACAGAGACAGACAGAGAGAGAGACAGAGAGACAACAGAGAGAGAGACAGAGTCACTGGCCCCACTCTCTTCTCCAGAGTCATTTGGGTCCAGGGGCAAGATAAGGATGACTGGAGATCGTCCTGGACGCAGTGGCGGACGTTGGCCTTTTTGAGATAAGGTCTTTCCCAGGTCTCAGTTTGTCTGAGGCAATGCCCATTTAGTGAGTAAGGCTAGATAAAAAGAAATGAGACAAAGAATGACTTCTTTTACCTAGTTAAGAAAAATCACTCTGGGAAGGGAAGACCCTCAGTTTCTGGCCAAAACAGATTGCTATTAACACTCACTGAGCCAGCAGAGCTCAATGACCAAAGGAAATCTGGGCTGGGACCTATTGATGGCCAATCAATGAGAGTGAGACACAGAATGATTTGGCTTTAAGGCAGGCCTGTACAGCAATATGGCTGGTGGGTTGCCAAAGGATTATGGGTGGGCCTTGAAAAATGTAGGGTTGCCATTGCACACTCTCCTGTTTGTCACATGACCTTTGTCAACCAACCATCATCAGTCTGTCTCTAGTCTAACTTCTCTGTGGACTGCAGAAGTTTAGCCTATTTTAATTTTGGGCCCTACCTACCAGCCAAGTTGTGCAGGTCTGTTTTAAGGCATTCATGGTCCTTAAAAAAAGAAACCTAGGCTATAATCCCCAAGATATCTTGGCAAGGTTTCATTGACCAAAATTTACATTCCTTTATGCAGAGCACTCACAGGTAAGTATAGGATGCCCTATGTAGACAGAAGGAGAAGAAGGAGGGAAAGAAGGAAAGAAGAAAGGAGGAAAGAAGGAAGGAAGGAAAGAAGGAAGAAAGGAGGGAGGGGAGAGTCAGGGAGGAAGGAAATAAAGAAGGAAGGAGGGAGGGAAGGAGGAAAGAGGGAGGGAGGGAGGAGGAGGGAAGGAGGGAAGGAGAGAGGGAGGGAGGGAGGAGGAGGAAGGAAGGAAGGAAGGAAAGAAGGAAGGAAGGAAGGAAGGAAGGAAGGAAGGAAGGAAGGAAGGAAAGAAGGAAGGAAGGAACTGCATTGTCCAACTGGAACTTGCCAGTTGGGTCCCCAGTGAGGCAACTCCTACTACTCACAGGTTGTTGTTTATCCTTTGCTCTGGAAGAACATGTTATCTTTTTTTTTTTTTTAAAGCAATTGGGGTTAAGTAACTTGCTCAAGGTTACATGCTGAGTATCTGAGGCTGGAACTGATCCCGGGTCTCCCGACGCCGGGGCCAGTGCTCTTACTCACTGGCCACCTGGCCGCCCCAATATCACGTTATCTTACTGAAAAAGGGAATACAATAGGAAAGAGGGCATTACATTCCTGAAGCCAGAGTCACATAAAAGAGTCCCAATCTTTTTGGATGGTGGCAGAAAAATCAGAGAGCCTGTAATGCTGGGATATCCTGTAGTGTAGTCAACGATCTCTATGTATGTCCTCTGCCATCTAGTCCATGGAGGAAGTCAAATACCAGAATAGAATTGTCATACAAAGGATGAGATAATTTTGAAGAACCTATAATAGACCTATCTCTATCAACTCACTCCCAAGAAAAAATTTGAAGTCTTAACTTAATTGTCATGGCGTGCAGAATTAAACATGGGATCTTCACTTATAAAATACCAACTTTCCAATACCTAGGAAGAAATAAAGGTCCAGACTCCTGTAAGTCAGCTGCAAGAGGCCATCAAACTTGTAAACATTCCCTACCAGTTGGTTTTCTACCAGTAAGACAGCCAGTTGCCATTTCGAAAACTATGCTAAGGTTCAGACAAGGCTTATTTTTAGACAATGTGATTAAGTCTCTTATTCACATAAGCAAAGAGTTGCCCATTTTTGAAGTGTGTTTCCTATTACCTTGCTTATTTTTAAATTCCCTGAACTTCATCTTACCCAAGAAATCTGCATTGCATGCTAAGTAATGTAACACATTGCCCAACTGGGCAAAGGTGATCCCAGTCATCTGCATAACTTGGAAATTCCAGACATGTTTTATGGAAATACACTCATTTGTGTGTGTACATGTACATAAACAAGAGATTTAGAGGAGAACAGAATCATTAAAAAATAAACTAGGCTAAGCAAATTTATATGTTTAAACAATACACACAGTAAAAACTAGACTTTGCCATTGTCAAGCAAGCAATCTACATCTGCTCTTTGGGCACCACCATTTTGCTCATTTCCTGATTTTTTTCAAGGTCTATGACTTCAATAGTCTTCTGCTGTAATCAGTAATCAGGGTTAGGAAAAGAAAATGTCTCCACATGGCAAGCAGGATTTTACATATATATATATATATGTATTTGCTTTTTGGAGGGGGGGATGTAGGGAAATTGGGGTTAAGTGACTTGCCCAAGGTCACATGGCTAGTTTTTGTGTTAAGTTTCTAAGACCGGATTTGAACTCAGGTCCTCCTGACTTCAGGGCCAGTACTCTATTCAGTGTGCCAACCAGCCTCCCCAGAAGGATAATAATTAAAATAGAACCTCCCATACTATCCTACTGTGAAGCATAGCGATGGCTTTACTTACTCAATTAGTAAGTAAAAATCAAAGAGGCAGTTAAGATGGCACAGTGTATAGCCTACTGGACTTGGAGTCAGGAAAGCCCAAGTTAGAATTTTGCTGCAGATGCTTAATTCCTGTGTGATCCAGGGCAAGTCATCTAACGTCTTTTAGCCTTAATTTCGCCATCTGTAAAATAGGTGTAATAATAGTACCTACCTCTGACAATTGTAAGGATCAGATGAAATAATAATCTGATACAAATGAAATAACTTTGCAAACCTTGAAGTGTTATATAAATGCTAGTTATTATTATTATAGTATGGTAGCAAGTGTAGAAGTTATGATTTCAAAGGTGCCGGTCCATCTTTCTTACCTTAATAGATTAAGGAAATCCCATCTTAGAACTCTACGTGCATTCATTCAATGAGAGTTATACTCTTCATTAAAACGCAAATTCCCATGTGTTTCCCAGTAAAAAGAGTCCTGGATTTGGAGTCAGAGGCTTGCTTTCCTATGTATACCTTTGTGCCTTTGGGCAAGTGGCTTCATCTCTCTGAACCTTGGTTTTGTTATATGTACAGTAGATGACCTTGATGATCTCTTTCAGCTCTAAATATGATCCTATTATATAACATGGACCTCGGAGCACACACAGACTTGCCTACTTCCAGCAAGCACTGAAGGATTCAGGTGTTTGGGGAATGATAAAGACATTTCCATCATGTCAGAACGATTTAAGTTTATCACTAGATAGATGGATAGAGACGGCTGTGACCCTTCTCTCCTCTCCTTGTCCCCACTTAAAGAGTATGTGAAGATAAGGAAAATACATTCCTCATTGGCAATTTAGAGAAGGAAGGAAGGAAGGAAGAAAGAAGGAAAGAAAGTAAGAAAGAGAAAACAAGGAAAGAAGGAAGGGAAAAAAAAGAAAGAAAGTCTTATTCTATACCCTGATTCCATCAATTCCCTGTGAGGAAGTAGGTTTTTGTTGTTCAGTCTTTTTTCAGTCATGTCTGACTCTTTGTGACCCCATTTGGGGTTTTCTTGGCAAAAATACTGAAGTGGTTTGCCATTTCCTTCTCTAGCTTATTCTACAGATGAGGAAACTGAGGCAAACAGGGTGACATACTTGCCCAGGGACACACAGCTAGTAAGTGTCTGAGGCCAGATTTGAACCCAGGAAGATTAGTCTACCTGACTCCAGGTTCAGCACTCTATCCACCATATCATTGGTCCTCTGGAATCATAGCTGGCCATCTAATAGTGGTCTTCTTATTGTTAGCCTATGAAACTGAAGCTTGGCCAAGAGCTATTTTCAGTCAATTATATCTGGTTGTGAATAGAATGGAGGAATGCTTGGTAGTAAAATTTCATCTGTTTCATAATGTAGTGAACCCTGAGTAAGAAATTAAACAGAAACATCATCACCTCACCCAAATATAAAAGGATAACAAAAGCACCTTGCTTGCAGATTTGTTGTAAACATCAAATGAAATAATATTTGTGAAAAAATAAAATATTTTAAAAGCACTTAGTACATAGAGTCCCTGGCACATAGTAGGTACTATTATAAGTGCTGATTCCCTTCCTTTCTCCTTCCCACCTAATCAAGCCTGCTCCCTGACAGAGCAGTGCCCAGTGTCACAGTTAATCACATCACTCTGGAGCCTGCAAAAGAGAAACAGGGTTGTGTGTTCCCTCTATGTGTAATAGTATCTCCCTTTCCCCTTTTCTTTATAACCAATGTGGTGTGAAAAATTAGAAGCAGCATGGTTTGCAAAAGAAAATCATAAGCACATTTTAAAATTTATTACTCTAAAAATGAGAAGTATACATTGCTTTCTATTATAGCTCTCCTAAAAAACATCGTATGCATTAGGATTTTTGAAAGTAAAATAGAGCAGCTGGGTAATTTTAATAGTCTCTTGGTAAGTCATTTTGGAAAGGGACAAATCCTTTTAAAACACACAAAAAAATCTTTTTTTTTTACATCTGCTTTTCTTAAAGCTAGGCCTACCTGCACTTAAATACACATTCCCTTTGCTAAAAGATCGAGATGCAAATGTTACTTTTTGTAATATACAGATGTGTGTGTGAGAGACAGGGAGGCAGGAGCTTATAATACTTATATATACATATGTATATATATAATGCTCATAAAATTAATCATATTTTAAATATACTCAGGGAGCTAAATAATGAAAAGAATGAAGAATCATACCCATACATATTTTTAAGTGGAAAACTAGACTTTCGAATATGGCGGAGTAGAAGCACAACCATCCCTTGGCTCCATCTTCCACCCTCCCCAATCCATGTAAAAAGGGGACTCTAAACAAACTTTGGAGCTGCAGAGCCCACAAAATGACACAGAGAAGCTAACCTCCCACTGAGGACAGCCCGGCAGGCTGGCAGGAATCCAGCGCAGCGCTCTGGGAGCTGAGCCCAGCCCCACACGGAGTCTTTAGCCCCAGGGTGGGCCTGATCAGCCATGGCAGGAGGGACACCAGATCAGCAGCAGCTGTGGCCTTTTCCAGATTTATCAACACATAGATGCGAAGGACAAAGTGGGAGAGGTCAGTGCAGTCTGGACTTTGGGACCAGTAAGTGGGAGTGCGTGGCATTTACCCCTGGGGGCGAGAAGCTGCTGAGATGCTGACACAGCCAGCCAGTGCCACATGGCAGCTTCAGCTCCTGGCATGCAGAGTGTAGGGGGACCAAGCACCAGTCTGAGGGGTAATCGCTCTTGCTTTAACCTGCTTGGATCTGGATTGCAGTCTGGGGTGGAGGTCCTGGGTTGTGTGTCCAGCTTGCCAGAGCTTGTGGAGACTTCAGAGAGGGCACCCATCTAATATCTCTGGCAGCTGAGAAAACCCCAGCATTTGGGATGAAAGCTCCCCTGTCTGGTGGCAGAGTCCTACTGTGGAAAAAACCCAAAAGTCAAGTAATTAGGTGGCAAAATGAGCAGGCAAAGGAAACAAAGCAGACAGAAGATTCCAACATTACACTCCTATTTGGGGGACAAAAAGGAGCAAAGCATGGAACAGGAGGAAAACAGTGAAGTCAGAACTCCTGTACCAAAAGCTTCAAAGGAAAATACAAGCTGGTTACAGGCCATAGAGGACCTTAAGAAGCAGATAAGAGAAGTAGAGGAAAAATTGGGAAGAGAAATGAGAACAATGCAAGAAAATTATGAAATGAGAGTCAACAGCCTGACTGAGGAAAATAATACCTTAAAAAACAGACTGACTCAAATGGCAAAGGAGGCTCAAAAAGGCAATGAGGAGAAGAATGCCTTAAAAAGTCAAATTTGCCAGATGGAAAAAGAATCTCAAAAGCTCAATGAGGAGAATCATTGCTTCAGAATTAGATTGGAGCAAATGGAAGCTAATGACTTTATGAGAAATCAAGATGCTGTTAAGCAGATCCAAACAAATGAAAGAATAGAAGGCAATGTGAAATATCTCATGGGAAAAACCACCGACCTGGAAAATAGATCCAGGAGAGATCATTTAAAAATTATTGGACTACCTGAAAGCCATGATGAAAGCAAGAACCTAGAAATCATCCTCCAGGAAGTTCTCAAAGAAAACTGCCCTGATGTTTTAGTACCAGAGGGCAAAATAGAGGTTGAAAGAATCTACTGATCACCTCCTGAAAAAGATCCCAAAAAGAAAACTCCTAGGAATATTATAGCCAGGTTTCAAAATTCCCAGATTAAGGAGAGAATATTACAAGCAGCCAGGAAGAAACAATTTGAATATTGTGGAAACACAATCAGGATAACCCAGGATCTGTCAGCTTCTATACTGAGAGATTGAAGGGCTTGGAATATGATATTCTGGAGGTCAAAGGAGCTGGGATTAAAACCCAGAGTTACCTACCCAGCAAAACTGAGTATCATGTTTTGGGGGAAAATATGGTCATTCAGTGGAATAGAGGACTTTCAAGCATTCTTGCTGAAAAAACCAGAGTTGAATAGAAAATTTGATCTTCAGATACAAGAAGCAAGAGAAGCATGAGAAGGTAAACAGGGAAAAGAAATCATAAGGAACTTATCAAAGTTGAACTATTAACATTCCTACATGGAAAAACAATAATTGTAACTTATGAAACTTTTCTCAGTAGTTGAAGGGATTAGAAATACATATATGTCTATATATGAGTGTATATGGGCATATAAATACATATGTGAAAGTGTGTATATATGTTTAAGGTATATGTAGATAGAGGGCAAAGGACCAATTTAACAGGAAGGGATGATAATTAAAAGGTGAAATTAAGAGGTGAGAAGAATATAATGAGAGGAGATGGGGAGAGACAGATTGGGGTCAACTATCTCATACAGAAGAGGCAAGGGAAAATGGTTACAATGGAGGGGAAGGATAGGAAGGCAAAAGGGTTAACCTTATTCCCACTGAATTTGGCTTGAGGAGGGAGTGAAATACACACTAAATAGGGTATCTCACCCTCCAGGAGAGTAGGGGGGGAAGGGGATGAGAGGGGGAAGGATGAAAGGGAGAGCAGGCTGGGGGGGGAGGGAAGTTGGAAGCACTCACTTTTGAAAAGGGACGGGATTAAAGTAGGGAATTGAACAAGTGGGAGGTGGTATAGGAGTGAGGGAAATATAGTCAGTCTTTTACAATATATCTACTATGTTATTGTTTTGCATTAGCCACACATGTACAACCTATACTGAACTGCTTATCTTCCCAGTAAGGGTGGCTGACAAGGAAGGAAGGGAATGAATCTGGAATCGAAAGTTTTAAAATCAAATATTCAAATATATATGTATATATATATATATACTATTATTAATACCATCTTACATGTAATTGGGAAATAAGATATACAGGCACTGGGGCATAGAGATCCACTGGAAAAGTCGAAAGGGGTATGGGAGAAAATATGGGAGAGAGCAGATTGGAGTAGGGGATATCCTGTGGGACTGCTATTTTGGGACGGTGGATAGGGGAAAAAAGGGGAGAAAATTTGTAACTCAAAATCTGGCGGAAACGAATGCCATAAATCAGAAGTTAATAAAGGATTAAAAAAAGGAAGAAGAATGAATCAAAAAAAGAAAGAAAACTAGACTTTCATACATCATGTTTTCTTAAATTCAAGTGCACTGGTGGGTATGTTCTGAACCCCTCCAGAATCATGCCTCTAATAAATGTGGCAAAAGATGGACACACTAGTATGGGAATCATTTTCAACAGTTCAAAATGAAGCCAGGAAACACTAAATAATCATAACAATAACACCACCACCAAAACCACTACCACCATCACTACTACTACCACCACCATCATCACCACCACCACTACTACATCTTATATTTGAGATGACAGCCTGACATTTTGGATAGAGAGCCAGACTTGGAGTCAGACCAGTTTGTCTTTAATGCAAAATTTTGAAGGAAAATGACATGAAATAATACAGGTGGGAGTAAATAAGTAGGTGGGAGTCAGATTGCCAAGGGCCTTCAATACCAATCTGAGAATTTTGGAATTTAAAAGTTAGTCCCGGGGTGGCCAGGTGGTGCAGTGATCCAGCCCCAGAATTGGGAGAACTGGGATCGGTTCTGGCATCAGATACTTGGCACCCACACAAAATAACTGGCCGTGTAACCTTCAGCAAGTTACTTAACCCCAATTGCTTAGGGGCAGCCAGGTGGCTCAGTGAGTAAGAGTGTCAGCCCCGGAATTGGGAGACCCAGGATCAGTTCTGCCTCAGATCTTAGGCACCCACACAAAAATAACTGGCCATGTAACCTTGAGCAAGTTACTTAACCCCAATTGCTTAAAAAAAAAGTTAATCCCTCTTCCTGGTCCCCATAATATTGGAGTTCTGAATCTGCATTCTGTCAACATGTTGTTAAAATATTTTGATATTTTTCTTCATTATAATTGGTTTCATTTGTAATTCTTTGTATTTTATTTTATGCATTTAAAAATCTTCTGGGGACGGCTAGGTGATGCAGTCAATAGAGCACTGGCCCTGGAGTCAGGAGGACCTGACTTCAAATCCGGCCTCAGACACAACACAAAAACCAGCCTTGTGACCTTGAGCAAGTCACTTAACCCCAAGTGTCCTACCTTCCCCCCTCCAAAAAAAGAAAAAAAATATTCTGAGGAGGGCATAGGTTTTCATTAACTGACAAAAGCATCTATGGCACAAAAAAGTTATAAACTCCCACTGTGGGGGTATTTCCTATCCCCCAGAGGCAGTAGGGAGCCATTGAAAATTTCTAAGTAATTTTTTCTGTGAAAGAAAGTAATTTTATTTCACAATGCTTAGGTTTTAAGTATTTCAAGTAGGCAGTTACATGGTGGGTGGATTAGAGAGTGGCAAAACAGGCAAATTGATCAGGAAGCTTTTGTAACTGTCCGATTGAGAGGCAACGAGGTCCTGAAGAATGGAGTAGAGACTGTGTAAGTAGAGAAATGGGGACAGATGTGGGAGATGTTGTGGAAATAGAACCATACTTGGAAACTGATTGACTATATAAGGGAAAGGAGTAGGTTGGATGGTTAAGAGAGAAGTAAAAATCAAGAATGACTCCAAAATTGTGAACCTGAATAGGTGAATTGTAAGGATGGAAGTGCCTTACAGAATTAGGAAATTTGAAGGAAATATAGATTTGGAGAAAGAAAAAAAAGTTCAAGTTCTATTTGGGGAATAATCAGTTTTAGAAGTTTGTGGGACATCCAGGCAATAATAAAAACCCAAATTGTAATCAATAGGTAAATGCTTTGTAGGCAGCATAACTCAATGAACTTAGTTTGGATAGTGCCTTTGAGATTTTCTGAGTAGATGGTAGATGTTTGGAGAGGCTAGAAAATGCTTCTGGTAGGAGATAAGAAGCCTGTACTATATGGTAAATTCAAAGGAAAAGGGGGCAGAGGTTAGATGTTATTGGGGAGAAGACAGGGGTGGTAAGGGGGAAGGAGCTGTGAAAGCATTTATTAAGCTTCTACTATGTGCCAGACACTTTGCACATATAATCTCATTGATCATCACAACAATTTTGTGAGGTCGATACTTTTATCTTCATTTTACAGTTGGATTACTGCTTTGTCACAATGGAGGGGCTTGCATAGCTCAATGAAACTATGAGCCATGCTGTGTAGGGTTACCCAAGATAGACGGGTCATAGTGGAGAGTTCTAACAAAAGGTGAGCCATTGGAGAAGGAAATAGCAAACCAGTCTAGTATCTTTGCCAAGAAATTCCCATAGACAATATGAAAACGATAAAAGACATGACACCAGAAGATGAGCCCCTCAGGTCAAAGGGTGTCCAACATGCTCCTGGGTAAGAGCAGAGGACAACTACAAGTAGCTCCAGAAAGAATGAAGCAGCGTAGGGGCGGCCAGGTGGCTCAGCAAGTAAGAGCACCGGCTCCAGTGTGGGGATGACCTAGGGATCAAATCCGGGATCAGATACTTAGCACCACACCCAGAAAGAACTGGCTGTGTAACCTTGAGCAAGTTACTTAACCCTGATTGCTTAAAAAACAAAAAAGAATGAAGCAGTGAGGCCAAAGCTGAAGGAATGCTCAGCTGCCAATGTCTCTGGTGATGAAAGTCCAATGTTGTAAAGATCAAGGTGGTATAGGAACCTGGAATAAAAGTTTTTATTGCTGGATATAGTCAAACAGGAGATGTGAAGATTAAACATCAACATATTGGGTGTCAGTGAATGGATAAATTTAGTTCAGTTGATCACTACATATACTATTGTGGGCAAGAATCCCTTAGAAGAAATGGAGTGGCCCTTACAATCAACAAAATGGTGAGAAAAACAGTATAATTTCAAAAATGATAGAATAATATCTGTTCAAATCCAAGGCAAATCATTCAACATCACAACAATATGTGTCTATGCTCCAATCATTGATACCAAAGAGGCCAAAGTTGATCAGTTCTATGAAAACCTACAACATCTTCTAGAAAAAACACCCCCCTCCCCGCAAAAAAATGACACACTGATCATAAAAGATTGGCTTGCTAAAGTAAGAAATGAAAGGATAATTAGAATAACAGGCAAGCTTGTCCTTGGAGTACAAAATGAAGCAGGGCAGAGACTAATAGAGTTTTGTTAAGATAACTTTCTAGTCTAAACAAATGCTGTTTTTTCAACCACCCAAAAACTGCTCTACATTTGAACATCACCAGATGATAAATATCAAAATTGAATATATACTTTGCAGCCAAAGGTGGAGAAGCTGTACAGTCAGTTAAAACAAGACCTAGAGCTGACTATGGCTCAGATCATGAGCTTCTAATTACAAAATTCAGACTTAAATTGAAGAAAGTAGGGAAAACCGTCAGATCATATAGGTATGGCTAAATAACATCCCTTATGAATAGGAAGTGGAAGTGATGAATGGATTTAAGGGATTAGATCTGGTAGATAGAGTGCCTGAAGAACTATGAACAGAGATTTACAATATTGTACAGGAGGCAGTGGCAAAAAGCCTTCCAAGGAAAAAGATCAAGAAAGCAAAATGGTTGTTTGATGAGGCTTTACAAATAGATAAGGAAAGAAGGAAAGTGAGATGGAAAGGAGAAAGGGAAAGATATACCCAACTGATGTAGAATTCAAGAAAATAGTAAGGAAAGAGAAGATTTTGTTAAATGAGCAATGCAAAGAAATATAAGAAAACAATAGAATGGGAAAGAAGAAATCTCTTCAAGAAAATTAGAGCTATCAAGAGAATGTTTCATATAAAAATGGGTGTGATAAAAGACAAATGGTAGGGATTTAATAGACATAGAAGAGATTAAGAAGAGATGGCAAGAATCTACAGAACTATATGAAAAAGATCTGAATATCACCATTAAACATGATGGTGTGGTTACCAATCTAGAGCCAAACATCCTGAAGAATAAAGTCAAGTGGGCCCTAGGGAAGCATTGCTAACAATAAGACTAGTGGTAGTGATGGAATTCCAGCTGAACTACTCAAAACCCCAGAAGATAATGCTGTTAAAGCACTGCACTTAATATGCCAGCAAACTTGGAAAACTCAACAGTGGCCACTGGACTGGAAACATCAGTTTACATCTCAATCCTTAAAAAAGGCAATGCCAAGGAATGTTCAAATTACTGAACAATTGCTCGCATTTCACACAGCAATAATGTTGTACTTAAGATTCTGCAAGCTAGGCTTTAGCAATATATGAACCTAGAATTACTAATAGTATAGGCTTGTTTCTGGAGAGGCAGAGGAACTAGAGACCAAGTTGCCAATATTCACTGGATTATAGAGAAAGAGAAGTTCCTGAAAAAACAAAACCCAAATATCTATTTCTGCTTCACTGACTACACTAAAGTCTTTGACTATTTGGATCACAACAAAATGTGGCATGTCCTCAAAGAGATGGGAATACAAGGTCATCTTACTTGTCTCCTGAGGAACCTGTGTGCGGGCTAAGAAGCAAAAGTTAGAACTGAACCTGAAACAAATGATTGGCTTAAAATTGGAAAAAGAGTATGGCAAAGCTGTATATTGTCCTTATTTATTTTACTTATATTTAGAGAACATCATGCAAAATACCAGGCTGGATGAATCAAAAGCTAGAATTAAGTTATTGGGAGAAGTATCAGCAATCTCAGATATACAGCCTGTACCACTCTGATGGCAGAGAGTGAAGAGGAATTAAGAAGCCTCCCAATGAGGGTGAAGGAGGAGAGTGTAAAATTTGGCTTGAAGCATATCATCAAAAAAACTAAGATGTTGGCAACTGGTCTCATCTCTTCCTGGCAAATAGAGGGAGAAGAAATGGAAGCAGTGTCAAATTTTATATTCTTGGGCTCAAAGATCACTGCAAATGATGGCTGCAGTCATGAAATTTAGACACTCCTTGGAAGGAAAGCTGTGGCAAATCTGTCCAGCATACTAAAAAGCAAAGACATCATTTTGCTGACAAAGGTCCATATAGTCAAAGCTTTGGTTTTTCCAGTAGCAATGTATGCTTATGAGAATTGGACTGTAATGAAAATTGAGTGCTACAGAATAGATACTTTCAAATTATGGCTCTGAAGATGACTTTTGAGAGTCCTTTGGACAGCAAGGAGATCAAATCAGTCAATATTAAAGAAATTAATTCAGGTTATTCACTGGAAGGTCAAATAGTGAAGATGAAGCTTAAATACTCTGTCCACATAATAAGAAGACAGGACTCATTGGAAAAGACACTAATGTTGTGAAAGTTTGAAGGCCAAATGAAAAGGGGATGGCAGAGAATGAGACGACAATGTCATGAAAGCAACAAAGATGAGCTTGGACAGACTTTGGGGGATAGTGGAGGACAGAAAGACCTGTTATGTTCTGATCCATGGGTTCAGGAAGAATTGGACATGATTGGGGCGGCCAGGTAGCACAGTGAGTAAGAGCACTGGCTCCAGTGTCGGGATGACCTGGGGATTGAATCCGGGCTCAGACACTTAGCACCCACCCAGAAACACCTGGCCGTGTAACCTTGAGCAAGTTACTTAACCCCAATTGCTTAGGGGTGGCCAGGTGGCTCAGCGAGTAAGAGCACCAGCTCCAGTGTCAGGATGACCTGGATCGAATCCCGGGCTCAGATACTCAGCACCACACCCAGAAATAACTGGCCATGTAACCTTGAGCAAGCTACTTAACCCCAATTGCTTTAAAAAAAAAAAAAGAATCGGACATGACTGAATGACCGAAGAACAAGTTGAGGCAGAGTTTAAGTGACTTGCTAGTGGAACGGCTAGTAAGTGTCTGAGTTGGATTTGAATTCAGGTCTTCCAGACTCTAGGTTCAACATCCTATCCACTACTCCATCTAGTTGCAAATCATGTCATCATTTCCCTGATGCCATGGTCCTCTTTGAAAATGAAGGACAGGGGTGTCTAGGTGGCTCAGTGAATACAGCACCTGCCCTGAAGTCAGGAGTTCCTGAGTTCAAATTCGGCCCCAGACACTTAACACTTACTGGTCATGTGACCTTGGGCAAGTCACTTAACCCCAATTTGCCCTGCCAAAAAAAAAAGAAAGAAAATGAAGGACAAACATAACAACCAAGCTGCCTTCAGAGAATTAGAGTCTGTAGATAATAGAAAGTTAAGTCCTATAGATGTGAGGCAGGGAGGAATATATATATATATATATCTCTGTGTGTGTGTGTATGAAAACTGTACCCCCTTTCTGGGACTGAGAATTGAAAGGTGGAGAATGGATTCTAGGAGTAAGATGTAACTCTAAGGCCATCCACAAGGAAGCCAAATTGGATATGCAAAAAGCATCCTCATTTTAGGTACCCAGAGAGCCTAAAAACAGCACACACACACACACACACACACACACACACACACACACCACCTTGGGAATGACCCATTTTAAGATGGGAAGTATCTCACAAAATTCACTCTGAGGTTTAAATTTAATGCGCTGTCTATGTGTAAGGCACTATTAAGAAGGTGATTATGAAGGCAAGAACAGGAAGTCCCTCACCTCAAGGACTAATGGACTTGGGGATAGAACATTACATAGATAAATGGATGCAAAACATGTGCAAAATAATACACACTATTATTAACAGGGGAAAGAATGAATGACTAGAGAGGAATTGGGAAAAGCCCCCTGTAAGAGATGGCACCCCTGGGCACAGGACAAGAACATGTAATATTATGAGACAGAAGAGTATAAAGATGATAGATAAGGTGGGGTATTTGATTAAATGAAATGTAAGGGCAATTGCCTACTATGTACAAGGCCTTGGGATAGGCAAAGGAGAGGACATATTTAATAATAGTTTAAGGAATAATTTGATAATTTAAATAATGATTTAATGAAAATTATCATTGAAGGAAGCTAAAAAGCACAAAAATATTCAAACTTGAAAACACAATAAAATTATTTGGCAGTGAAAATAACACATTTATATTATGTTTAAGATTTACAAGGCGTCTTTCTCATCACAGTCCTATGAGATACTTATTCTCCTACTTTTACATATGAGGAAATGGAAGATCAAAGAAGGAAAGTATTCAAGGGATATACCCAAGGTTTATATAGATACTAAGTGATGGGACTAGTAGTCAAGCCCAGATATTTTCTGCCTGACTCTCACATAGTCCAAAGCTCTTTCCATGATGTCATTCTGTATCCCTAGAAAATGAATAATGTAGAATTTAAATTAATTCAATGTGAAAGTTGGTGACATTTTTAAGGAATAAAAAGCTGCATATCAACAATATTTTAAATGCCAGCCAGCCAGCTAGAGACTGCCACTTCCTATGTCTGGGTGTCTGGTGACTCAAGTGATAATATGCAGTATTAGCAATAATTAGTTTTAAAAGGGCACATTAAGAATACTTATGTTTGTGGATGAAACCAAGACCTTGAGTATCTGGGCATATTTGTCTCATTATTGATGTAAAAATATTTAGACCCTCCAGAAATTCAGGATGTTGTGAAAAACCATTGTAGTAAAAACTTGCCATTGATTTAAAAATGTTCTGTTCTGTGTAAGAAGTATATGCCCTTTAAAAGCAACCATCAACCTCAGGATATTCATGAATTCTAGCAATTATTTGTAAATTAAGTGATGGGGAGAAAGTTGATGGGAAAAGGGAAGAAATCTAAAAAGACTCTCCTTTAACTTATTCTGCTTAGAAGAAAGAATAGAGCAGTCTTCACTATCTCATAAACAATGTGCCTTAATTTATTTTTTCACTGTCTTTCTTTTCTTTTATGTTGCATGTAGATAAAAGAAGCAGGAACTTTAAGAGTAGGCTAGTTGAAAAGGTCAGCTAAAGCCATCCCTTTAATGGACTCAAACAGCTTTGGGGGGATTCACAGACTTCTGTAGGCCTGAATGATGTTAGCCACTGATGAAAGAGAAGTAACCCAGAAAGGGGCCCTTTGACAGAGACTTGGAAAGGGAAGAGCGCCAGCTGGGACATCAGAAGACCTGGCTCTACCAAGCAGCTATGTGGCCATGTGGAAAGTCACATTTCTCAGTCTCAATTTCCTCAGCTGTAAAATGAGGAAGGGTGTGTCTCTTTTAGCCCTAAAATTCTTGTTCTAAGCAAATCTATTGGTTGAAGATAAACAGTATGGAAAGGCTTGCAACTACAAAGAAAGATTTGTCTCTCTCCCTCTCCCTCTCTCCCCTTTTCCACACACTCATATAGATGGATAGAAATAGATCTTTCTCTTTATGAATACATTTATTTTAAAATTACTCCAAGAGCATTATAGGAATTTCTTTATTAGATTATAAAGACTGAGTTGCTTTTTTGTTTTTTTAATTAAATTGTATTAATATATTTTGTTTTTAGATCACCCACAATTACCAATGTATCTCTACCCCCTTCCTCTTCCAGAAGGTTATCTCTTATATAA
Source organism: Petaurus breviceps papuanus (assembly GCF_028583685.1). Lineage (NCBI taxonomy): Eukaryota > Metazoa > Chordata > Mammalia > Diprotodontia > Petauridae > Petaurus > Petaurus breviceps. Next base: position 14,659,421 of record NW_027185616.1, read on the forward strand.
TAGATAATTTTAAAAAGAGGGGGAAAAATTCAGCAAAATTAACTAACAATCACCAAAGAATGATGTTATATTTACTTTTCCATAGCTATAGTCCCATGCTTCTGTAAAGAAGGGGAGGAGAACTCTCTTCTCATATCTCTTTGAACCATGCTTGGTACTTAAAACTTTTCAGCATTCCGTTTCCATTGTTTTCTTGTTATCCTTTTCATTTACATTATAATTGATATTTTTCTGGTTCTGCTTAAGTTTGCATTAGTTCACATGAGACTTCCCATGCTTCTCTGTATTCATCACATTTATCATTCCTTATAGAACATTAATGCTCCATTACATTTGAATTGTCTTAGGAAGACTGAAGATCACCTGGGAAGATAAGGTACTACCAGGAGTGGGGAACCTGTGACCTTAAGGCCACACATGACCTTCTAAATCCTCAAGTGTGGCCTTTTGAATGAATCTGAATTTTACAGAACAAATCCTTTTTTATTAAAAGTAACTAGTGACTAGACAATGAGGTACTTTCTTGAGTTGAACTGGCAAGCATTCAAACAGGGAGTGCATCTCTGATGGACTGGCCACATTATTTGAATGTCAAAGCTATGCTTGCCTAAAACACTATTTTACAGAGAATGCACACAAGGCAGGTGCTCACATGAAGTTCAGAAGAAATGATACAAGTTCACTCTCAAGAGTGAAGAACTTTGTTATCAATTGTAAGACATGGGACATACTGGCACGGGATCATCTAACATAATATGCTGAAATGAAAGAAGGTGCTGTGCTCTATGAGCAAAACATGTAATTGCGTAGCTCCAAAGAAACATGAGATGAGCAAACTTAAAGACATCTCTATCCCAAATGGTCAGACAGATTACTGGTGCCCTGCCTTTGCAAGTGATCATTGTTCTTATCTGCCACAGCCAGATACACCGTAAATCGACCCAGACGTAGTAACGTCATTTTGATCCTCTTTGAGCACGAAGGACAGACAACACCATGACATTCATGTACCATAATTTCTTTAGCCATTCTTTGTTTGACTGTATTGTCTTTGAATACTCAGCGTAAGAAGCAACCTGGTGTAATGTATAGAGAGCTGGCCTCAGGGTCAGGAAGGCTAGAGTTCAAGTCCAGTTTTCACTCATACAGACTATGACTTCTCAACAACCCTGGCAACTCTCACGGACCCAGCTCTCTCAGAGCATTTGCTAATCTACATTAATTAAGTTCCTTTGATCAATGAAATCACAGATCTAACCAAAAGAAAAATACTTTACTTAGTATATTACCTTGGTAAATATTTAATAAATGCAGTTGGAATGATTCAAGTAGTAGATTATATGAAGCCACTTGAAAAGAGTCATATTTTGGATAATTACATAAAGTTGGAAAAGCTTCATCTCATTTTTGAACCAAAGGACCTGGATACACATTTGGTCTCTGCTCCTTACTGATTGCAATGACTTTATCTCTCTGAGACTCTTCTGCAAAAGGAGGGAATTAGACAATATGATCTGTGAGATTCTCTCAGTGACCTTATCTTTTTTAATTATAGCTACAACTTCTGTTTTACTACTTGGTTGGCATGGCATTGGCACACTACCCATTTGGGGGCAGCATGCCCTTATTTCTTTTTTTTAATTTTTTGCTCTTTATTAATTTTGTTTGTTTACTTTTGGTTTATAACATTCAGTTCCACAATTCCTTGAGTTTCAAATTTTCTCTCCCTCCCTCCCTCCCCTCCCCATGAGAGCAAACAATCAAGTATAGGATCTGCAAATACTTTCACATTAGACATTAGTCAGGTTATAAAGAAGGATTGTATCAGATGGAATGCACAATGGGAAAGAGGAAATAAAACCAAACAAGAAAAAGAAAAAGATCAGGTAGTTTGCTTCAATCTGGATTCAAACTCAGTTTTTTCTAGTTCTTTCTCTGGATGTAGACATTTCTCTTCATCATGAGTCTTTTGGGGTAGATTTATAACCCTGCATTGGTGAGAAGAGTCCAGTCTATCAAAGTTGGTCATCAAACATATGTTGTGTCTAATTGTGTACAAATTTTTCCTGGTTCTACTCTTCTCACTCAGCATCAGTTTGTATAAGCCTCTCCAGGTAAATATGAAGTCCATTTGCTCCTTGTTTCTTATAGCACAATAGTATTCCATTATATTCATATACCACAACTTGTTCAGCCACTCCCCAATTGATGGGCACCCCCTTAATTTCCAATTCTTTGCCACCACAAAAAGAGCTGCTAGAAACATTTTTGTACATATGGGTCTCTCTCTCACTTCTATGATCTCTTTGAGATACAACCCTAGAAGTGGTATTGCTGGGTCAAAGGGTATGAAATTATTTGTAGCCCTTTGGGCATAATTCCAGATTGCTCTCCAGAATGGTTGGATCAGTTCACAGTTCCACCAGCAATGCATTAGTGTTCCCATTTTCCCTCATCCTCTCCAGCATTTGTCATTTTCCTGTTTTGTCATTTTAGCCAATCTGACTGGAGGGATGTAGTACCTCAAAGTTGTTTTTATTTGCATTTCTCTAATCAATAGTGATTTAGGGCATTTTTCATATGCTTATAGATATCTTTAATTTCTTCCTCTGAAAACTGCCTGTTCATATCCTTTGACCATTTGTCAATTGGGAAATGACTTGTATATAAATAGATTTGACTCAGTTCTCTGTATATTTTAGAAATGAGTCTTTTATCAGAGACATAGGTTATAAAAATTCTTTCCCAATTTCCCACTTCCCTCTTAATCTTGGTTACATTGGCTTTGTTTGTACAGAAGCTTTTCAATTTAATGTAATCAAAACTATCCATTTTGCATTTTATAATGCCCTCTAATTCTTGTTTAGTCGTAAAGTCTTCCTCTCTCCACAAATCTGACAGGTAAACTATTCCATGCTTTCTGAAATTGCTTACAGTATCAGCCTTTATACCTAGATCATGTACCCATGTAGATTTGATTTTGGTATAGTATTAGATAATGTTAGATAGTGGTCTATGCCCAGTTTCTGCCATACTATATTTCAGTTTTCACAGCAGTTTTTGTCAAATAGTGAGTTCTTATCCCCAAAACTGGAGTCTTTGGGTTTATCAAATAGTAGATTACTATAGTCATTGACTGCTGAGTCTCATGTGCCCAATCTATTCCATTGATCCACCATGCTATTTCTCAGCCAATATCAAGTAGTTTTGATGACCAGCATACCCTTATTTCTGATTCTATTTTATTAAGATGTATATGAACTTTAAGTATTTGAATTGGTAAAATTTAAGTATAAAATTATGTTAGATTCCCAATCTTCCTTCAAAGACCAGATCAGATGTTACTTATGAAGCTTTTCTTGATTTCATTCCTTTTTGGGCTTCACACTTGATTCTTGAAATTTTCTCCATTCCCTTATCCAGATTATCCTCACCCCTGATTTTTAGCTCCAGTTTATGTATTGTCTTTTCCCACTAGAATGTAAGATCCTTGAGGGTTGGGACTGACTTCTTGTATTTTTAAATTTCCAGTCTTTAGTATAGAGCCTGGTATGAGATAAATATTTCTTGACCCTAATGATCTCTCTCTCTTTCCTTCTGTCTGTCTGTCTCTCTTTCTGCCTTTCTCTCTGTTTCTCTCATATTCCTAAAATATTTTACTCACTGTTTGCTTCACTTCAAATGTTGTTTTATATTTATATTCGCTCTTATCATAAGCAGGCAGTAGAACAATCAGACCTTTAAGGGTAGAGATAGTTCCGTCTTTTTTTTTCTTTGTATCCTTAATACCTATGTGGAGCCTTGCACACAGAATATACCTAATGAATATTAATGGAATGGAATTGAAAGTTGGATGTCACAGTTACCATGAAGAGCAAACATGTAGCCTACATTCTATGTGAGTTTCAAATGTTAAATAATCCTTGTGGGGGCGGCCAGGTAGCACAGCGAGTAAGAGCACTGGCTCCAGTGTTGAGAAGACCTGGATCAAATCCGGGCTCAGATACTCAGCACCACACCCAGAAACACCTGGCCTTGTAACCTTGAGCAAGTTACTTAATCCCAATTGCTTAGGGGTGGCCAGGTGGCTCAGCGAGTAAGAGCACCAGCTCCAGAGTTGGGATGACCTGGATCAAATCCGGGCTCAGATACTCAGCACCACACCCAGAAATAACTGGCCGTGTAACCTTGAGCAAGTTACTTAACCCCAATTGCTTTAAAAAAAAATAATCCTTATGGTACTCTCTCTTTCTTCCCTATTTTCTCGGCAAACATGAACTGAAACAATAGTAAACCTACTTGTTCTGTGTAACTCAAACAGGATTCAGGCTCATTTTACTGCTCTGTAGCAGGGTCTTCCTCATTCTGTGAGTTCTGTCACCATTATCAAAGCTTTTGAAGGGAGCATCTTGTGGAGTAACCCGCATTGCTAGGAGGAACATATCGTCCTGTTTGCAAACACGGGGAGAATATCTTGACATACTAGGATAGCTGCTTATTGCACTATTAGTCATTCTTAACAAATGGAATGCCATTAAGGACTACAACTAGGAGAAAATAGAGGGAAATAGGCATTAGTTTAGAAAGAAAAATAATCTTCGTATAGGTCACTTGATCAAAACTACAATTCATTCCATTCCCTTCCCTTCCATTCCATTCCATTCCATTCCATTCCATTCCATTCCATTCCGTTCCATTCCATTCCGTTCCGTTCCATTCCATTCCCTTCCTTTCCCGTCCCTTCCCTTTCTTTTCCCTTCCGTTTCCCTTTCCTTTCACCATTATTTCACTACATTGCTTTTTGTCTGAATTCCCAGTTTGAGAGGCAACATGGCATAATGCTTAGAAAGCCTGGGAATAGCCAGTTTTTTTAATGAGAATTTTTTGATGATGTCTTTTGTTTTTACATTGCCTAAATTTCTCCCAACATCTCCCTTCTTCCCTCCAGAGAGAACCATCCTATACAACAAAGAACATTTTCTTAAATATCAGGAGGAAGAGACAAAAATCAGCCAAACATATCAACACATCAAAAACTCTTGAAACTATATACAATGTTTCATACCCATGATCTCCCCATCTCTGCGAAAGAATGGAGTGAGGTATCTTCTCATATCTTTTCTCTGGGGCCAAGTTTGTTCTTTTGAAATTCTGTAACATTCTCTCTCAGTTGTTTTGTAGTTGTTGTTCTTTCCATTTTCATTGTCATAGACATCACGTAAATTGTTTTCCTGACTCTGCTTACTTCCGCACTCTGAATCAGTTCATGCGAATCTTTCCATTCCTTATCAATCATAGTCCAATAGTATTCCATTACATTTCATCTACCACAATTTGTTTAGACATTTCCCAGTTGTTGGGCTTCTACTTTGTTACATGATCAATCTTAAGGCAGAACTGTCCACCAGTGGCTATGTTTAAATAGGGTAGGCTCACTAAGCTGATTGTCATTTCATTCTCTCCTATTCATAACTACTTCCCCTAATACTTCAGACTGAAACATTTAAAAGAGAACTCAATGTTTGATAACACACAACACACATGTCATGAGAAAAGCATGCATAGTTAGACAATTCTGATGAGTTTTAACCAGGAAATGAACTTCATTTCCAATGACCTATCTAATACGAATCAACAAACATTCTTTAAGTACCTACAACGTTCAAGGGACTGTATTGTGCTTTAGACATACAAAGACCAAATGAAAAACAGTCCCCGATCTCAAGGAGATTACATAGGGGCTAGAGGGAAAGGGGGAGATGAAATTAGATATGCACGTACAGGATAATTTAAGAGGGAAAGAGGACTGACAAGTGAGGGATGAAGAAAGGCTTCCTGGAGAAGATGGTGTATGAGCTGGGCCTTGAAGGAAGGAAGGGATGTAAAGAGTCAGAGATGAGGAGGGAATACATTCTCAGTACAGGGAATGGCATACCCGAAGTCACAGAAGCAGGAGAGATTCAATGCCAAGTTTGGAAAATAACAAATAGGCCAGATTGGCTGTAATGGGTGGTATGTGAAGAGGAGCAGTGTGTAATAAGCCTGGAAAGACAGGTTGGAGCCAGACTGTGAAGGGCTTTGAATGCCAAGCTGAAGAATGACATGGTCAGACTTGTGTTTTGGGAAGTTTATTTTGGCAGCTTTACACAGAATAATTTGGAGAACGGAGATACTGGTGTAACACGTACTGATTCTTAGACTTTGTCTGTGACGGTAGATACTCAAAAGTGTTATATGAAAGGGCTCATGCTTGTAACCTCACTCTTTAACAATGGGAGATTTCTCTCTCTGGCATGGCTGCCATTGCACCCTCATACTGCAAACAAGAGCCCTGACAACCTAAGGATAAGATTAGCCACAAGTGTTTATGAGAAATAATATTAAATCTAGCAAATGTATTTTATAACAGAATAAAAAGAAAGACAATTCAGTGGAAGTAAGACAGTACGATGCTAGGGGCCTCTGATCCTTTTCCCTCTCAGCTCTCCTGCTGCTAGAAGAAACATTGATGATAAAACAAAACAATACAAACAAAACAGTCATACACCTCTCCAGCTATCCATTTAGAAATATCTACCATGGTCTTTTTTTTTTTTTTTTTGCTTTTTGGAGGGGGGAGTGCAGGGTAATTGGGGTCAAGTGACTTGCCCAAGGTCACGCAGCTAGTAAGTGTTAAGTATCTGAAGTTGTATTTGAACTCAGGTACTCCTGACTCCAGGGCCTATGCTCTATTCACTGTGCCACCTAGCCGCCCCTCCCATGGTCTTAAAGAAGAGAACAGTGGATGAAGCAAACACTGGACACCATGCTCATACTGCTGCTATGGGTAGACTGCCATTTTTTTCTTCATTTTTTCCTTCTCTATCTCTTGGGAGTTTCTTAAAGCCTTCGCTGTATTTGGACCCAAAATATTTCCACTCTCCCATATGAGGGCTGTTCTTTAGTTAGTTCCTTTTCTTCCCAAGTTGGGAGGAATTAGAATTCCCAGGGTCTTTGTGGCCAGCCATCAGCTTGCCAAATGTTGTTATACTGGAAGCCAGTTAAGTCCAATTAAGAGTTCATTGCAATGTTCCAAGAAAGGGGTGATGAGGGTTTGAATGAGTGTGAGTAAAGAGAAACGGATTTATTTGAAGGATCTTCTGGAGGTAGAATTGGAAGGATTTGGCAACTGATTGGATATGGGGGAGTGAGGGAGAAGAAAGCATAAAAGGATGACTGAATTTATAAACCTGGTTTACTGGAAGGATGGGTGTGTTCATTCATTACTCAAGATTCTTCCTACAGAAAAAAATAGTTGAGCACTTCAGTTGTGTTTTCAGGATTATTGACAAGGAAAGGCTAAGTGTTTAATAATATTCATGTACTTTGATCTGGTCAATTTTTACATAATCACAGAATAATAGAATTTTGGAGTTGGAAATGATCTCAGTGGCTATTTATTCCAACCCACCTATTCCTCTACCCCCAAGGAGCTCATCCAGCTTCTACTCAAGACATATGATGAAAAAAAGACATATAATATATGGAGACCCTACTAACTTGCTACTTCATGGGGCAGCCCATTTTACTTTGAGATAGTTCTCATCATTAGCAAATACGTTTCTTATATCAAGCTTGAATTTGCCAATTGGAAACTTCCGCCTGTTACTCCTGATTCTTCCCTCTGAAATCAAACAGAATCGGTCAGAAAGTCTAATCTTTCCTCCATGTGATAGTTTTTTAGATACTTGGCTATAGTGATTAGGTCTCCCATAAGTCTTCCTTTCTCCAAGGTCCAGTGTCCCCAGTTCCTTCAGTGGTTCCTCATAAAATATGAAATCGAGCCCTTTCACCATCCTATTTGTTCTGCTTTGGAGACTCTCCTGTTTATCAATGCCCTTCCTAAAGTATGGTGCCCAGAACTGAACACTGCTCTGCAACTGTGGTCTAGAAAGGTCAAAGTGTAGCAAAATCTCACTTCCTTATTGCTGGAAACTGTGCCTGCCTTAGTGCAGTCCAAGATCCCATGAGTTTCCTTAGATACCCTATCATACTATTGATGTTTTTGGAGTTTGCATTTCACCAGAATCCTCAGATTCTTCCCACACAAACTTTCTACATTGTGCCTCCCCCATATTCTATTTGTGGAGTTTGTTTTTTAACTTAGCTATAAGGTTTTATATTTATACTTATTCATTTCAGATTTAATATTCCACTTGGTCAGGATCTTTTTGAATTCCTACCCTGTCATCCAGTGTGTTAATTTCCCCTCTCCTACCCCCACTCCCACTTTGTGCTGTCTCAAAATTTTGTAAGCATGTTATTTCTGTCTTTATTTAGGAATTGACGAGCACAGAGCCAAACACAGATCTCCAAGGCACTCCACTGGAGACCTCATTTCATGTTCAATTCAATTCAAAAAGCATTTAAAAAAACCCCAAAACTTATCTAGGGGAAGTTAGGTGGTTCAGTGAATAGAACACTGACCCTGGAGTAAGGAGGACCTGAGTTCAAATCCAGCCTCAGACACTTAATACTTATTAGTTGTGTGACCTTGGGCAAGTCACTTAACCCCAATTTCCCTGCCTTCCCCCCTCCAAAAAGACAAAACAAACAAACAAAATCTACTATGTACCAGATACTTTGCTAGAAATTGGTTATACAAAAATAAAAGGAAATAACCCCTACTCTTAAGAAGCTTACATTCTACTATAACTTTAGACCCTCAATGTCTACTTGTTGAGTCAGTCAGTAAGCATTATTAAGTACCTATAATGTTCCAGACACTATTTAAGCACTAGGTTCAAGTGTTTAACCAGTCCTGAATCCATCCAATTGTACTTTCATCTGACCATATTTCAACATCTTTTCCATAACAATTTCTTGAGACACTTTACTAAAATCAAAATAAACTCTGTTGATAGCCTACCTCTTATCTACCAGTTTAGCAAGCCTAACCAAAAATTTAAAAAAAGGAAGTAAAATTAGCCAGGCTAAAATTAACCATACTGGTTCCGTGTGATCATTGCTTCCTTAGTTCCTAAATGTCCACTAACCATCTTTTAAATAAATTTATTCTAGAATTTCCCTAGGAATCAGTCATGCCTCCTGCCCTATCCTCTTCCCTTTTTGGAAAATCAGAACAGCACTTACCTTTCTCCAGTCCTCTCCCGTTCTCTGTCTTTCAATGATCACACAGTGATAGCAGCTTAGCATTTTCACCCCCCCCCCCCCGATTCCTCATTTAAATTTATGATTTAGGGATATTCTCTTCAAAATATTGTTGTTTTTCAGTTGTGTCCTTTGTGACTTCATTTGAGGTTTTCTGCAAAATACTGGAGTGGTTTGTCATTTTCTTCTCCAGTTCATTTTACAGGTAAGGAAAGTGAGGCAAACAGGGTTAAAAGGATTTTCATAGGGTCACACAGCTAGTAAATGTCTGAGGCTGGATTTGAACTCAAGAAGATGAGTCTTCCTGACTCCAGGCCCAGCCCTCTATCCGCTGTATCAAAATAGCAATGGAACTCTTATCCTTCTTTTTGAACATGTCTTTTCAGGCAGTAATGAATTTTTTTTCTTGCCAGAAATATAGTTTTAATTTCTAAGTGCAGCACTCTGATTTTTCCCCCTCTTTTTACATGCCAGTGTTCCCTCTGGCACTGTCAGAAAGGAGGAGGAATTTTAAAGCATATTGATATCCTAAAGTTAAGTGGTTCATATTTGCCCAAGTACAGAAAATAGTTGTATTTTAAAATGAAAACAGCTCTAAATTCCTGGTCGTATTTCACAGATCAAAAGGTTTCTTTTCTCTTTCTTTATTTTCCTTTTCTTTAGGCAGAGCAGGGTCAAAGTGGAATCCATAGCAAAGGTCAAAGGGTGATGCCTTAGGGAAATAGAAATTTAAGCCAAATAAATAAGACTGAGATAACCCAGAACAGAGATCTTTCTAGGAATTTCAATTAGTGGAAAGTTCAGTAATGGTCATGATCTCCTTTTTGCCTCATACCTGAAGTAGTCGTTTATCCCACTTCAATAACCTAAATTTTAATGAGCAATAAATATCAAATTCCATGCAGCAATTTTGGACTAAGCATCAGGATACTTATCTTCCAGTCCCAGATCTACCATCTCTTGGGTCTCAGTTTCCCCTTCTATTAAATAAGGGTATTTGGACTAGAGATTTCACAGAATCACAACACCTGAACATTGAGAGGGATTTCAGAGGCTATCTCTGTCTGAGCAATGATACCTTCTAAAACATTCCTGATAAGCAGTCACCCAGTTTCTGCTTAAAATCCTTCATGAAGAGGAATCCAATACCTTCAGAGGCAATCCCTTCTACTTTCAGAAGCTTTTGTTGATTTTTCTTCTCATCCTTTTCTTCTCATCTCTTTTCCAGGGCTAAGTATCTCTATCTAATTCCTTCAACTCATTCTTAGATGGCATTATTTTCATTCCCATCTCCAACCTGGTTGTTTTCTTTGAATGGTCTCTAAGAACATTTTTGGAAATGTTCAATGCCTTATCCTAAACTTCTTGCTAAAATACAACCTGATCTTTTTAATGCCCATATTTATCCAGTAGTGCTATCAGTTCAGGAATCATGTGATGCCCCTATCACCAAAGATGAAAAATTGCTGGTTACCCAAGCAAATAGGCTGCAGGATTTGGGGGTTGATTTTGGTGTAGACAGATGATTTCATTGGTGAAGGAAATACCTGTTAAGGACACTCCTTTGGTCAATACAGATAGTCAATTGTTGAGCAAGTTACAGTTGTGAAAAGTTTCTTAGGACTGGTTGATTATTGGACAAATGACATCACTATTGAAGTGGTATGGATGGTATCTTTTGACTTGCGCATAAATTAGATTTAAGTGAGGTAGAGTTGCTCTAAATCATCAGCCCCACTCTTTCTCCCAGTCTTTGGAGTCCAGTGACAAGGCAAAAGTCAAGACCACTTGGGATGACTTGGGATGCAGTGAATTACCTTGACATCTTTGAGGTCTAACTAAGCTCTAAGCACTCCATGGTGACTGCTTCCCCTGCCTTCTTGGACCGTTCCAACAAACTGTTCACACCTGCCTTTTCTCCCACGGAAGTCTTCACGAGCTTGGGGTAGACACCCCCTAACTCAGCAATGGATCTGGGACCTTCTGGTTACCCTCCACCTGGTGTAACCTGTCTGTCAGAACTGGGGTGGGGCTGCTGCACATGCTATAGCTTCTTGAGTCACAGGTAAGAGTTGGGTGACAGAAGACACCAAAGGTGGAAAGCAGCCCTCAGACCAGAAGTACTAGCCAGAGTCACATAGCCAAGATGTGCCAGAAGTAAGACTTGAAACCAGATCATACAGGCTCTGTTAAAGTGCTATCAACTATAATGTGCTATCTTTTACTCTCATACTGAAGCATATTAGTCAAACGAATCTGTGGATTCATTGGTTCAGAAGTTCCTTCTAATGGTTCAAATTTCAGTCCTCACACACTTTCCCATGCTGTGCAACTTTTGTCCATGTGCCCACAGATTTCCCAGAGGGAGTCCACTCTGTCTTCTGGAGTCATTCTTCGGTTCATTCTAGTCACAAGACCATCCTGTCTTATTTTTTCTATCATACAATTCCTTGATGACGTCTTTTACTCCTGCTTCTCTCCATAGTTACCAACTCATACCTACCATCCGCCTCTTACTTGCCCTCTATATGGTCTTCATTTTTAATTCTTCAGAGTCTGTTGTATTCTGCATTATCTCCATTGCTCTCACAATACTGACAGAATGGTGGCACTAAAAAGATTGGCCTTTACTTCCATGGGGGGCTGAGGGGTCATGGAAGGAACTTTGCAGTCCAGCCTGCTCTCTTCCTGTTCAACTCTGCTGGTGTTGGTGGTGGTGGTGGTAGTGGTGATGGTACTGGTCTTTTATTCTTGAAGAGGACCAGTGACATCATGATGGTTTGACTTGCTCATGAATTAGATTTAAGCAAGGCAGAGCTGCACAAGTCATCAATGCCACTCTCTTCCAGAGTCATTGAAGTCAAGAGGCAAGACAAAAGTCAGGATGACTGCAGATGTCCTGAGATGCAGTGGGTGACGCTGATCTATTTAAATTAAGGTCTTTCCCAAGTTTCAGATTGTCAGAGGCAATGCCAGTCAATGATGTCAGAGGAGAAAAGCGGGTGTATACACACTTGAGATACTTTCCTTTTTTTTTAGGAATCAAGACATTTGATATTCTCTAGTTCCCTTGACTCAACAATCACATCTTCCAGTTTTTTCAGGGATATGCTGGAGTCAGCTTGAAACCAGCTCAGAGATGACTGTTAAATTTTTAGTGAGAACATTTGCACCTTGGAAATCAGCAAAGGCTACAGATCAGACCTTGATTTATTGTCTTGTTAGTTGCTTAGACTTTAAAAAGTGATGGTGAAAATTGTAATGATGGAGATTAAGCTTCAAAGTTGTTCGGAGCATACTATTTCCTCCTCCTCCTCCTGCCCCCCCATCCAGCATACCGTGAAGGTAGTGAAGCTGGGCCTGGAAGCCTGAACTCACCGAATTCACTCATTTATCTTGAGTTACGACACTCTTCTACACTTCTAAGTCAAAAGATCAAGATTAGGGGTGGCCAGGTAGCACAGCGAGTAAGAGCACTGGCTCCAGTGTTGAAAAGACCTGGAGGTCGAATCCCAGGCTCAGACACTTAGCACCCACCCAGAAACACCTGGCTGTGTAACCTTGAGCAAGTTACTTAACCCCAATTGCTTAGGGGCGGCCAGGTGGCTCAGTGAGTAAGAGCACCGGCTCCAGTGTCGGGATGACCTGGATCAAATCCGGGCTCAGATACTCAGCACCACACCCAGAAATAACTGGCCATGTAACCTTGAGCAAGTTACTTAGCCCCAATTGCTTTTAAAAAAAAATAAGATCAAGATTAGAGAAAGAAGTGAAATAAGTACTTTCTTCCTTCTCTTTAGGATATCTTGTCATTGTCCAATCTACCCCAATAGGTGGATCTTCCCTTTCCAAGATCTTCTTCAAACCCACAACTCTGTGATGCTAAGACAAAATTATGAAATGAATCAAAGCAATACTAAAATGAAATTTAGAAGGCAGCTGGATGGTGCCGTGGATAGAGCACTGGTCCCAGAGTCAGGAAGACCTGAGTTCAAATGCAGTCTGCACTTACTGGCCAAATAACCCTGGGCAAGTCATTTAACCTTTGCCTCAGTTTCTCCAACTGTAAAATGGGGTTCAAAATAGCACCTGCCTCTAAGGGTTGTTGTGAGGATAAAATTTGTACAATGCTTAGAACAGTTCATGTAATCGTCACTTAATATATGTTCATTTCTTTCAGTTCTTCTGCCTTTGGTAGTCAGTGCTTACTGCAGCTCAGAGCTCTTGAGCTGAAGACACCCCTGGCCTTAGCTTCTCCAATAGTGCTACAACACCTGTTATTTTTTCCCCTGCTACCTTAAATTTTGTTATAAGATTTGGGTAGGGGAAAACAGAGGGCTACTTTCAGAAATAAATGTTATAAAACCAGAATATTAAAAACAACTCTGGAGGTACCACATCTCACCAGTCACATTGGCTAAGATGACAAAACAGGAAAATGACAAATGCTGGAGAGCATGAGGGCAAATTGGAACACTAATGCATTGCTGGTGGAGTTGTGAACTGATTCAACCTTTCTGGAGAGCAATCTGGAATTATGCCCAAAGGGCTATAAATAATTTCATACCCTTTGACCCAGCAATACCACTTCTAGGGTTGTATCCCAAAGAGATCATAGAAGTGAGAGATAGACCCATATGTACAAAAATATTTATAGCAGCTCTTTTTGTGGTAGCAAAGAATTGGAAATTAAGGAGGTGCCCATCAATTGGGGAATGGCTGAACAAGTTGTGGTATATGCATGTTATGGAATACTATTGATCTATAAGAAACGAGGAGCAGATGGACTTCATGTTTACCTGGAGAGGCTTATACGAACTGATGCTGAGTGAGAAGAGTAGAACCAGGAGAAATTTGTACACAATTACAGACGCAACGTATGTGTGATGACCAACTTTGATAGACTGGACTCTTCTCAGCAATGCAGTGATATAAGTCAATCCCAAAAGACTCATGATGGAGAGAGATGTCTACATCCAGAGAAAGAACTAGAAAGAACTGAGTTTGTATCCAGATTGAAGCAAATTACCTGATCTTTTTCCTTTTCTTGTTTGGTTTTATGTCCTCTTTACCATTTTTCATTCCATCTGATACAATCTGTCTTTATAACCTGACTAATAATGTGTAAGTATTTACAGATCCTATACTTGACTGTATGCCGCCATGGGGGGGAGGGGGGAACAGAATGTGAAACTCAAGGAATTGTGGAATTGAATGTTGTAAACTAAAAGTAAACAAACAAATTTAAAAAAGAGAAAACCCCCCCCAGAATATTAGAGGATCAGAGTAGAGATGTAAGAGGCCTTAAAGGTCATATAGTCCAGGTCTTTCATTTTACAAGTGAGTAAACTGAGGCCCAGAGAGGTGAAGTAGCCAAAAAGGTACTGGTAGAGGCAGAATTTGAACCCAGATCTTAAAATAAGGTTGAAAGAAAGATCAATGAACATAGAATTGGGCCAGGGATGACTCTAGATTCTTGAAGGCTATGCCCTTGGAGCATAAGCCCTAGAGCAGGGGTTCTTAACCTGAGGTCCCCAGGCCTCTGCCCTCCCCGAGGGTCCATAGAGAGGTTTCAAAATGTCCATGAATTTGGATTAGAAAAAAAAATACATCTTTATTTTCCCTAACATCGAAGTGAAATTTAATATTTCCTTTGATTATGAATGTAGGCCATAAACCACAGTAGTATTTAGCTGTACTTGTGACTGTTGACAATAGAAATAACAGATATTTTCACATCACATTATAGTTGAAAATCGACTGGACATCCAGCATGACATAGTCTTGTCAAAAACTCTGCAGTTTGCTGTTCCTATTCAAGCTAAGCACCAACAGCCTTCACACATTATCTTTAAAAATTAAGATTTAACCTTAATTTGACCTTATTTTAAATGTATTGTCTTGCTAGCTAATGTATTAATAAAAAACCATATATCACCATGTTGCAAATTTATTTTAAAAATATTTTAATTGTATTTTAATGTAATTGGTTTTCTTTGTAATTCTACAGATTGTTTTATGCATTTAGAAACATTAATCTAAGAAGGGGTCTCTAGGCTTCACCAGACTCCCCAAGGGGGTCCATGGCCCCAACAGAGGTAAAGAATCCCTGCATTTGGATGTTCCTAAGGGGATAGAAAAGTTTTGTAAAGTATAAGCACAGCCATGATCTACGTGTCTGTCATCTAAGGAGTGGCCTAAATTCAAAGAGGTTCATCTCTGGGTTTCTGGCCACAAAGTGCTATTTTTTTTAAAGGAAGGCACAGAAACTCCTAAAACCTCCTCTTAGGCAACTTGTAGGTTATAATTCACTTTAGTGGAAGGAATATTTACAGAGATGAAATGAAGACTCTTTAGAAAGATGTTTGTCAGTATCAGGAATGCCTCCTAAGGTCCTGGAAGATGGCTACACTGATGATTTAAACAGAAGGGAAAGGGGCTCTCTTCAGTATCTTATTGGCTAGTCCCCAATTCAGAAAGTACTGAAACAGTCAAGATTTCTAGAAAAGTCACCTGAGGCCATGAAAGACTAGAGAAAAATGTTCTTTTAGACAGTGCCTTTGCAATGGATCTGAAGTTTTGGGAAGCAGCAATTTGGCTGACATGGATTCAGCTTTCTGAAATTTAGTAACAAGTGGCATTTAGCATCCAAATCATGATGCTTGAGTTCAGCTATTTGGCATTGTAATAGTACAACCAAATGCAGCAGAAATTCAATAGCTTCCCAATGAGAGAACTTCCTCATTGGAACCCAGAATGCTCCTTTAGCTATATGGTCTTCCTGGATGTGTCTTTCATCAAGATGAGTCAGAGGTGTTTCATTGCCGTTGAGAAAAACTGTTATGAAACAGAATGGGGCAGTGGAATGAGAAGACAGGATGAAAAGAGGGAGAGAGGGGAGAGAGACAGAGAGAGAGAGAGAGACAGAGAGAGAGA
>NW_027185616.1:14675606-14697515 GCF_028583685.1 Petaurus breviceps papuanus
GAGAGAGAGAGAGAGAGAGAGAGAGAGAGAGAGAGAGAATCAGGGGATTAGGTTTAGAGCCCCATTTGTAGGACAAATTCTCCAGAGTGAGACAGTTGGATTTGATAATCTCTTCTGGCTCTCATCATCAATGAATATCTGTGTACTTTAGAAAGAAGAATGATCATCAGTCAAAAAAATCCTCTTAACCAGCTCTTCTGATAAAAGCATTAGAGGTACTTACTTTTTTTTGAACCAGTTATGTGGTTCCTTTTGTAGAGGGAAGTTTCAAAAGAGGAAACCCTTTAGTAGATTCAATACAGATCAGTATTACAAGATATAGTCTTAGAATAAGGATGGGTCAACCCAGGCAATCCTGCCACCCATTTTTGTCTGTCTTCAAGCTAAAAATGTTTTTCACATTTGTAAACAAAGTTTTATTGTATTTAAAAATATGAAAACTGTTCTTAGCTCTAGGATGCTTACAGAAATGGAAAGTTGGCTGGATTTGGCCGTGGACTGTAGTTTGCCCCCTCTTGGTCTTAGAGTTGCCAAAAGCTCTAAGGCGTTAAGTGAATTGCCCAGGATCATACAGTCAGTCTGTGTCAAAGGGAGGACTTGAAAGCTGGTTCTCTATCTGCTTTGTTAGGATGCCTCCCATATTAAATATCAGTACAGCTAAAATTATGATAATAGTTAGCATTTATATACTTTTTTGTTTTTGTCTGGTTGTTTTTCACTCGTGTCTGACTTTTTGACTCCTTTAGACATTTTCTTCACAAAGATACTGGAGTGGTTTGCCATTTTCTTTTCCAGTTCATTTTACAGATTGATAAACAAAAACAAGCAGGGCCACATAGCTAGTAAGTGTCTGAGGCTCAATTTGAACTCAGGTTTTCCTGCCTCCAGGCCCTTAGCACACCACACCACCATATCGGCCTATATAATGCTTTAGAGTTAGCAAAGTGCTCTACAAATATTTTCTCATGCGCCCTTTATGATCCCAGGAGGTAGGTGCTATTATTATGCCCATTTTACAGATAAGGAAACCGAGGCTGAGAGAGGTTTAGTGACTTGCCCATGATCATATAGCTAGCAGCTGGATTTGAACCAAGGTTGCCTCCAGGTCTAGTGTCCCATCTATTGTGCCACTTAGTTGCCTAAAAGATATAATAATTATAGTTGCCATTTATATAACATTTCACGTATATTATCACAATTGATTGATATGAATGGTAAAGAGCAATTACTTTATTCTTCCAGATTTTGGTTATATTTTATCCATTCCCAATAGAGGGAAGCAGGATAAGGTTGAATACAGGAGACCTGGCTCTTCTCCTCAACTAAATTTGTAATTCTGGAAACATCACTTTTCTCCAGGCCTCAGTGTCTTTATCTATAAAACATAAGTGTCTGTAGAGTAAATGCAATATTCACAGCACCCACGGTCACTATAAATGTATCTGCACAGAGCTCAATCACAAAATATAACAGATTTTTCATATAGGAGACAGAAGCAAAACATTTATTTAGACATCAAAAACCCAAACCCCAACACCAGGAAACTGAATCCATCACAGCAACATAGAAGTTAATGTAGCAGAGAGTCACACCATCCTTTGTCCTTCCCAACACAAGACCAATATTTACTCACAAGCCTACCTGTCTCCCTCAGTAGCATCCTCTCCTCTCAACTGTCTAGCATACTCTGACCCCCAATTTCCTGTGGGCTCTGCTCCACCCTTCTGCAACCTCCTCCCACCACAGGCACCATGTGATTACATTCAGTCTATTAGGGGGCAGAGTTTATTTTCAAAGTAGGGAAAGTCTTCAAATTCCCCTAGGCTTATTAAGGGGCAGGGAAGATCTTCACCTTACCATCACCACTACGGTGGTGCACCAGGTCCTTTTCCACTCTGACAGACTGTGAAATTGTAGAGGTTCTTTGGGAACATAGATGTAGGGAAGAAACAAGAGGACAGTGTAGATTCCCTTCCCAAGGGAAGAAAAGTCCCAGTAGAATGATTCATGTTACAGTCACTCTCTTCTGACTTCAGAGAAATATCTTGTCCATCCTAATACTGTTCTTTTTTAGGCTGAAAAATAAGAAAGAAAAAACGGAAGTCCCAAAGACTGTTACACGGGGCATGTCACAGTGAGAAAGATACCCAAATGAAGAAGCATTATTCCTATAGGAAGAGTCTGAGGACCTAGTCATGAGGTCTGGCTACTCTCGGCAGGTGTGGGACTGTGGGCAAGTCACTTTTCTGATCTTCATTCCTTCATCTGTCTAATGGGGAGAATAATTTAAAATACCCTCTTACAGGATTGCTGGGAAGAAGACATTCTACAAGCCATCAAAATAAGAGCTTTTTTTTTTTCTGGATCTATGATTTCATTGCATCAGGGAACAGAGGGAGAGAAAACTGTATTGATAAGGATTCACCCTGAATTCTTCCATTTATCATTTTAGAGAGTTGGTGGGTTAATGGCTTAGTCATACGGTAGGTGTGGGTGTGTCAGAGGCAGATCTTGAACCCAGGACTGCCTAACAGAGTCCAGCTCTCAGGTACCATTATACTGGAAAGGTATTTGTGATTTGAAGATCTGTCTATAACAGAAAATTTTGGACATAGGAAAGTCATATATGGGGAAATAGCATGGTCTAGAGACCAAGCAATGGATTTCAACTGAGGAAAGGGTTTTAGTCTCAAGCCTAACTACTTACCAACTGTGTGACCTCCGGCAGTTAAATAAATTCTCTGAGTCTGTTGACTTAACTGCAAAATACGGATAATGATACTTTTACTACCTACTTCCCAGGATTATTGTAAGGAAATAGCTTTATAAACTGTCAAGTATTACACTATTATCATCCTGTTAATTATTGATAATAACTTGTTACTCAAAGTACAGAAAAAATCAGTCTGCATGTATTTGTATAGTGGTAATTGTACAGTAAACTGGGTGATGGGTAGGGCAAGGAAACTTCCATCTTTGCTGTTCTAGTAAAAGAGATTCCCCCACACACTCCAAAGAGGAGCTGAGATTTCAAGAACTCTTTGAATTCAGGAAGGGTGTGCCTTTGGCAAACTAATAAGGGAAGACATTTCAATTGCAGAGCATGACTTAAAAGTGATGGAGGACAAATGCCAAGAGTCACAGAACTCCTAAGAGGAATGGAGGAAAGGAGGAGGAAGATTAGGTAACTAGAGACAGACAGACAAAAGTACCTAGAGAGGCATTGGTATGGTCAAAATACTAACAAGGTAGCCTCTGTAGGCTTTTAAGCTAATAATCTGTGTAGTCTGAGAGCAGAAAAAGCCATTTAGGCATGGAACTCAGGGTTTATTATAAGGGAGCAGTCTGGAACTAAATTTAAGATGATTAAGTACATATATTCCAGGGGTTAAAGAGTAAATTCTAGAGAAATAGCATGGTATAATGAAAAGCTAATATTAATAGTTGGGCAGCTAGGTGGCACAGTGGATAGAGTGCTGGGCCTGGGGTCAGGAAAACTCACGTTTGTGAGTTCAAATCCAGCCTCAGACTCTTCCTAGCTGTGTGGCCCTGGGCAAGTCATTTAACTCTGTTTGCCTCAGTTTCTTTGGACAAACCACTCCAGTATCTTTGCCAAGAAAACCCCAAACGGGGTTAGTTAGATGTGACTGGACAACAAAAAAATAATGATGGTCAGCATTTATATAGCACTTTAAGGTTTACAAAGTAGTTCACAAATATTACCTTATTTGATCCTCACAACAACCTTGTGAGGTAGGTTTTGTTATTATTGTTATTATTATACCCATTTAACAGATGATAAAATTGAGGTCAACAGTAGTTAAGAGACTTACCCAGAAGCACAGAACTAGTAGGTATCCAAGACTGGATTTGAACTCAGGTTTTCTTGACCTCAAATCCTATTCTCTGTGCCACCTCGTTACCCAGATCTCAGGAATCAGGGAACTTTGGTTCAAATTTCACTTCTAAAGCTTATTATCTGTGTGACTTTGGTAAAGTCTCTTGACTTCCCTGGGACTCGTTTTCTTCATCTATAAAATAAGAGGTTTGAGATTTGGACTAGATAGCTCTAAAGTCCCTTCCAATTTAGTCAATCAAGTCAGTAAGCATCTATTAAGGGCCTACAATGTGCCCTATACTGGGGATATAAAAAGAGGAGCAATATATACCCTGCCCTCAAGGAGCTTACAATCTAATGGGGAGACATAATGCAAACAAATACATACACACACACACATATATATATATATATATACATATATACATACATACATACACATAAGCAAGCTATATAAGGATAAGTAAGAAATCATTAACAGAGGGAAGACACTAGACTTAAGTAAGGGGGTTTGGGAAAGGCTCCATATAGAAGTTGGGGTTTTAGATGGTCTAAATTTATGATCCTGACCTCTCTGGCTTCCTGTAAGTCCTAGCTACAGCCCTGCCTTCTAAAGAAAGCCTGTATTTAGCTTGCTTCATATATATTTGTTTGCATGTTGTCTCCCCCGTTGGATTGTAAGCTCCTTGAGGTAAGGGTATATATTTCGCCTCTTTTTGTATCTCCAGCACTTATCATAATGCCTGGCACATAGTAGGCCCTTAATAAATGCTTATTGAATTGAATTGAATCTTGTGATGGAGACCAGCTATGTTTTCCATTTTTAAAATTATTTGGAGAGCAGAGCATGGTAGTTGTTTTTTCAGTGGTGATAGATTTGGGTAATTCAGCAGAATTCACAGATGATAAACCATGGACATTTCTGCATTCATTGGATCATAAAGAATCCAATATCCATAATTTTCATTTTCCTCTCATCTTTTCCTTTCATAAAAACACAAGATAGGGAAAGAAAAGGTTATCAGAAACTTCAGTGCTGTGAAAACTACTGCTTAAGTTAATATTGTGCCTAAAATCCTGTTCTTTTTTGACAGAGTATTTAGTTTTGATTTAACTTGGCCTAAAAAGGCCAACATATCTTCTTTTATTCTGCATGGGGTTGCGTAACTTAATCATACTCTGTAAATGAACATCTTAATTTGATTTGCTAGGAGCTATGTCTACTTCCTTTTAGGAACCAGAGCTCAGTGATGAAGTTTGTTCTCTTAGGCATTTTTTTGAAGTCTAGGGACACAGTTTCATGATTTTTCTACCCTTTGACAGGGAGTCTAAAGAATGACCTGATACATTCACCCTCATTCACATCTCCCACCTTCCTCGATGCAGATGTGAAGGACAACATTTTTCAAGAAGTTTAACATTTTCGATCTCAAAGACAATGAAGAGCTGTAATTTCAGTCTTCCTCTGTCTCTTTTTCTGTTGTCGGTCTCTCTCTATTTCTCCCTCTCACTATCTCCCTGTCTATCTCTCTCCCTCTTTCCTTTCCTTTCTCCCCTCTCTCTGTCCCCTCCCCCACCTTCCCTCTTTTCATCCCTCCCTCCCTGTCTATCTTTGTTTTTCTCTCTACCTCTCTTAGTCTCTGTGTGTCTCTCTTTCTCTATTTCTATTTGACTCTCTGTGTCTCTCTGTCTCTCTCTCATGCTCTCTTCCTCTCTCTCTGTCTTTCCCTCCCTCTCCCCACTCTGTCTTTGTTTTTCTCTCTCCTTCCCTTAGTCCTGGTCTCTCTCTATGCGTCTCTGTCCCTCTCTCTCTCCCTCTTTCTCCCTGTCTTTAACTCTCTTTTTCCCTCCCTCTCCCCCTTCCTCTGTCACTATCTCTCTGTCTCTTTCTGTCTGTCCCTCCCCCTCATCTTCCTTCTCTCCAGCCTCCCTCCCTGTCTTTCTCTTTCTCCCTCCCTCCTTCTCTCCCTCTGTCTCTATCTTTGTTTTTCTTCCTCCCTGCCTCTGTCTGCCTCTCTCTGTATCTCTGTCTGTCTGTGTCTCTCTGTCTCCTCTCTCCCTCTCTGTCTCTCTGTCTTTCCCTCCCTTTTCCATCCCTTCCCCTCTCTTTGTCTCTCTTTGTCTCTCTGTCTCTTTCAGTCTCTCCCTCTCCCCTTCCCTCCCTTCCCTCCATACTTCCCTCCTTGTCTCTCTCTGCCTTTGTTTCTCCTTTTCTCTCTTCCTCCCTTTGTCTCCTTCTATCTCTGTCTTTGTTTTTCTCCCTCCCTCCCTTAGTCTCTGTGTGTGTCTCTCTCTATCTCTGTCTCTCTCTCTTTCTGTCAATAGAAGAAATCAGGCGAGTCCTTGGTTATTCCAAACCTGGAGTCTATGTTTTTGTCAGCCATAGTTCTTCAGATCTCAAAATGTTCTCACACTTTTTCTCTAAGGAAGGGAATCTTTATTCTCCAAAGTGGAAGTAATTTGCAGCCTCTTCAAAGGGCTGGCTATTTCCCATTGGATGCTGAATTATTCTTCCACATGGCGCCACAAATTTTTCACTGTGCCTGTAAGAAATTAATAAATTCATTGGAAATTTTGTGAAGAAGACACCTCATACTTTCCATGTAGAATACAAATAAGGCTCCAAGGACAGTAAATAAGGTAACCTTGAAAGGCCTGTATCTTTAGAATGACTCATCTGTCTTTCACTCAGAGGAAGAGAGAGATATTAGGATCCAGGAGCTTTCTCTAATCTGGTTGGGGAAAGGAATTTTGCTTGATATGAATTTGATCATTTTTGTAACATTATGAAGAAATCCAAAACTATTTGTTTCTTAACAAATTAAGTGTGGCACCATTTTGTCTCTTGCATTTGAGGGTAGGGAATGGGGCATTGATTTTTTATTTCCGTGGTATGGAGAACTCCCTATGTGGAACCTCCCTCCACCAATGCAGATTGGCAATAAGAACTCACTTGGAATTTGTCCTCTTAGAGAATTGACTAGGGCACTGAAAGTTTAAGTGACATTCCCCTGGTCATATAGCTAACCAATGTCAGAAGCAAGGTTGAACCCAGTCCTTCCTCATTCAAAGGCCTTTCCTGTATCCATGGCCCCTCTCCAGCATACCAATGACTCTTAGGTAATAACTCTAGGACATTTCATACTAGAGTCAAAAATGGCCCAGGGGAAAAGGACTGTGGTGAGAACAAAAAGAAACAGACCCTCGACCATATGTGTTGTTACTGTCCACCCACTTGCTTCTATTTTGCTATTTTGTGGTTTATAGCTTTATCAGCTGTAGCATAGTGTGGGTGAGTGTAGGAAGAAAGTGGAGTTGAAAGGTTTGGGCAGAGTCAGGATTTATGTGTAACAGCAATGGGCATGAATGCTTCTATGTATCAGTGCCAGGACACCTGGACTGAATTTCACCATGAAGGTGGGGACTTAACAGAAAATAAAGGCTTCAGGGTTGCCAGAAGAATGTGGCAGCTTGCAACGATACAGTAGATGTGCTCTACTTCCTAAAGAACTTGGATGCTGGTCTAATCTATCAGGCCTAGAGGCCAAATGGTCTGTGCTCAATTAATAATAAATACAACTGAAGTAACAACCCATTTCACATAGTATTTGCTACTTTTACAAGGTGCTTTGTTTAGCCCAGTGCCTGTTCCTATTTCCAGGTGAAGAAATTAAGGCTCAGAAAAATAAAGTAATTTGCCCAAGGTCACATGGATGGTAAATGTCAGAACCGGGACTCAACTATAGCTCTCTTGGCTAAATTCCTGAACAACTCAAGAATTGGGGGACAGGTCATGTCCCCCAAGACAGGGTGTCCCCCATGCTTGGAATTTTCACCTTTTTCATCTTCATCTCCTTGCTTCCCCAGAATCCTACAGATACCAGCTAATACCCTACCCTCTGTAAAAGCCTTTCCAGACTCCTTTTAATGCATTTCTTCCTTCTAAGACTATCTCCAATTGATCCTATCTGAATCTTGTTTGTACAGTTTCTTGAGTGTTTTCTGGGATGCTGGTCATGGGCAAGAGCGTGTTCACTGCCAACAGTGGCTAGAAGCATCAGACTTCTTTTTAAACTCTGTGTTTCGCCATCAGTCACTTGCTCCCGCTCTCCATCCTCTCACAATTGAACAATGTGCACAAACCAAAAACAGACCATGAGGAATATATTCCATTAGAAACTTGGGGGGAGGTGAAAAGTTTAAATAAATGAAAACCAGAACCATTGACAACAGTTGGAGGCTGTGATTCATATACGAATGAGCAGGGCTATTAACCAACTGTGTCACCAACTCCTTCAGCTGTCTTTCTTTGGGCAAAAGAGAAACCACTGAGCAAATTAAGGTTTGGGGTTTTTTTCTTGTTGTTGTCGGGTTGTTTTTTTTTTTTAATTTCTTTTGCTATTTTTCCACAGTCCATTAAAATCTAAGGCTTTAATGCTTTCCAAAATGCTCCTGTACTATAGAAAAGAGGCTTCAGTGAAGGACTTAAGAGCAGAAATACTAGCACAGAGATCCCCGTTGGGCTGATGTTCTCCAAAGAGTGCAAGCATGGAATTCTTTAGGATAAACAAGAGGGCAGAGTGCCATAATTGGTTCCTGATGTTTGCCCCGGCCCAGACTGGAGCCCTTAAAACATGGCCATGGCTTGTTTTTGTTTATGCCTATATTTGGTTTTTAAAGAAAAATGGGTTTTCCATCTGGGTTGGTGGCATTCCAGTCCACCAACCTCAATGTTGGATGCTTTCATCCACCGCTCACCTTTCAAAGCCATAAAGAGGTCTTCTTTTTCCTTTATGCAGAAGTACTTCTAGCCAATATTTACTATGAAAGAGCCATGTTTATCGGGCTTGGCCTCGTATATGGAAGCTGCTCACCAGCTGGAACTCTTCCTCTCCCCCTCCCCCTCCTCCCTTCCCTCTCTCACACTCTTTTTCCTTACCTGCCCCTTGCCTTTCTCCTCTGCCCTCCCCTCCCCCATGCACTTCCTGTTGTGCGTTTCTGGCCTCCAAGAGAAAATTACTGGGAGACAAATGAACAGTTTTATTGTAAAAAGATGACTAGCAAAACGAAGATTAGGCTGGTGGGGGACAGCGGGGTGAGGGTGGATTTGAATTAATTTATTTCCCAAACCTCTGCCTGACACCGAACCCAGACTATTTCAGTGAGCTGCCGGTGGAATGAATAAGTCAGTGGGTGATTTTAATAGTGTTCTTTGGCCACAGCTTGATGGGAAGTACAGACTCATGGGCAATGTTCTGGGCCTGATTCTCTGTGGATGGAGTTGCATTTTTTCCTTCCTGCCTGCAGGAGAGCTATCCTTCTGTAAATTATTTAAATTCAGGGAAATGAAAAGGGCCTCTTTGTGGGCTTTTGCAAATACAAAATGGATTTGTTTTTTTTAAAGCCCCCAACAATAATAAAGCTGGCCCTTCTCAGGTGAAAGAAGGAAAAAACAGGCTGAGGCAAAAATATAAGCAGCCCTTCTGTATGCTGGATTGCATGAATAATTTAAACAAAGACATATCCCAAAGTTCTCTGAGAAGTCTTTGGACCAAACTGACTTTTTTTTTTAATACTCTGTTTTACAGACATTGCAACTCAGGAGCCAGCCCACAAGGGACTGTAGCTGCTTCCAAATCACATACATTTTAGTAGAAGGTAAACACAGACACACACATACACACACATACATACATGTGTGCCTCCCTTTGGATAGATGAAAATGCTAGCTTACAAATAGATATATTGACAGGTCTCAGGGTGGTTACTTATACATTAAAAGAATTCTTCATTTAACAAAAAAAAAAAAGTCAAAAGAGGGATCTTTTAAATAGCAAGATTCAATGGAATAATTTCAAATGTGTTATGGTTTCCAAATGTGCATTTCATGTGTAGCTTCTCACAGTTTTTCTTACTTTCCTCAATCTTCTTCCTACTTGACCTTTCTATGTCTTTTGACATTGTCGATCACCCTTTCATCCTAGATATTTTTCTCCCTTGGATTCCGTGACATGACTCTGTTTAAGTTTTTCTCCATCCTCTCTGACATCTCCTCAGTTTCCTTTGCTATACCATCCTGAATCTCCCATTCACTGGAAACAAGAGTCCCCTACAGCTCTGTGTTGGCTCTATTTTTCTCTTTGTCTAGACTCAGTAATCTTTTCCACTTCAATGGGTTTAGTTATTATGTCTACATAGGTAAGTATAGATGGACAGCTAGGTAGCACAGTTGATAGAATGCCAGGTCTTGAGTCAGGAGCCTCATCTACTATGGGAGTTCAAATCTGGTCTCAGACACTTACTAGCTCTATGGCAAGTCAGTTTACCATGTTTCCCTCAGTTTCCTCATCTGTAAAGTGAGCTGGAGTAGGACATGGCCAACCACTGCAATATCCTTACCAATAAAACCCCAAATGGAGTCACAAAGAGTAAGACACGACTGAAATGACTGAACAACAACTACATAGATGATTACCATGTCTACATAAAAGGTGTAAGCTGGACAGAGAGTACAGCTATCAACCCCACCCACAAAGCTTTGCAATCAAGATGATGGTCAAAGTCAAAGTGGGAAGAGTTGAGATAGGTTCTGGGGAAAAGTAACATGGGCTGGTATGCAAGGCTTTTTGTAGGAGACATGTCAATAAGGCAAGAGGGACAGAATGGCTATGCTCGTGAATCCAGCTTGCTTCTTCTCCCGCCTCCTTTCCTGCGATGTCTTTAACAGTGAGATCATGTCCTTTGTACAACACTCTCAGAAGTGGGAAGCAGGACAAAAACAAAGTGGGGCCAGGAGCTAAGGGGGAACAGATTTAGTAGTGGAGTTACAGCTATCCAGGGCCTCCAATGACCAGCCACATTGGGGGCCAACCAAAGATCTTCAGCACCCAGTCTAGCAATGGGGTCTGGTGAATGGCTAAGGCCTTTCCCTCACTGAAGCAGCAGGTAAGAGATGTCTAGATCTGGGGGAGAGTGTCTTTGCCTTCCAAAGTAATGGGGGCAGCTTCTTGGTTTGGAAAAATCCCATAGTTCTGTGCCTTACTGTATATGATTTAATACCTTTTCCTATTATGATTAAAGAATTGTATAAATTTATGTCAGGCATTTATTAGTTAAACTCCATAGAGACACAGCAAGGACAGGAAGAAGGGCATGGTTTTCCTAGTGTGATGGGTTCAGAGCCATTAAAAAAATCTGTCAGGATAAATAAACACCCTCCTCAGGGGTGGGGAACCTGCAGCCTCAAGGCCATCCTCTAGGTCCTCAAGTGAGGCCCTTTGATGGAATCCAAACTTCATTGGACAAATCCCCTCAATAAAAGGATTTTTTTCTATAAAACTTGGACTCAGTCAAAAAGCCACACCCAAGGACCTAGAAGGCCACATGTGGCTTCAAGGCTGCAGGTTCCTCATCCCTGTGGCCCAAATCATAAGGGGAAAGGGGAAAAGTTAGGAGGGAGAGAGAGGCAGCTAGCTCTCTGGGAGTCAGACGCAACTTGAAAGCCATACCCTGTGTGGAGATGAGCCTTGTTGAATATGTGACTGAGCTTACTTTGTTCTTTTTTACTGAACTGAACTGAATCAGGGAACTTTCCAGGAGCATTCCCTGTTGGTTAAATCTACATATCTAATACTACCTAACTCAATTCCAGTCCTGCAGCTACAGCTCGCGGTGATGGATCAACTTGAGGGTGTCCTCCCTGTACCTCAAACTCAACATTTGCAAAACAAACTCATGACATTCTCCTCTAAACCAGTCTTGCCTATTTTGGTCAAAGCCATAAGTCACTTAAGCCTGAAACCTCGACATCATTTTTCACTCAGCCCTCCCCCTTTTTCCAAATCAAATGCCGTGGGGTTGTTTTTTTTTTTAGGCAATCAAGGTTAAGTAACTTGCCCAAATATTATATTTATATATATATATATGTATGTATATATATACATATATACACACACATAAAATATGTGGTACACATTATCATATATAATATTATCTATTTCACATAACTCTTAAGTTTCTGAGGCTGGATTTGAACTCAGGTCCTTTCAACTCCCAGACCATTGCTCTATCCACTGTACCACTTAGCTACCCCCAAATACCAAGTCTTAATAAATCTACTGGTACATCTCTTCCATCTCTTCCTTCATCTCCACTCATAAGACTGCCACTGTATGACCTTCTCATCTTTTTCCTGAACCATTAAAATAAATTCCTAATTGGTCTCTCCATTTCCACTTTCACTTCTCTTCAATCTCTTCAATCCATGCTGCTAAAATTATCTTCAAGGGGCACATTTCTAACCATGTTGCTTCCCATTTCAAATCTTTAATGATTCCCTAGCGTCTCTAGAATAAAATACAAAGCTCTTGGCCTGAAACTTAAAGCCATCTACAATCTGATTCCAACCAACTTTCCCAGACTTTTTTTTTTACATTACTTTCCTTTGTGCACTCCCGCCAAACTGTCTGACTTGCTATTCCCTGAACTTGGTGTTCCATCTCCTGTCTCTGCACAAGCTGTCCCACTCATGCTTGTAATGCATACCCTCCTCTCCTTCCTAGCTTACTCTCAGACTCCACTCTGCTGCCATCTCCTCTAACCCTTCCTTAATTTCTCTGTTTGCTGGTCCGTGCTGTGTCCTTAAATTACCTTGGAAGTACTTTTATGAAATATAATGTGTCTACGTCTGCCCTACTCCCAGTAGAACATAAGTAAAGTATAAGCTCTTTGAGGGCAGGGACTGTATCATCTATATCTTTGTGTCCCCATTTTCTAAGCATGGTGCCTTGAGCATATCAGATCTGAATAAATATATGTTGCCTTGACTGTCAATTTCACCATAAAAAATAAAGTTTAATTTTTCAAGGCTATTATGTAGAGCAAAATGCATCTATCTATAATTGTGTGTGTGTTTGTGTGTGTGTGTGTGTGTGTGTCTGCCAAAACTATCTTCCACACAGCCCATTCCTCTTCCACATCATCCTTGCTCAAGACAGCAAGGTCACCTGGAATAATTCCACATCAGCAGTATAGGACTATGTGTTGTATATGTCATGAAGGAATAAGGAAACTAGGGTAATGGCAAGGAGTCAAGGAGTCAGGCAACATCAGCTTTTAAAGTAAACAGTCAAGTAATAAACGCTCGACTGTTTTAGGGTTTGTCTTGGAATGGGGGTGGGGTGGGGAGAGGACTTTATAGATCACAGCTGTGCTTACTTTAAGATTTCTTGGATCTTTACCATGTCGTATGTAGTCTATAGCCGACTTTTCCAAAAAACCAGGTAGATTTTCTTCTAAAAATTTTGCTACTTCTCTGCAACAGTCTCAAAATGAGATTCTTGGTCAGTTGTAGCACCCAGGATACACGCAGACAAGGCAAGCCAGCAAACATTTATTAAGTGGCCAGGCACTGTGCAAATATTTATAATACTCACGGAGTCGATATGATTGTAAAACTGTTATCCTGTGTCTGTCTTTATATATAAATTTGTCCACTCAAATATCTACAGACTATGCTATTCTATTTGTAGGATCATAGACCTAGACCTGGAAGGGAGTTTTGACCGCTCCTTGTTTTATAAATAAGGAAACTGATGTTCAACGGCTAGAGAATATACCTAAGGACATTCAAGTAATAAGCATCAGAGATGGGGTTTGAGTCCAAGGCTGTTGACTGTAGAGCCAGTATCCCTTTCACCATATTTTGTAATCACAGGACTTGAGTTTGACTTTGTGCTCTGCTCCCTGCTACTTTTGTAACCTTGGGCAACTCAGCTCACATCTCTGGGCCTCAGTTTCCTCATCTGTAAAATAAAGAGATTGAACTAAATTTCTATCTTGCTCTAAATCTATGATTCTATGATCACATGACTATACCAGTGGGAGACTGAACTTAAGATACACAGGGGAAATGTTCTGTGGTTACTTTATTTACATTTCTATTTAATTAAAATGCTGTAAACTAAGTTTGTCCTATGAGTTATGCATACTGGTAAAACAGATCAGTAGGAACTTGTGAGCTATGTTTTGGAGAGGCTTCAGATTCACAAAATATCTAGAAACTGGGGCAGCTAAATAGTGGCTCAGAGGTGATCAGGGAGGTCCATGGGAGCCATCCTTGCTAGACACATCCTTGAACTATTTCCAGTTGAGTGGGATTTGCCAGCACTTGTACCTTGTGGGGAGAATTTTCAAGAGCCTGAAGTCACAACATCAAATTAGACCCTACTGTAATGTATCCATGATGAATGGTATATTTGTTTTCTAGACACCTGCCAAAGTTTGGAGAGACTTGTCTTTAGGTAGGTTACATGGTGGTGGACTTTTTTGGTCCCAATAATTCTCAAATTATCTCTCCTCAATCTATTTTCCATGTCAGTTGATTTTACAATGAGATATTTCACATTTTCTTCTCTCTTTTTTTCATTTTGGTTTTTTGTTTGTTTCTGGATGTCTCGTGGAATTATTAGCTTCCACTTGCCCGATTCTAATTTTCAAGGAATCATTTTCTTCAGTGAGCTTTTGTATGTCCTTTTCCATTTGAACAATTCTACTTTTTAAGGAGTTCTTTTCTTCTGTGGATTTTTGTACCTCTTTTTTTCATTTGACTAATTATACTTTTTAAGGAGTTCTCTTCAGTGAATTTTTGTGCCTCTTTTACCAAGTTGTCGACTCTCTTTGTATGATTTTCTTGCATCACTCTCATTTCTTTTCCTAGTTTCCTCTCTAACTCTCCAATTTGATTTTTAAAAATCTTTTTGGAACTTTTCTAGGAATTCTTTTTTTGGCGCCTATGAACAATTCACATTTTTCCTTGAAGCTGCTTTGATTTCATTTTTTACTTCTTGCAAGTTTGTGTCTTGATTTTCCCTATCACCATAGTAACTTTCTATGATAGGTTCTATTTTGGTGTTGTTGCTTGCTCATTTTTCCCCACCCTATTTCTTGAGTTTTAGTTTTGTGGTAAATTTGGGCTCTGCTCTTGGGTGGAGGGGTAACAGTCTCAAGTTTCAGGGTTTTTTGGTGCTATTGTTTTCAAAGCTAGTTCTGGGCGTCTGTAAGTTTTCAGTTTTTCCAAGGTGATATGATCTAAGGAGAGGTGTGGTCTCTGCTTTTCTGGCTTGTGCTCTGGTTTATGAGCAAACACAAGCAACCTTTTTCACTCTGGAGATGTGACCAGGGTCACTGCTTCTCTGGGGTCCCAACAGCTGGTGTGCTAGTGCTCTACTCATTTTGAACTGTTGTGATACCCAGAACTGAGTATGGGCAATGCAACAGAGTCCTGTACACAGTGTGAGCAAAGGCTCCCCATTATCACCTTTTAGCCAGTTATCTGACCCCTTTACAGTCTGTGAGATGAGAACTCTGATGCTTGATCCACATGCCCCCAAGGTCTGACGCTTGTTTGCTGGACAGCAACTGCATTCCACTTTCACCCCTGTAAAATATGCCCTTCTTGCTAAACTTCTAAGTTGTTTTAGGTTGGAAAACTGTTCTCCCTCCCCTACCTTTTGTTGGCTCTTCTATTCCAGAATTAGTCTTGAGGTGTTATTAGAAAGTTGTTTGGGAGAGCTCAGGTGAGTCCCTGCCTTTGTTCTGCCATCCTGGCTCTGCCTCCACAGTAATTCTCAGAGACCATCAAATAAGTTGTTGAGAGATTGTGATGAGAGTCAGTGGTGGTGTAATGGCAAGCACAGAAGTAGTTCACACCTTGTTTCAGCTATTGAATTAAGACGTTGTTTCAGTCCAAGTTTCTTTTGAGCCTTGTATCAAGTCTGTTAAGAAACAGAACATGTGAACTTCACAACTTGTGAACCCTAGAACTCATGAACTCCTGCAACAGAAAGGGGAGGAGCTGATGACCATATATAAGGAGAGGCCCAGTCTAGAGACAGCAGAATTAAGAAGAGGACTCTTGTGGTGGCAGAGTCAAGAAGGAGAAAACTTGTGGTATCCCGGCACTCTGTTTGTCTGCTCTGTCTGTGTTCATGTTTGTTTGTGATACTTTGTACAGAAGCCCTGGGACCTTACTGCAAGCCCTGAAAGAGGATTTTCTGGTTGTCTGTTTACAGAAGTCCTGGAGGAGGGTTTTGGACGTCCTGGGACTTCACTGATGATTTGTGCTGACCTCTTGGACCTTGTTTGTGGGTCTGTATTGATTTCCATGTTGATGATTTGTGCTGACCTCATGGACCTTGTTTGTGGGTCTATGTTGATTTCCATGTTGATGATTTGTGCTGACCTCATGGACCTTGTTGGTGGGTCTGAGTTGATTTCACAGGCAGATAGTGAATTGATGATGGTGCCGGCAACGTGTATGAATATTATTGTGAATCTGTCGAGCTTTGTCTTCCCAGAAATAGGAACTGTGAAGGACTCGAGGTGGACTGAACACTGTGAAATTCAATATGGAATGGGAACTGGACAAATAACTGGACATGGAGCTGGACAAGGAACTGGGAGCTTCCTGCCTTTGAACCCAGGTGACAGTTGGAGCTGGGACCATGCAAGAGGAACCATGGAAGCTGAGAGCCAGCCTCAAGTCAAGCTGAAAGAAGACTTTACTTGGATACTGTGTACTGACTGAGAATATTATGATTTACTGTGACCTAGGGGTAAGGAACTTTGACTTTTGTATTTTGTAATTGAATTAAGGATTTTGTGATTGACTAAATGAATGTACTTTATTTAAAACTATGTGACCACTTTGGTGAAAACTATGTGGTCATTAGTAATAAGTTGTTGAGTTGTGACATGATGAATGCTGTATTTTGATTTTCTGTGATAAGCTGTAACATTCTGAATGCTGTATTTTGATTTTCTATGAATGTTTTGCTCTGATTTGTTATTAAATAAATAGGGAGTTCACTATACTATGTAATCAGAACCTTGAAAGCTGTTCACAGCAGCAGTCCTCTGGAAAGCTGTTCGTGCTTGCCTTTACAGGTGGGAATACTTTTATCAGTGAAATCATGGATCTTCAAAGTGTTGGCATATCTAATCATTCTATTAAGCCTAGCATCATTTTCCATTATACATTGACACAGATGTAAATTTCAGTTCCCATGTCTCATTGCCTTAGTGAAGAACACAATTGGCAGGATATTAAAATAAAGAAAAAGGGAACACAGAGTTAGACCAAATATAAACCTGAAGAAAAATTAAATATCCATCCTTTTCTAAATGAGAGTTTATCTGATGGTTTGCATAAGAGACATAATAAAAAGTTACTCCCAAAACCCCAACATTTAAGTGAATATTGTGTCAAGGATGTGCTTTAGGAACATCTCATTTGATTATGACAGCAACCCTGAAAAGTAGGTGCTATTATTGTCCCCATTTTACAGTTAAAGAAACTGAAGTAGAAAGAGATTAAGTAACTTGCCTAGCATTACACAGCTAGTAAGTATCTGAGGCCAGATCTGAACTCACATCTTTCTGACTCCAGGCCCAGTGTTCTATCAGTTGTACTACCTAGCTACTTCTGTCCCAGTTCAAAATAAAAGGGCATCCATCCATTAGGAAATGGTTGAACAAATTATGTTATAGGAATGTGAAGGAATACTATGTGCTTTGGATTGTTGAAGGGGGTGAAGCATGCTACCCACTTCCTCACAAAGAGGTGATATATTCAAGACACAAAATTTTTCAGATACAGGCGAATTTGGGAACCTATCTTGTTTAACAATGATTTTTTTTCCCCTTTTCTATTGGTAGGAGGTAGAGGCAAGAGGGGCATAGTTATGAGATTACCACCCTCCCCAAAAAAGAAAAAAGTCATTGAAACATTTTAAAAGAATGAGAATTAAATTTTAGAATAAGAAAGAATAACAAAAGATAGAATGCTAGAAGGGAACAAGGTAGTTTTGAAAGTCAGATTTGAATTTATCATATACTTAAAAGGAAAAGCAAACTATTCATAAGAAATTCACCATTTCCTATATAATTCTATTTTTCTGTTCTACAATGTATGTATGTGCATTGTACATGCTCATTTTATTTGGTGTTTGTTGACTTTAGTATAAAAACAACTATAAGTTTCCAGTTCCTCCATATAGGACACTTCGGAGTGGCTGACTTTGCCCCTCTCTTCCCACTCCCCACCAATGACAAACTCTTACTCATTTGTATTATACAGGTAATAATATTTGTACCATAAACCTCAGAGAATGATTGAGAGGAGGAAGGTGCTTTGCAAACTGTAAAGAAATATCCAAATGTAAGCTTCATGTGTTGCACTTCAAAGTCCCACTCTTCAGTATTGCAGGTAGGATGATGAGGTGATTAAAGAATCTCCCTAATCTGGTGTACCGGCACATGTTCCAAAGAGCTCAGGAGATACAGAAGCCTCAGGCTCCAGAGGGATGAACATGTTCTCTGGCTGAATACTGGACTTGTGCTTTGGAGTGATGAAGAAACCCTTCTTGAAGAAACTCTCACAATCCATGACAATGTAGGATTACATCAAAGATGATTGGCTACTCAGTCAGGAAGAACTGCCCACTCAGCAAGGTCTGCCTGTCCCTCTTTTGTCTTTTGAGTAATTTGCTTTGGGAATTTGCCAACTCTTCTTTGGACTTTCAGATGGGGAGGGAGGGTATTTCTTTCCTCTCCCACCTGCCTCCCCAGATGCAATGGTGGCTATGAGGACATTAAATGAGAACATGTGTTTCCCTAGGTGAGTCTGAGATTGGTTCTCAAATCCTGGATGCCTCTACTGCTTTGGATTTCTTTCCCTTTGAACTAGTGACCTAACAGAAATCCTGGGAGATGGATGTTTCCAGCCTCAGTAATTACTTCATGAGTTTGAGATTCCTTGAGTTCCTAAGTTGATGTCATTGCACTATCACAATAATAAGGGAATGAGGTGGGAAAGCATTTGTGTAGTGCCCACTATGTGCAGGCACTGTACTAAGCGCTTTACAATATTTTCTCATTTGATCCTCACAACTCTTCTAGGTAGGTGCTATTATCTCCATTTTAAAGTTGAGGAAACTGAGGCAAACAGAGGCTAGATTAAGAGATACACTACCTAGCTCTTTCAAATGAATGAAAATAACATTTATTAAGTGTTTACTTTGTGTAAAGCACGTTAATAAGCACTAGGGATACAAGTACAAAAGAAATCAGTCTTTGCTTTCAAAAAACTCACAGTCTACTGGTGGAGACAATTCATATGAAAAGTTTTAGCTGTAGGTCAGATGGAAAGGTCCCGTGGTCCCTAGGGAACCATAGCAAAGCAGGTAACAACATCACATCTTCAGTATCATTTCTGCTTATAAAATCATATGCTTTTCTGATGTTGAACCATTTCACTGTGCCAAGGACTTTGATGGTAAGATCTTTCTTTCTCATTCTTTAGTAGCTGTGTCTGCAGCACCTATGGATGGAAGCAGTTACCAGGCCACATCTCCATATGGGTTGCTTCCTAGGATGAGGACTTGTAGGAGATAGATTAGAAACAGGAGTGGTCTGTGATGGGGGTCTTGACACCCCAACCCAGCTCCTGGCCTTATCTGCCAGTTTGTGGCATTGGTCAGTAGTTGGTGTCAGTGCCAAGGAAGGTGAGCATGTTGATAGAAATTGTCCCCCTCAGTGAGGATACAGAACTGGAACTAGAAGCAGGCCAGGTGGTCTGTGGGGCACTGCTATTTCCATTTTCTTGGATTTAAGTCCCTGTGATCTGAGGACTTGGGACCTAAGATAGATAATGTGTGGGGTTATTAGAAAAGGGCTTCTCAGTTTTATAAATGGCAGAACATATCCTTAGAGTTTACAGATGGATCTTAACCAATCCATTTATTTGAGAGATGAAGGAATTGAAGCCCAGAGTAGTGCTTCATATTACATGGCCAATTTGGGCAAGACATTAGACAACTGGGTTCTAATCTTGGTTCTGCCATTCTTAATGATCCCAGCTGTAGACTGATGCCTTTGTGAGACAATTATAACAGTCTTCCTTGTCTTTTGGTCATTTCTGTGCCTGAATGGGAAGCAAGAGTAGCAGCAGAGCTTTGTACACAGCAGACACTCAATAAATATTTGTGTGATTAATAAAAATAGATGAAAAATCAAATATTTGTGGGCATCATGGTTATTTCTTAAGGTGCTTGTAAAGCATTTGAAATGAAAATGGCCATCCTTCTATTACCAGGAGAAAAAGTGAAATTGGCAGAGAAGTGATTTGTCCTAGCTGCCCATTGCTGGATGGAGCTGGCAACTCAAAAAAAAATTTGACCTAACAAGCACCAAATAAAATGAGCATGTCACTATACAAGGTAGAACAGAAAAATAGAGTTATACAGGAAATGATTAATTTTTTAAAGTATATAACAAATTCAATTCTAGATTGTCTCCTACTAGCATTCTATTATTTGTTGCTATTTTTCTTTTAAAATTTATTTCTCTTTTCAAATTTCCTTCTCATTCTTTTAGAAAAGTTTCAATGACTCTCTCTTTTCTTTTTATTTTGAGGGGAAGACAATATTTAACTACATTCCTCTGGCCCTGACCTCCCCCAATTGGAAAAAAAATTTAAAAACCATACCCTTGTAAAATTTTACATAGGTAAGCAAAAGAAAACCACAAATTTGCTTGTATCTGAAAATGTAAGTCCCATTTTGCACTGATTCTAAATTGATTCTACTCTGGTGGGTTCTTAGGCTAGACCCCTGATGGGGGCTTGAGAGAAGAGCACAGAATACTTACAGGAACCTAGAGGGGGGCATCCCAAACTGGGTGACCATTTGGCAGGCGGGTAAAATACATGGGAGAGAAAATGTGTACACTTTCCTCAACTCTCTGCCTGGGCTTTCCCCAAGTGTCTCCTGATTAATTCTGGTTCTAAAGAAAGGGGAATTGAAGACAGAAAAGGAGAGGAAATATATGTCTGGACATATGTATATGTGGTGATAGGAATTTGTTGTTACTAATCATTAGCATGTATAGAGTACTTTAACATTGGCAGAGTGCTTTACATGTATTTTTTCCCCCTAAACTTCAGAATGGTGTCCATGAGGTGTTTTGGGGAAATTTTGATACTCATTTCATAGATGAAGAAACTGAGTGTCAGTGAGATTCAGTGACTTATCTAGTAAGTAGTCAAAAGAGGACTTTGAACCCAGGTTTTCTTAGCTTTGTTTCTAATAATCTATTCACTATGGCACCTCCCTGCAGAGGATTGCATACTTTTGTGAATACAATGGCAATGAGGAGGCTTACCTGAGAACACAATTCTGGGAAATGCTGGGCCTCTAAGGATACACATTTCAAAGTGGCATTCAAAGAGTTAGTATTTTACAGCCAAATTTTCCAGAGTGTTTTCAAAAGTCCTGCTCCCATGCCTCTTCCTGGTGTGGAAGTGGCCCAGGGATCTTAAAGGCTAGGTCAGCAAAGCACAAACGCTTACAGGTCCTACCATCCCAGAAAGCCTTTGGTTACAAGTCTCGTGATAAACTATGCCCAGTGCCCAAGCACCAGCCTTCCTAACAGTGGAGAGGCTCATGATCAGAACGTTGGCACCAGGAGATAATGGCCACAGCAACTCATGAAGGCTGTACTCTAAGGTATGGGTGGGGTTGTGATCTTCCTTGGAACCATAATTAAAGTAGAATCACTGGGGCTTTGTTCCATGGCACTGACATTTATGGCAGGCCCCATAGTCCTTCAGCAGTAGCTTCATTGTCTTCCTCCCCTTGTCATACCCTTCCACTACCCACAAGTTTCTCCCTGACCCACCCCCTATTTTTATTCCTCTTACCCCAGCTAGCTCTGACCTTTGTCAACTGAGAGACTACCCACACTGATGAAATCACAGATTTTTTGCAGTACTGAAATAAATATTCCCAGAATACAAAATTTGCATGATTCTCACTGATACCAAAGCATAGTCCCTTTGTATCCACCCCATACCCAACTTCTTTAGGCTTGTTGCAAGATGTATTAGCTTTAATAACTTCTGGTCATTTGTAGCTATTTTTCATCAGAAACTATGGACACCTAACTCTTGGTAAGAATAGAATCACACCCCCAACACACACACAAGGAGTTAAGAAATACCCAACAATTTAGTC